>NC_139956.1:33221379-33223879 GCF_963454915.1 Gymnoscopelus microlampas | reverse complement strand
TCCGTTGTGCTCGTACGTGCACGGCCACCATCCTTTGACTGTCTTCTGTTCAAACAGAGAGACCAGAGCGTCTGCGGGCTGAGCCAGCAGGTCCAGGGTGCATTTCTCTGGAGTCTTGGCTGGTCGTAGCATGTGGTTCAGATCCATCTCCAGGTGACCTGAGGAACCAGGGATACAAGTAGGCCTATATTAGATCGGTGGTTCTCAAGCTTTTTAGCTCAAGACCCAAAAGAGAAATCAGATGTTTGACTGGGACCCAAACTAGTGAAAATATCAGATCTACGAGCTCACAATGTGTCGCGTCGCGCCGCGTTGTGAGCTTGTAGATCGGCTATTTTCACTACTTCTTAAAAAAGTTTTTTTCTTATTTATGGAATTACTTGGATTTTCTTTCATTCATTCGAAATTCTTTTGAAAAAAAATCATTGAATTCATTTTTAATTCATAAAAAAAATAGCTTTTTCTTTTGGGAATGTTTTTTAAAAATGTTTTGAAATAACAATAATCAAAAACAAAATGTAGGAAACAAAATAAGGGATAGTTACTTGTGACCCATAAAGAAATTGTCCGAGACCCACACATGGGTCCCGACAATCTGAAGGGGTTTTTGCATAAAAGAGAATATAAAAAGTATGGAGAGGAGAGGTTATATTTCGAGGGGTGGGGGTGGGGGCAACGGAGAAACGGGCGGAGGCAGAAGGCGCGAGGCAGAATTCCGGGGAGGCTCGAGTCTTGAAAGGAGTCGAGGAAACGAAACAGTCGAGGAAAGAGAGAGAGAGAGAGGGGAGATGAGTGACGGCCATGAGGGCTGTTTTTTTTTTAGGTACGGGGGTCGTGAGTCGGGAGGCGGAGGGTTATGGAAGACGTTTTGGACAGCCTTCTGTCTCGGGGGGGGCGGCGGCGGGGGGGGGGGTGGGGAATAAACGAATAAGTGTAGAGAGGACAAACGGGAGGAAGAGGAGGAGGAGGAGGAGGAGAGGAATGGCGAGGAGTTATTTTTGGAGGGCGGGGAGGTGGAGAAGGATGGGGTGGGGGGGGGGGGGTTTCGGGCCAGAGGAAAAGGTAGAATTTGGACAGCTTGAGTTGCCGAGCCCACTCCCTTCCTGCTGAGGTACGGGAAACGTTCCTCTGCTTCAGAATCAATGTTATCACAGTGGCTTCAGCTATACTGTACATCATTCATACAAAAACACACGCGTCCACAAGAGTGGACACACGCACACGCACTCGCACATGCACGCACACACGCCCACACATACGACACACACGCATGCACAGTCCATATGCAGATGTAAATAGAGAACTGTTTTTGCAATGGGTATTTGGTAGGGGGTGGGACGATATATCGATATCGCGATATATCGCGATACTTTCTCCCGCGATAAATAATCGATATACTGCCGAAAAAAAAACGATATATTAAAAAAAAAACTCTGTATTTGTATAATGATGATTTTGAACTGTTTGGTGCTATTTTAAGTGTTTATTAATTGAATACAAGGACTATCGTGATATATCGTTGGTGAAATTTCATGCAATATATCGTGATATCGCAATTTATCGCAATATATCGAATATCGTGATGTTATCGCTATCGAGGGCCTAATATCGCCACAGATATCGTATCGTGAGATACCCATATCATCCCACCCCTAGTATTTGGTAACCTGCTGACGAGGTTACATATTTAAAGAAAACACACACACACACACACACACACACACACACACACACACACACACACACACACACACACACACACACACACAGATGCGTTTTTACCGAGGTAGTCGTCGAAAGAGAACTTGTCGTTGTCCCAAATCTGGACGGTGAGTTTAGGAGGAAGTTTGGTCTCAGACTTATCAACACTCCAGAAGTGTTCCTACACACAGAGAGAGAGAGAGAGAGAGAGAGAGAGAGAGAGAGAGAGAGAGAGAGAGAGAGAGAGAGAGAGAGAGAGAGAGAGAGAGAGAGAGAGAGGGAGGGAGACAACAACTCTTTGACTCACTGATATTTCAAAATGACTGGTACAATAATCAGCTTTGGTTCCTAAACTTAAACCCCTTTCCCCCCTGACACGGTCGAGGCAGATGGCCACCCACCCTGGAGCCTGGGTCTGCCTGACGTTTCTTCCAGTTAACCCATTACAACTCAACCCAATACAAGCTGGTAGATCTGCTATTTTTGAATAGCCCAAAGTATAAAAGAATGGTTATAGCAAATAATCTAGGTAGCACTTGCTATGACACAGTATGCGTTCCCGGATTGAATGGGTTAAGGGGGAGTTTTTCGTTTTGCTAAAATTGCTTGCTCAGGGTGGGACAATGTCGTGTTCCTGCGCTATTATGTTAAGTGTCTTAACAGACTAGTTCTGTTTTGGCACTATAATAAAAAAATATTTTATGTTTTATTTTAATTGAACGATAGAGCGGAAGGTTCCGGGTTAGATCCCTCCTTGCTTCGTGCCAAAGTCTCTTTGAGCGAGACACTAAAATCTATG
>NC_139956.1:33206379-33213879 GCF_963454915.1 Gymnoscopelus microlampas | reverse complement strand
TTTCGGTACTTTTACTTCTACTCCACTATATCTCAGGGGAAAATATTGTACTTTTACTTCACTACAATTATTTCAAAACTTTAGTTACTAGTTACTTTGTAGATTTAGATTTTTATCACAAAACATACATTAACCACTTCAGCCCTATATACATTTGGGCTATTTGAAAATAGCCGTTCTACAAGCTCACAATGCGTCGCGAAGCGACGCATTGTGAGCTTGTAGATCTGCTATTTTCAAAAGATTTTTTATAAAATGTTGACATTTGAAAACTTGTGAAATGGGACATTCTGCGTAATGACTACTTTTTACTTTTGGCACTTTAAACACATTTTGATACTGATACTTTTGTACTTTTACTCATGTACATTTTGAATTCCAGACTTCTACTTGTAACCGAGTATTTCTACATGGCAGTATTGATACTTTTACTTTAAGTAAAACATGTGAATATGTTTTCCAACACTACCACTCACCCAGGTCTGCGGCTTTGTACTCGTGTCCCCTGAAGGACACGCTGTCGTGCTTGTACACGGGACGCCTGAGGTTCCGTCGCTCACACAGTCTGACCAGCAACTGGCTGGGCTTTGACTGGTCTCTCCACTGGTTCACTCCAGACCTGAGAGAGAGACACAGAGAGAGAGAGAGAGAGAGAGAGAGAGAGAGAGAGAGAGAGAGCATGTGGAGTGATATATCTGCTGAATTCATCGTATGCGTCAAAAAGCGTTGCACGTTTATGCAGAGTAGAAAGCAAAACAATTAGAGAGACAGTGTGAGAGAGATCACTTGCAGCATTATCTCTATGTCATGGCACCGAATAATACAGCCACCTAGAACAGTGTTGGTCCGTAGGTCTCCCAAAGAGTTTTTGCCAAAATATATGATCAGCATACCTGCCCAACACTCCTGAATTTAGCAGGAGACTCCTGCATTTTTACCCGTTCTCCTGAATTGTAATGTCTCCTGAAAATATCCTTAAAGGGATAGTTCACCCCCAAAATGAATTCATGGAGATTCTTTTTTTTGTCGCATTCTTAAGCCAATAATTTGATGAGACTCAAAGAGTCAACTTTGAGTCTCCTACCGGAGACATTAGCATCTTTCCGCTGGTCAAATTATTGGCTTAGGAACGTGACAAAAACAAAAACAAATCTCAATGTATTCAAGGCTTCATTGGGTGTGTAATTGATAGAAACTAAGTATTTATTTTGGGTGAATTATCCCGTTAAAGGACCACTTCAACCAATTTCAACATAAGTACTGTATCTTCATATAAGGGGTCCTCACTAATGCTCATTATAATACGGTACCATTTTTGTCTACTCACTCTGTGTCTCAGAGGAGGGCTGTGGTGGACAGATCAGAAACCCGTCTACCAGTGACATCATCGATAGGGGAATCAACGCTAATGGAAACCGTAGGCTTACTATTCCTGGAAAGAATTCACAAGCTATAACAGAGGCCATACACACGACTCTACTCACACGCAGTAGGTCTGCGGCAGGCCGCAGCAGGCGCCGTACTTGGACAGGAACCTGTTCTCCAGGTCAATGACTGTCTCTCCTATCTTCTCGTCCTTAGTCAGCATGTCATGATCGTACAGCATCACTCTGAGGTCCTTATCTACGGGCAACGCACAGGTCAACTCAAATAACCTGAGAGAGAGAGAGAGAGAGAGAGAGAGAGAGAGAGAGAGGGGGGGGGGGGGGGGGGGGTAGATAAACATTAGACCAGGGGTCTTCAACGTTTTCAGGCCAAGGACCCCCTAGCAGAGAGAGAGATGAAGCAGGGACCCCCTCTATGTATAAACTTGTGTGTCATCTTTTTTAGCGGCGCTAGTCGCTCTATACTTTTAGGTATAGAGCGGATCCTGCTCTATACCTGACTTTGTCCGTGTTCACTGTCAACGCTCTGATTGGTCATACCCGTCAACGCTCTGATTGGTCAGACCCGTCAACGCTCTGATTGGTCATACCCGTCAACGCTCTGATTGGTCAGACCCGTCAACGCTCTGACTGGTCAGACCCGTCAACGCTCCGATTGGTCAGACCCGTCAACAAAGTGATTGGTCAAGCTTCACGTGACACGTGGCTATAAACACATTATAAACACATATCGATGACAAAATGTATCAAAGGCGCCGCTACCTTCACAAAGGGTGTGATTTTGTTTTACTTGGTCTGCTCGTTTTCCCCTCTACACCAAACCTCTTTGCCAAAAAATAGCCGATCTACAAGCTCACAACGCCTCGCAGCGCGAGGCGTTGTGAGCTTGTAGATCTGCTATTTTTGGCTAAAGTTCTCAGAAAAGGGATGCTAGGGTTCAAGTGGTTGATGTAAAAAAATATCATATCACACAAAGATTTGGCGGACCCCCTGTAGTAACTTTGAGGACCCCCTAGGGGTCCCGGACCCCCTGTTGAAGACCTCTGCATTAGACAAGCTTGCTGCTATTTGTCCCCAAGGTTTTACACAAAGTAAATGCAAAACATCGAAATACTGCTGTAATTTGTTTCAAAAGCTTATCCCAAGCTAACCTTTCCTTTGAGTAACTATTTCTGACAGAAAATGCACAATTCTCATGGTTTTGTAGGATAGTTTCCTCTATAAGTTGCAGTGTTAACACAGCTCTGTCTACACTTTTGTTCATTCCCATTTAATTGTACATACATTGTTTTGTTTTTATTGTTTTGTTCCATTTTGCCTTTGGCAATGTAAACGTATGTTTTATCATGCCAATAAAGCCCCTTTGGATTGAATTGAACTGAAAGAGAGAGAGACAGAGAGAGGGGAATACAAACAAATAAACAGAGAGAGAGAGAGAGAGAGAGAGAGAGAGAGAGAGAACATTAAAAACAGAAAAGGTCAAAGGTGTATGAAAGAAGAGTTGTGTGATCATTTTCATTCATATTTAAGAATTAGAAGTGAATTGAGGAGATGGATACATCAGCATGTCATTCAATTCTGTGCTCTACTTCGCTTGGTTCTACATGACTGTGTTCTATCTATGCTGTTCCTTTCTGTTGTGTGTGGTTCTACTCTGTAACCTGCTGGCCTTTTGGTGTGAGTACAGCCCCCCCTACTGGTGGGACAATAATGACTTACAGAGGGAGAAAGTAGCAAAGTTGACACAGGTAGATAATGTGACAAAATGCAGCAACTGGATGGTCATTAGAATCTTTTTTTCTTCTCCCCCCCCCCCCCCCCCCCCCCCCCTTTTCTTTAAGTAGACGATCAGAGCTTTTATTATGAAAGAAGACAATCGGAGCTAGGTATCACTTATTGTTAACCCAATGGTTTGGAACTACAGCTTATAGAAGTAGGCAGTAGGCCTATGTGATTCAATCTCAGAGAATGGCCTTCACAGATATGTCAAAGATTTTCACATTTTCCCAGCTCAAAATATGTCTTTAGGAACAAATAATTGTGGTAAATATAAGAAACGATAATGGTACATTTACTCCACCTAGATCCTGATGAATAATGGTAGATTTACTCACTACATACTGAATTGAATCGTCATAAATTGAGTTAAAGCAAGTTACAACAATGCTTCACATGTGGCCTCTGATTCGGGGGTCATTTCATTTCTAACTTTTAAATTAAATTCATCCCAAGCAATCATTTCACGTTCCTTCATCAGTATGAAAAATAAAATAAAAAAGGATAGCTATTGTAGAAGCCATTTGACAGTTTTTGTTTGTTTGATTATTATTGTTATTATCATCAATTGTTGTTGTTTGCATAATTTGTCATTATTAGTTGTATTAGTTTTCATGGGTTATTGGTTTATTAGATTATTATTTGTGGGCACCTCTCCAGGGCATACAGTATGTGGCCTGGTTGATTGGGAAATGTTATGCACCTGGGTGGACAGACCAGTGCCAGAGAACAATGCCATGAGAAGCTGTTTGTACTACTATATGCACATTTGTGAACACTAAATATGCAAACAAAAATTCAAGTTGTGGACAATACAAGACAAGTCTCAATGTGCAACAGTGGGTTTTATTGACTTTTCTGAAGGTTTGAATCAAGCCAACAAAATGCCATTACAACTACTATCCCAATTGCTTTACAAAAAAATAGTGACCAAATGTCACAAGGTATGTTTTGTCCTCATTCACCTCTGGCCAGAATTCATTGTAATTGAATACCTATTTACAAGGTGAGAAAAAGTGTCTGGCAGGCAATTGTTTGAATGAGAACAAGACTATGGGAGAGAAAGATATGGCTGTGGCTCCATTTAAATGTCTCCATTACAGAAGTCAGAGATGTCTAACAAAATAACATTTGCTGCATTTCACTCATCCAAATGTACAGTACTAGAGGTTCGGGGGCGGTGCGCGCCCCTCCTGTCTATCTGCTGCGCGGGGCTTTGTGTTTGTTGGTCCCTCCGTGTCCCACTGTCTGTCTCCGTGTCGCTGCGTCGAGATGGCTCTGTGTCTCCGCGGTGAGGCAGCTGCCAGCTGTTGGACACATTTCAATGGCCGCCGCTTCGTTTTCGCTTGGCTCTAGTCGGCTGCACTCGGCTCGGTAGGACCCATGGGAGACCGAGTGACCCAGGGGCGCCGGAACGGAATATGACGTGGGGGACACATCAGGACACGTGTACCGTGCAAAAAAAATTGCGGCTATTTCGGTGGGTTTGTTGATTTTTGGGGGGGATAATGCGGTTATTTCGGTTAATTCGCCTCGCGCTCGCGGTGGTCGCGAGGTGCGGGGGACTGGACTGATTTTATTATTTATTAAAATTATATTATTATTTTTTTGGCTGGACTGAAAAGTGGGGGGACACAGTGTCCTTTAATTAAACAGCTCCGGTGCCACTGAGACCGACCGTACATCGCACCCCGTACACCGATCGTCGCGCATGCGCGCCACTGTCTATATTGTATAGTAGGATGTCTGTAATCCATCACTTTCACAGTGCTGGAACACACTACATCTTTTCACGACTAATCCTTTAGACACAGTGAAAAACAGATATTTCTTCATTGTAACGCCTCACTTAACTTCCTAAACGTGATTTCTTTTTACAGACGTGAAGAAGAATGACATGATTGTTTTGAAACTTTAGATCATTTAAACTTTTTGGTGAGTCGTTTTTTAAAAGGACTTGACATGACTAGAAGGGATTATGAACACAAGGGATTGATGTTGTAATGTTATGATTGTATGAAAAGACGTGATCACCTGAAGTAACAGTGGTGAGTAATCCCTGTGAAATAATGGAGGTCAGAATGAAATAACCTGACTTGATATTCATGCATCGTTCGTCAGTTCTTAGTGCAGAGGAATGATAGAAGTATTTGAGGATGTGTTGCAGGCTTGCAGTCGTATGCAAAGGTTAAATGTCAATTAGATAGCATGTTAGACGATGATAGGTTCTTGGCTTACTTATGATCCTATATTACTATTTCTATGCATTTGATGTATTACCTTGTGTTGTCCTTGATTACTGTACATCGCTCTGGATTAAGAGCCTCTGCTAAATGCCTAAATTGTGAATTGTTTTAATACACCCTTTATGAGCTCCTGTGGCAGCAGGATGACAGCGCTGGGTGTCATCGTGAGTGTGTGTGTGTGTGTGTGTGTGTGTGTGTGTGTGTGTGTGTGTATGAGAGAGCAGGGCCGTCAATTGGGTATGGCAAGGTAGGGCAGGTGACATACCTTGGCTCCAAAAGAAAATCATGAAGAGTAGTCTAATGCAGGTGTAAGACTATTGTGTTATACTGTAGGTATAATGACCCCCAAAATATTTTCGGCCGTGCAGCTTTGCCCTGCGCCCAGGATAGGTGTCCCTTATTTCAACCTCTGGGAGTTGCAACCCTAACCGTGCCATACCTTAGCTTTTGCTCCACTGACGCCACTGTGTGAGAGACTGTTTAAAGGTGTATTACGTACTTTCCAAACACAGGGTCCAGTGTACATGGGATGTAGTTGTCGTGGTCGTTGATGGTTTTCCTCCCCAGGCTGATCTTCACGTAGGGGTCACACTGAAAACACACGTCGACACGACATGACACAGAAGCAGGGAATGAATTAGGACACGTTCCACAAAGACTGTGCCATAATACAACAATGCAATATAACTACAAGTTAACCACACAAATAATACTGGATGTAATGAAGTAAAGAAAATAAACATGTACATACTCTGGTTTTATTGTGTCTCTGTGAGCCTAATTCAATTCAATTCAATTTATTTAAGTGTCAAATCACAGCAAGTTGTCTCAAGACACCTTACATTGTAGAGAAGAGACCCGACAGTCCCACCCTGAGCAAGCATTTTTGCGACTAATGAAAACATTTAACTAACATGTCAAGTTAACTCAAATCTTTGCTTCTGGGGGATTCTACAAATGTCTTCTAAATCCCAACAGTTTTTTGAAAAAACATATGTTGCTATCATGTTTTCAAACTTTTTCATGTCAAGGACCCCAAAATGATATGTATTTGGCCGCGGACCCCCATATCAAAATATTTTGTTCCAGGGAACCCCAGAAGCAAAGATTTGAGTTAAAAAAAGTTTGCTTTAAAAATAAAGATTTGCAGTTCATTGTGCTATGAGCTTGTATATCTGCTATTTTTGAATAGCAAAATAAATCTAAAATGCTTTCCCGGTCTTAAAAAGTGAACTGTGCATCTCTCTCTCGCTCTCTCTCTCTCTGTCTCTCTCTCTCTCTCTGTCTCTCTCTCTCTATGTCTCTCTACCTTTCCGTTAGCGTCTTTGGGCTGCAGATCGTTGGCCTGGACGACGTAGACTCTGACCAGACACTCCTCCAGCCCGTTGGGGGGCAGCTGTCTGAACTGTCTGTTGGGTGGAGGGGTGAGGGTCGTCTGGCAGCGGGTACACCTTAAACATACCCTAGAGGAGAGGAGAGGAGAGAGAGAGGAGAGGGGGGGTGTTTGATGTTAAATTGATTTTTATACCCAACATAGAATAGAACATAATGGACCACAATGGAAACAAGCCCTGGGGCTTTTTGTGTTATCCTTTTTAGCATAACTTTTGACTGAACTACCTGCACTGTTAACTCATTCCCTGCCTAGAACGTAAAAAACGTAATTTATTTCCTACTACTGGGAAATGGAATGTCGCGGATTTGAAAATGTCTTCTCTGGGCCACTCACACAACTACCCTGTGTGTCTACAAACAGTTGAACACGCGATCATATTGATTAGGGATTTAGCGAGGTCTGTGGCGAGGTGAAAAAGTAAGTGAGCGGTCCGTTCACGTTACGATACATGGTGTTTTTAACGCTGGGCTGCAGGAGAAGGACTCCGAGTCGGAATGTTTGTTGTCTGCGGTTGGACTTGCGATCATAATGAAAAAATATATAATTTTGACCTGTTGAAAGTTAAAAGAAATACTAAATTGCTGGCAGTGAACGAGTTAAAGACCACTTCACCCATTTTCAACGTATCTTCATGTAATTGGTCCTCACTAATGCTCATGATAAAATGGTACCATTTTTTCCTACTCAGTCTGTGTCT
>NC_139956.1:33196379-33203879 GCF_963454915.1 Gymnoscopelus microlampas | reverse complement strand
AATAAAGTAATGGCGTGTAATGAGAATATGAAGTTAATTTATAAACTTCAACCTCACAAGCAAAGGCTAATAAAACTTGGAATGGATATTATATAAGCCCTTCTACTGAACAAATTGCTCACTCACCTTTGCCGGGGTAAAAGGATAATTCTGGAATCCGACAATATCCCAAACAAATTATCAGAGCTTTATTGATTACTGAGAGGAATCTGTCCTTTGGACGAACCATCTGTCCGACTCCTACGTCGTCGGAATTGGAAAATGGAGTAATGGACACAGGCAGCTATACTGTATCCTCTTAAGGTAAGACTGCTTCATGTGATGTGGTCAATATTATAAATTAATAGCGCGACATTGGAGTTGGCATGAAAGTCCAATAGGCAAAACTGTGGCCACACTTGCAAAAACGGCAAACACAGCTATTAATTCAGCGCTAAATGCAGTCAACTGAAAAAGAAAAATGGCACGATTGCAATTGATTTTGTACGAAGAATAAGGCATTCGAAGAAAAAGGCATATAATGACATATAAGCAAGCTTTGGTCCCATAAGTCATGTCTCTGAGCAGACTTGAGAAATAGCGGACCTCCCGCAAAATAGACCGACGGAAATAGATTGATGAATCAGACACGAAACGTAGGAATGTTCGTAAATGCCGGTACGTTCAAAATATGGGTGTAAACAGCTGAGTGAATCGGGCCCATTGTGTGTCCTTGCATGAGAGCATCAGATAAACGTCTTCGAGGTAATAGCTGCATCTTTACCGTTGGCCGCACAGCGTGTCAGTCCATCGTTTGACCAGGACGTGGTACTGGTTTAGGGTTGGGATGCGGAACCGGTAGGAACCGGATATATACGGTTCCATCACATTTGGAACCGTTTCCGGAACCGTTTTTTATACCAGTGGTTTTCAAACTTTTTTTTAATTTCAAGAACCACCATAACTCTGAGAGTGTACAAATGGAACCAACTGGACCTGTAAGGGTCCATTTCGAACCCCCTCAAGTAACCCAGAGGGTCCCTGTACCTCACTTTGAGAACCACTACAATACTATGTATGCAATACTGCATGTATGATTGAATTTGTGTCCTAAAAAATGACAATGAAGGACACAACGATGGATATATTATTTTAATATTCTGCAATCGTTAGAGGGAACCGTTAACTCCTTTAAAGGAACCGGAATCGTTAAAAATCCAAAAGGATCCCAACACTAGTCCTGGGTCGACGGCGCGCCGGACAAGACGGCGAAAAGAAGCGAGTATGTGGGGATGAAAAGTGGGCGGAAGATGTGGGAGGGGTGGGGGTGGGTGGGAAGGGGACAGAGGCAAGCTGAGGAGAGAGGGAGTGGGTGATGATGATGCAAGCGAGAGTCTAGTGTGGAAACACTGGCTCACAGCGAAACGCCACAGCGCCGCCGCACCAAGCCCACTACCAGGGGAGAAGAGGTAAGGACGAGGTGAAGGGGGGAGTCGGCCATGCAGGGAGGAGAGAGAGAGAGAGAGAGAGAGAGAGAGAGAGAGAGAGAGAGAGAGAGAGAGAGAGAGAGAGAGAGAGAGAGAGAAGGAGAAGGGGTAAAGGACCGGAGTGGGGTAACAGCGAGGGGTAAGCCAAGGCAAAGAGCAAGGAAGCTTGGAAACTGCAACTCATTTTGACAGCAGAAAATACAATTTACTGAGAGAGAGAGCTTGGAAGAGAGGGGGCGGGGGGGAGAGAGAGAGAGAGAGAGAGAGAGAGAGAGAGAGAGAGAGAGAGAGAGAGAGAGAGAGAGAGAGAGAGAGAGAGATTGGGGGGAGGGCAGAGAAAGGGCACAGACAAGGTGGTGAGCCAAGACAAAGTGAGGCTTGGAAATATTGTTTCACTTTACTATGACGGTAGCAAAGCTAACCGAACCTACTATCAGGGGAGAGGAGAGATCTTAGGATAATATACAGTGTTTCACAGGCCTGTTTCAAAACATAGGGTTACACAACTTGGCCAAAGAAATGTCATTTGAACATGTATTTTGGACAACCGCCGGACAACCACTTAGGCCCTATTTTATACGATGGTGTTGCATGGGGGCGAAAGTAGCCGTTCTGCTGTATGCATCACGATGCGACATGTAGCAAGCTTATTTCGACTATGTTTGAACATTTTGGGAAAAATGTGCGCGTAATGACTCGCCCAAAATAGGGACTGAAATAGGGGTTGAAAGTGCTTAACGCAACATGGAACTAAAGAAAGAAAGAAATAATAAAATGTTTTTGTCAAGCCAAATATTTGCATCATAGGGGCCTGCCCCAATAGCGCTTTCCTTGGGACAAAATGTTGTCAAATTAAGATGTTTTGTTATACAATGTTATTTGTTACTGGTTATTATATAACCAGTTGAAGAAATCGCAGTTTGGGGCTTTAACCTCTGCTTTTGTGAAATAATTTATATGAGACCATTAGGGTTTTAGGGTTCGCTGCTTATACTTGTATAAGTTAGTGCGGTATAAAACCGGCTTGATTCTTGATTCTTCTTGATTCTTTTATGGAAGACTTATGAACACGTATTATATTACTAGTTTGACCAATTCAAATACTCCTTAATCTTGAAATAAAATATGGACTTTACAGCCACATGGTGCAGAGCAGCGGTATTAAAGTCACAAGCCAAGAGAAAGATGGACTCCATGGAATCCAAATGACTGAAATCAGTCACGGCGACTGAGAACTTTAATCCACGTGTGATCCCAACAGTATGGGGGAGGGAGCTGTCTGAAAAAGCGTTCGGCCTCGGCGTTACATGGCCGCTCTGTGAACTGTCCAAGGTCGCAGTTTTTCGCTCTGTGTTTTGGTGTGTTTTTGCGCCCAGATAATCTCCAGTGTCTCCTCAGCCCTGAATTTGACCTAAACGACCGTAACAACTGTGTTTGACAGAAGAGTTAAGGCCCATGTATACTTCCGTTTGGAACAGATACTGTGTTTTATACAGCATGTTCAGAATGCAAGTGGGAAGTGGCATTGCTCGCATACTTTGTGCTATTTGCAAGTTGTGGGAAAGAAACGTTCGCATCTGTAATAGGGGATGGGCATTTGGACCTTTTTCGGTAAACGTTTAACCTTCTGATTGTGGGCGGTTAACCGTCTATGACCTCATATCAATAAATAAAGTTGCAGTCCTATGTGTGGGCAGTTCAAATAGGGCCTTAAGACATTTATTTACCAAGGAGAAGACAACCATACACAACTCTAACCAGCCACTGGCAACTCCACCCCGTGTCAACCACCCACCTATATCTCCAATCAAGCTGTCAACTCCTCCCCTGCCAACCCCGCGGTATTTAAACCCAGATTTCAAAAATGGCGGTGTGCATAGTTTCCAGTAACCATACTCCTGGGTTTATTCAATAACAACCGTAAACCTATTTTTGTTGGTCTTTCCTAGTGAAACATAGGCCTACATATTAGGTCTATATCTCATTCTGTAGCCTAATGTTGTTTTCTTCATTTCAAATGTGTTTTTCTTTACAAGATATTGTAAAATATTGTATGAGGAACAATTATAAATGATATTTAGGCTAAGTCATTTATTCCATGAATATTCTGTTAATATTTTATTTATTTTTATATGACTTAATTGCGGTTAAATTCGGTTAGCGACACACATTCCCTTCATCCAGGGTATGATTGATAGATAGATAGGTGGCGAAAGGAGAGAATGTGGGAGTGGGGTATAATACAGACGTTGAACTGACGCAAGGCTAGCGCTGGAAACGGTGGCTCAGTTTAGCATGACGCCATAGCAGACCAAACCAAACCTACTACCTAGGGAGAGACAGAGAGAGAGAGAGAGAGAGAGAGAGAGAGAGAGAGAGAGAGAGAGAGAGAGAGAGCGTAAGGGATTAGCGGAGGTGAAAGAGGGGGCAGTTGAGGTGGAGAGCAGAGGTGATGGTGAAGGGTGTGGGGGACGGGGGGGACGGAGGTATAGGCCAAGGGAAAAGGCTGGAAACAGTGGGTCACTTCAGTGTGACTACCTAACTGAACCCTTTACAGAGAGAGAGAGAGAGAGAGAGAGAGAGAGAGAGAGAGAAATGTCATAGACTGGACAAGCGAAGGAGCAGGGGAGACTTTTGTCAATACCACGAAAGAAATTCCATTTCAGCTTCACCCGGCTGATGGCTGCTCAGATGGTCACAATGAGCGCAAGGGAAGGCCTAAGGGTTTAAGTATCTTTCTCAGGGTCTTTCCAACATGAATACACGGGCAGGCCTGGAGGCGAACAGGTGACCTTTTGGTTACCAGACAGCCTCTCTACCCACTCAGCCACGGTCGGCCGTCTGATAGGAGGTGAGGAAGAAAGAAAGAGAGGGAGTAGTACTGCCTAGAGCAGGGGTGTCCAAACTTTTTTTTTTTTCAAATGGGGAAAATATGAACACACCTTAGATCTGACTGCATACTTCCAAACTGTACTGTTGTCACATACAAATGCATTGCATTACAACAATTGTATTTAACTCCAGTCTTTTGTTGTCAGCGTAGCCAAATGTAAGTCACTCACATGCACTGCATTGGTATTATATTTACAGATTAATATTGTCTTCTTAAAGAGATGTTGGGGCTTTGCTGCCTTTTATTGATAGCACTCAGCAGAGACTGACAGGAAACAGGGAGAGAGAGAGACGTGGAGTGACACGTAGCAAAGGCTGTCAGGGAATCAAACCTGCAACTCTGTACAGCATAAATGGTATGCACCTTAACCACTAGGCCAGCGACGCCCAAATGCATTGTCTTTTGTTCAAATGCCTGTGTAGTCAAAGATGTAAAACTAAAAAGGTCTAAAAATTAAAATGCCCTTTCTTTCACATTTTGAGAATGAAACAACAACAAGGAACAAGCAGTTCCTGAGACACAGCCTATCTGCAGGTTAATTTCAAAACACTGTATGAATTTCACGAGACACTACTGGCGGTGCCGTGTCATTGTTCCGACGGCGCATTATTCCGACGGTTACTAACCCTATACCTAACCCTGACCCTAACCTTAACCGCACGCGGAAGCCACGTAGTCGGAGTAATAAGATGTCGGACTTATGGGCAGTCCCCCTACTGGCAGGCCTCAAATAATACATTTCAGGGCTGGCCCCCGGGCCGTACTTTGACATAGCTGATCTAGAGAGAGATGGAGAGGGTGGATGTAGGAAAGGGTGTTTCTGAGAGAGGTGAGCCAAGTTGAGGAGCGGCCCGCTCTCACTTCGTTACGATGGGGTAGAAAAAAACCTCCTGACCAAACCTAGCGTCAGGGGAGAGAGAGGAAAGAAGAGACAGAAGACCTGGTTTGTGGAGAAGAGAGGTGAGGTGAGGGGGGGACATGAGAGGGGAGATGGAGAGACTGAGAGAAAGAGAGGATTGAGAGCCAAAATAAGGGCAAAGCTTGCTTTAATGTCTCAACCCCAAACCTTGAGTTATCTCTCATGTTGAATGAATTCACAACGTTTTTTCCCCCAACGCTCAATGGGTGTGTAAAAAACATCTGAAACAGCCTTCACGTGTACGCCTAGTTCAGACGACAGCATGCTCCTGGCTGCCACTTTGTCTCGTCGGAGAGCAACAGCGGAAAGGTGGAACGTTTGTCAACTTAGCTTCAGAGCTTTTTTGCTAGCTCTGCCTCCTGCCACCGCTAGGTACAGTAGCTCCTTGCCATAGACCAGTAGTTCTCAACCATTTCAGACAGTGACCCCCCTTAATGATCACATTTGAACTGGGGACCCCTCAACCATACAAACACTTGGAATGTAGTAGTTGAGGCATTACATTTAGTTTGACTCGGTTCGACAGATACATATTGTGAAAATCCGATCTCCAAGCTCACAGAGCCTTGTGTTGCGAGGTGTTGTGAGCTTGTAGATCGGCTATTTTCAAAAAGTGTGCCTCTTTCTTATATTATCTGACAATTTGACCAATGTTTGACCAGTTTTTATGGCATAGTGTGTTGATTATTATTTTATTTTTTTTGGTATTAAAAAGGTCACTTCACCATCATCTGGGGACCCCCTCCAAAATCATGTGGGGGGTCCCAACCCACAGGTTGAGAACCACTGCCATAGACAATGCATGGAACCATGTCGCTTCCTCGGAGCGTGGAACCCGAATACCGTTGATGTCAAATTTCAGACATTGAGTTTTGCAACGCAAACGCTCAACATAGCCCTGTCATTTTAACCAGTCAGGAAAGAACACTGTCTACATGAAAAATGGCAGTAATTATAGAAACGCTCAGCTGTGTTTGTGTTTGTTCAAAAAATCACGCTGAAAGTGATCCAAACGATATCGTCCACAGCGATTAGTTGTCTTTATAGTTGTGGCGTGGACGCTTGCCATCCATTTGAGTTAGAACCATTTTTAAAACCACAAATTTATAGTTATCGTGATAATCATCGTGCTTGGTGTGAATGGCCCTTACCCCTGCGTAGATCTAAGTGTGAGGAAATCAGTTTGGACTGACGCTTTCAGCACCTTCGCATAGATGTGTTTGGTTGGCGCGCCGGTCGTCCTGCATTATCCAGGAATTGAAGGGGAAAGTCTGTGGTAGAATATTGTCAGCCAAGACGCTGATGAAAGTTCAACATGATGACTCATTTCCCTTCAGGCATCACAGTTCTGAGACACCCCGTCCTCCCAAAGGTACAAGGGGGTCAGGATGTCGGGGGGTCAGGATAAATAGGGTATGGGTGATGAGAGTGTGGGTGACCAGCGGGTTTGTGTGATGAGTGTGTGTGGGAAAAGGAGGCAAAACGGCGGAACTTTCAACTCCAAAAGAAAGATGGAACATTGAAAGAAGCTGACATCATCGCTTAATTCTCCCGGGTGTCGCGCAAAAATGGCCGACCCCAGTGTTTAGATGGGACAATTCCTAAGGTCTGATAGACATGTAATTGACGTAAATAAACAGCCGTGGCTGCTGGGAGATTGGAGTGGGAAGTGGGATAAAAGCGGGCGATCGTTTTGGTGGGCGGAGGGTTTGTCAGGGGTGAGCGCAAAGGTCGAGGTCATCGCGTCACTATGACGACAAAGCAAACAAGGGATCGTGGCCTTTTCCCCATGAATATATCCTCCTGTGTAAGCTGGCGAATCCCAAACTCACCATGGATGAGTCATCAAAACAATGACAGAATGTCAGGTCAGTGGGTGTGAGAGGAGAGGAGAGGAGAGGAGTAGTCTTGTCTACAATTTTCGGATGTTACAGAGAGTCTGTAATTCCACCCCGTATTTGAAAACATATTTTTAGAATTTCAATTTCTTCAAACTTCTGCTTGATTTTCTAAAGGAGAGGAGAGGAGAGGAGAGGAGAGGAGAGGAGAGGAGATAGAGATTTTCCTTGGTTGGAAAATAAAGGATGGTTGATAATGATATCCTCATCTGTGTGTCTCTCTGTCCACAAGCACACGTGTGTTCTCACACGCATGCACACACACACACGCGTGCACGCACGCACGCGCACGCACACACACACACGCACACGCACACACACACA
>NC_139956.1:33188879-33191379 GCF_963454915.1 Gymnoscopelus microlampas | reverse complement strand
TCCTAGATGCTGGCTCAATCTACACTGTGAAATCCTGAGTTCAAATTGAACGCTGAACTTGTACAAATGGAACGGGTCCATTTGTAGACTGTTTTCTTTTTTTTAAGGTAGGGTTTTAAAGGTAGGGTAAGTCATATATATATATTTTCTGTTAAAATACATTTCATATAGCTTTATATTCTGATTGTACAAAAGGCCCTCAACTACATTGACAATCGAGGTCAATGTGACCTGTGCGCTGATTAACACAGGTGCTCCTCAATTTAATTGAGGAGCACCTGTGTTAATCAGCGCACAGGTCACACTGACCTCGATTGTCAATGTAGTTGAGGGCCTTTTGTACACTGATAGTAATCATTACCAGAGAGTGTTTGTTCATCTCTCCAGCTCTTTATAGGAAACAATCAGGAGAGAGAACCGTGCCGCACTGCCAGCTTGTGCATCTGCTATTTTTGACCAAATTTGGAAAAATCAAAGAAAAATTGGGGTCCGTGGCCAAATCATTTTGGGGGTCCTTGACATGAAAAGGTTTGAAAACCACTGATATAAAGGTAATCTATATGAATACGTATAATGATTTCCTTACATGTGGTTTTACTTGCTGTTTGTAAACCATGCCAGGAAATGAAAGGGGAGGAGTTAACAGAGGATGGTTGTTACCTACATGGAGACTGGACCGAGGGGTGGAGAGATTAATGATAGCAGAGCTGGTTCCATCTGCAAACTAACACACACACACACACACACACACACACACACACGCATACACGCACAAACACACGTATACACAGACACATGACGAGACATACTTTCAGGTTAGCTGGTTAGGGTTAGCCACAAACAAGCTACATAATTAATATACATGGCACTTTTCCACATGATATTGTCGCTGTTGGGCAGAAATATCCAAAAGCATTACATTTCAGGAAATGGAAAACAGAACCTGTGTTCCAATGGATCCAATGTATTTCCACATTTTTCATTAGTTCAATATTTATAAAACCCACAGACACACTTAACTACTTTCACGTTTCAACGTGCTGTACCTATTTTTGGGCGTGGCATTATAGGCACACACCAAAATAGCAAAAGAATATCCGATCTACAGTACAAGCTTGTGATGTGATGCGCTGTGAGCTTGTATAGTTTTTTTATTTTCAAATTTGGCATTCATTTATGAAAAATACATAAAAAAGTTGAAATATGGAGGTACAAGGTTTCTGCCAGACAGCGACAAATACAAACACAGATGGTAGTTTAACCCATTAAGACCTGAGGCCGATTCTACAAATCCCTTCTGAATCAGTAGTTCTCACACTGCTATTTTTGAATAGCCAACGCTAAAATGTAAAATGAAACGTATGCTTTCCGGGTTTTAATGGGTTAAAATATAAATGAAACGTTAATTATTACATTTTCACTGTTAGACACACATACACTGTACTGTACCTGCATTAGAAACCCAAACTCCAACAATGTTGTTAAAACACATCAACATGACAACTAGGATTAAACAGACACTGAGACAACTCAAACCATTCTGAAACGGCCTTCATTGAAGTGTCAAAATTGTTTGCCTGTCAGCCAGGAAGGATTTAACAACTCAACAACTTACTGTTTGTGTTGTTCTTGCATAGATTTCATGATTTATTTCCACACAAAAGGATCCCTGGCTAATAGGCCAGGGATGCCTTAATACATTATAATTTAAAATTGTAGTTATAGAGGGCAATTATAATAAATTAAGGCACACAGTATAATAGCATATTAGCCAGAGATACTTTTAAAGCAAACCACCAAAACTAGTGACAAATTATCACACTATATGGCAATATAACAGTGATTAAAAACTACAACAATTATAACAATTATAATACTAGAAAAAGTGCTCCTCGGAGCACAACTCTCCGCCAGAAGACTTGTGTTGGTTCGAAGGTCGCGAAGGTCGCTATCCCTCTTGTATATGTAAGTGTCCTATCCATCCTGTCTGGGTAAGTGTCCTCTTCCGTCCTGTCTGTGTAAGTGTCCTATCCCTCCTGTCCTATCCGTCCTGTCTATGTAAGTGTCATATCCCTCCTGTCTATATAAGTGTCCTATCTGTCCTATCTGTCCAATAAGACAGATAGGAACAATTGGACCGCGACTACCTGACTACTTCCGGTTCGAAGGTCTGGGAGTGAGCTAGTGGCCGGATTTTCGGTATTGGAATCTGGCTTATCACAGTGACACATGTATTTATAGGTCGCTATCCCTCTTGTATATGTAAGTGTCCTATCCAACCTGTCTGGGTAAGTGTCCTCTTCCGTTCTGTCTGTGTGAGTGTCCTATCCCTCCTGTCTGTATAAGTGTCCTATGTCATATCCCTCCTGTCTATATAAATGTCCTATCTGTCCTATCTGCCAATTATCTATCAGCCATGCAGCCATTTCATGGTTCCCGTCTTACCTCACTCTGACAGTGGCGGAGACACTGTCAGAGTGATGCCATGTATATATAGGCC
>NC_139956.1:33156379-33181379 GCF_963454915.1 Gymnoscopelus microlampas | reverse complement strand
TCCCCAATAGTCATATTTGGCCAAATTTGTGTCAAAATATGCCTTTTGGGGACCTATGGGACACAGGCATGTCAAGCGGTAATATTAAGGGACAAATGCCTAAGCATGTGTCACATTGTGTTGTCACATCTGCCATGTTCTGCGGTAGGAAAATATACTGTCTGAATTAGTATAGCAATAACGTAAGAGAGACATATTATGTTTCTCTCTATTTCTCATGTTGAAATACAACAGCTATAATAGCGTCTATTACATTATCGGAGTAATAATAACAAGCTACAGGATCTGTTACCGGTAATCTAGCTTTGTAACATGACACAAAATTACTCTCAACAGAGCAAGGTCGTTCTCTTCGTCAAATCAAATCCAATCGATTCCTCCGTCCTCGTGTCTCGTCCTCGCGTCGTCAAGAGGGAGGGGCTAAAGGCCAGTCCACACCAGTGCAACTCCTTGCAACTCCTTACAGCCATTATCGCCGAATGGCACCGGTCTGCAACTGGTCAGTCCAGATCGCCGTAGTGGTCTCTACAGCGGTTTAGTTTCAAGGCGTTGGCATTGGTGTGGACTGACCTTTTAAAGACGTGAGGAAACGATGCAAGTGAAGGACGCAAGGATGGAAAAATTAAGATTTGGAATGGACCCAGAGACAGTGCGTGCATGTGTGTGTGTGTGTGTGAGAGAGAGAGAGAGAGAGAGAGAGAGAGAGAGAGAGAGAGAGAGAGAGAGAGAGCAAAAATGTTGTATGGAAAGAGAAAGCGACAGAAGAGAGAAGGAAAACAAGTGTTATTAATCGTCAGCACAAAGAAAAAAATGTTGATCAAGCATCTGAGAAAAAGAGAGAGCCTGAAACAATGAAAGAAAGACAGAATAATAAAATAATAATATTACATTCTGAGTTCTGCGAAAAAAGGGAGGAAGAGGAATAAAGGAAAAGAGAGAGAAAAAAGAAAAGAGAGAGAGGGAGAATGTGAACCAGCACGGATGACCGCAGGCCTTGTGGTCGCCACGGTAACCGCCGACCACGCTGATGGTTGCCATGTCATCATGTCGGAGTGTTTATTTACACCACACACACAGACACACACACACACACACACACACACACACACACACACACACACACACACACACACACACACGCTTTCTAATTTGCTTTCTACAATCATTCGCTAACCTCTGTTCGTATCAACTAAATGCCTTCGATCTTTTAACATTTGCAAAATAAATCGACCAAAACGTCCTCAAACCGACAAAGTAATGCAATTACGGCGCGTGTGTGTGTGTGTGTGTGTGTGTGTTCACATGCATGCACGCACACACACACAGCCTTGAGGCTAGACATTCCTTGTTGTCCAAGTGGAAAGATTAATACTTGTCCTTCCATGGCTATTTGTCATAAAACCCACACCCATCTCTCTCTAAAATTCTCTCACACACACACAGACACAGACACACACACACACACACACACACACACACACACACACACACACACACACACACACACACACACACACACACACACACACACACACACAGTTATTAAACGTACTCCATTACTGGCAACAAACACTTCCTCATTGAAACCAGTGTAATCAGTGGTGTAATCAATGCATTAATGATTGATTGATGAGTGATATATTGATCCATATTACGATCAATCGACAGACAGACAGACAGACAGACAGACAGATAGATCATGTTGTAGCTGACCAATTGATCATGCAATAAAACAACAAGTGACCAAATGACACACAGCTATTTTGATTGATTACCTGTCCAAGGATGAGTGGTTCCTTGTCATCGATGTCGATCAGGACGTCATCGCGAGGAGTCGGAACCATCTCATCTACATGACACACAGGTGACACACATTACACAGTCATGTGGATTTGTGTACATATATTGTCTGTTGCTCGACACCAGTGGTTTTCAAAGTGGGGTCCTTGAGGGGGTTCCAGGGGGTCCCCATCAAAACCACAGTTTTCTTCTTTTTTTTTACCACTTTAGCCCTATTTTATACTTTAGCCGATCTACAATCTCACAACGTGTCACAATGGGACACGTTGTGGGCGTGTTAATTCTTTTGAAAAGGTGTGAACATTTTGTTTATAATCTTTAACATTTTTAACCCAAATCCTGGCACATAATCTTTTCAAATGAGGGTTCCGTCGCTAAATACATAGGAATGTGGGGGTCCTTGGCAGGAGAATGTTTGAGAATCACTGCTCTACACAGTAACATCCTTAGTGTATAATCAACGCTGTTTCACAAAAAGAAGTTTGACCAAACGTCAACATGTGCCTTGAAGGGGGGTCACAATATGACTTTTGGGGAACACATTATTTACGATTCTGTCCCTATCGGGACATAACTCGGGCGCCGCTGAATCAGCTCAAGCCGACTTTGCAACGGTCGGCACAGCGACTCGCTCGGCGGTGCCTCCCATGGCTCAAGTCCGCTTGAGATGGCGCGGCTCCGTTGTTTTAACAGTTTTGTTGTCGTATCGTCAAAAACGCTGAGAACTGGACTTCCGCATTCGCTATTGCGGAAGTCCCTAAAAGTAAACATGTGCCTTATTTGCCCCCCCTTCGAGGCACATGTTGACGTTTGGTCACTAAGTCACAATATCCCTTTTTGGGAGTGTGACAGTGTTAATAATCATAGATCTGCTGTTTTTACTACTTCTCCGAACCTTTTTCAATCTTGTCCCTGACTAATCCATATTACAGTCTTTTCATGAAATAAAAACTAAACTAAACTAAACTAAACTAGCAAACCCACTTTAAAAATTAATCAAAACGGAAGTGAAATTGCAAACAAAAAAGCCCAAACGAATAAGCATAAAAAACAATGAAAAATACAAAACTATACCTTTCCTCCTTTCTCTCCCTCCCTCAACTCTCTCCTCCTCTCCCTCCCCTCTCTCCTCCTCTCCCTCCTTCTCCTCCTCTCCCTCCCTCTCCTCCTCTCCCTCCCTCACCTACCCTCCCACTCCTCCTCTACCTCACCTCTCTCCTCCTCTCCATCCTGGAGGTGGTCTTGAGGAGTACACCTGTACTCCTCCAGGGAGCGGATGGTACACTGTCCGACCACGGGCTTCCTGCCAAACGGACGGTTGTCGATCACCTTCACCACGATGGGGGGCATGTACAGCTCCTCACGTGGCAGTCGCTATGGAAACAGGACGATGGGGAGGAAGGGAGACAGAGAGGAATGAGGGAGTGAGGGTGAGGGAGAGCGAGGGAGGGGTGGAGAGAGGGAGAGAGAGACTTTGACTTTAATTGAATTATATCACAAACCAGCAGCAAAGCTAACAACCCATAGAAAACAGATAGATAGGGTTAGGATAAAGAAAGACGAGTGAGAAAGTAGGAATAAAAGAGAGATCGTAGAGAGAGACAAACACAATAAACGTGACTACGAAGGGGAAAAAGTAATAAAAGAAAGTTGAGAAGATGAGATGCGAAGAAAGTTCAATCAATTATATTCCTGTCCGTAACCTATATCTATTTTGTTTCCTGCCAGTGCTAGAGGCTAATACGCCTCCTGACTCCCTGAGGCTGATTGGCTATGGCCCATGACTGTCTGATTCTCATTGGTCATGCCTTGTTGACCGTCCAATCAGAGCATAGTTCTTCATTGCTGGCCACTCTCACCCACGAAGGGTGGCAGAACGTGTGCTCCCTTTGACATTTGCTCATTTTTAACAACGATTTTAGGCAGGTCGCGATGCCACGTTTATGACTCCCAGGCGGCCTCTCTACCAACTCAGATGTGGCCGCCCAAATGTCCAGCAGGCAGATTTTGTTAACATGGAAAATGCTTAGAAATTCCAGAATCCAAACATCGACTGACCTCCATGGAATGTGGGAGGCGTCTGTTCTCACAGTCATTGGCAATTAGAAGAATAGGACCACAAAAAAGGTGGTATGAAAGTATGTACTGTATGCACACGGCACGTGTATGTTTTTAACTAGGTTCGGGCCCTCACACCAGAGTCCTGCAACGGGCGGGTTACCCGCGGATACTCGACGGGTGAACAATATACTTTTATAAGTTCACGGGGACGGGCAGTTCTGAACTAAACGCGGGTGGGTAACATTTTATTGTGAAAATCAGAGAGCACTGTTTCCGCCCAAACCACGTCACTTGTGCAACTTAACACAGCACAACGGCATGCAGCACGCCGGTCAGTTATCTTAACACACAAAAACACATTGGACATCCTGTTAAACCTTCAAATTAAAACCATCTGACAATGTAAACAACGACACATGCTTATTGCGTATGTGCGTGCCCGTGCGCGTGGCCCGTTGACAAAACCGTCACGGGGGGCACCAAACCGTGTTCACGCTGCACCCCCCCCTCGCTCCTCCGTACTTCACTTTTCTGAACGAACCTGACCACTGAATGTAACGCTATTGTTGAAGGCTGGTAACGGGTCGGTATACGGATCTGAAAATTGGACCCGTGCAGGACTCTGCCTCACACCCACGTCACACTGTAGATCCCACCAATAATGTCTGAGTCATAGTGTCGGGTGATTTGTCAGAGTACCCGTCGTAACCGTGTGTCAGTGTCCCTTTTGTGCCCATATATGGAGATCCCTGGATATTGATGGCGACAGCCATCTATGACGTATAACTCCATATTTGGGCAAGATTGCAACCGACCTCTTATAGCCGGCCTGGCTCTGAAAGGCGGCGGGCCGATGACATCATCCACGCCCAAATTTGGAGAACACGAGCCTCGTTTGACTCATTGAAAAAGAAAAAGTTCAATATTTCGTAACCCAATCTGACAATGCAGTCGAACAGGAACAGGACCGCTCCGGGCAGCAGTGGTCTGCGGAAGAGAAAGTTCACAACTCAATACAGGGAAAACAGGAAGACCAGCAGGATGACTGATGACGGCGTTATTGACCTGACCGGCGACGACTCTCACATCAAGAGTGAAGAGGGTTACGTTATCATTAGCGATGAGGATGACAGCGATGAACGAAAGAGCAGACGCAGGGTGATGCCTGGAGCCATCTTCTGCCCTGTGTGCATGGACGGTTACTCGGAGATCGCAGACAGCGGTAGGCTGGTGGTTTCTACTCTCTGCGGCCACGTGTTCTGCAGCCAGTGCCTCAGAGATGCGCTGCGTCACTCTAAAAGCTGTCCTAAGTGCCGCAAGACAGTGACGCATCGACAATACCACCCTATATACGTCTGAGCTCTCTCTTTCCTATACCAGTCTACTGGATGTCTGGTCTTTTGTTTATTACAACAATCTCCGCCTGTAAACTTTATAAAGAATGTATTCCTTGATCAGAATATATATTTCTTTCTCCCAAAAAAGTATAAACCATATATATCGTCGCCTATCGAAACCTTGTATCTCCATATTTCAACTCTTTATGTTTTTCGTCTTCGTCTTTTTCCGTCTACTTCGTTGCACATGAGTGCCAAGCAAAAGCAGTGAAAATAGCAGATCTACAAGCTCACAACGTGGCGCGATGTGAAGCGTTGTGAGCCTGTAGATCTGCTATTTTCACTATTTCTGAACATTGTCCTTCCATTTCCCGAAAAAAAAACATTTTTGGACCACCCAACAGCGGCGATATGTGAAACACAATTAGTTATGGCTATGTCAGTCTTGTGGCAATGTGCACAAGACATTTGCCACTGATTGGTACAGTGGTTTGTGAGATTAGACGGGTACCCCTTTCAGAGCCACAGCGTTAAAAAAAAGGAAAAATGTCCTGTTGCCAGAGTTGGGACATTTGTAATGGAAATTGCATCAAAAACCAATCACTCCATCATTTAACCTCACTTGGAATTTGAAATTATTTGACCTCACATTGATTCTACTGTATTGCTTGCCTGTCATTTGCGATTCCATTACGTCTGGGCAAATGTCAGCTGACCTACGCGGAATTTGGGAAGACTTTATACGGTATGTCCAAAAAAAAAAAAAGCTTTTTTGTTCTGCTGCGGCTCTACGTAAAGGTGTAGAAAGTCTAATGGGCAGTGACTGCTTCAGTAAAAATGGAAAATACTCCAGTCAGACGATGACCTCGGTGGAATTCAGAAAGCCTTCCATGGAGTGGGTGGCGTTTGTCACTTGGTCTGGCCTATCTGTCATTTCGAATACGAACGAGGGCTAAAATGAAGTGCATCTGGCTTTCCACGCGTTAATGCCCCCGGCGCATGACCCACGCACGCTGCGTGTCCCGGAGCGAGCCTGCTGTGAAAAATGGAAATTGCGCTCAACGAAGCAACCCAATGAGAGTCTGATTTGACCTCCCTGGAATGTGGCGAGGGTTTCATCGGGGTGCACGCAGAAAACAGTGAGTCTGTGAGTAGTTCCTTGTGGTCTGTTGTGTCTGTCATTTGCAATTCTGGGACGATCCGGAGAGTGACCACATCTGGGCTTCTTTAGACTTCGAGAGAAAGAAGGTTTAGAAGGTCTATTGAGAATTGGAAAACTTGAAAATGGAAAAAAAATGCTATAATCAGATCATCAATTAGCCCCACTGGAATTTGGAAATACTTTCAAGAGGAGGATCACTGTAGTTGGTCTCTTGTGGTCCCTTTCTGTCCATCTGCGATTTATAATGCTATAAGACGTCCTAAAACGGAAGCTTTGTCAACAAACGTATCTCAGCCCACATCTAGAAGTGATCGCAGGAACTGCAATGACGTAAAAACAGAGGGGGAAAAAGAACTGCTGACAAACACCAACGACGGCCTATGATTTGATCTCCCTGGAATTTTGGAAAGGCTTGGATCGCAGTAAAGTCACTCGTCGGTGAGTCTGTCGTTGGCCCGTCACGCTCTGTCCCGTCTGTCAGTAAGAATTGGTTTCTGTGCATCAGTGACCAGCACATATTAGCCAGTGTCTGGGAATGAGTGTGGTGCGAGTGGAGCGATCATAAAAATGGAAAAGGTAGCGGATGACAGTGGACATTTGGAGGAGAGGCAAGCGCGGGGTGAGTCACGCCACAGATCTACTGTGTACACAACAAAGGGTGTAAATAATCTGTGTTTTTGGACCTCTTCGGTCTATGGTGGCTCAGACATAACTTTTCCATGTTCCCTTTTTAACCCATCGAGACCTGAAGCCGATTCTACATGTCTCCTAAATCTCAACAGTATTCTGAAAAACGTATGTTTCTATATCAGTGGTGCTCAATCTTTTTCACGTCAAGGACCCCCAAAATTATATGCATTTGGCCGCGGACCCCCATCAAAATATCTTGTTCCAGGGACCCCCCAGAAGCAAAGATTTGAGTTAAAAATGTTCGCTTTAAAAAATATATCTATTCAAAGATTTGCATACATTTTCAAGATTTTTCAAAAAATAGCAGATCTACAAGCTCGTAGCGCGGCACTCGGTGCCGCGCTACGAGCTTGTATATCTGCTATTTTTGAATAGCCCAAAGTGTAAAATAATGCTTTTTTAGCTCAAATCTAAAAATGGCACAGTTCCAGGTCTTAATGGGTTAAAGGATAAATGCACTGCCTTTATCCAAAGTGCCTTTACAATGTACTTCACATTCACACAAGACACCAACCTGCTCATCTGGTAGCAGTTAGGCGTTGAGTGTTCTTGCTCAAGGACACTTCGACACTCAGCCAGGAGGAACCAGGAACCTCAGCTGCCCCAGCCACTTGAACCCTAGCGTCCCAGTTCTGGGCATGTCATGAATATGCAAGCATTTGGTAAAAAATGGCAGATCTACAACCGCTATTTTATGTGAAGAGATTTGCTGTAGAGGGGGGAAAAAGTGGAGGGTGCCAAGGATAGATCCCTGAGGGACTCCAGTGAACACAGTATATAGGGTTTAAGTGGTTAAAAGTAGCAGTAAAGACAATCGCTTTTAGGCCGCCAATGCTGAACGTCCACAAACTAAGGCAACGAGGCTGCTGGAGCCTCCTAGCTGGAGCCTGCTTGGTAGCTTTAACCCATTAAGACCCGAGGCTGATTCTACAAAATATGTCTTCTAAATCCTAACAGTTCTGGAAGAAAAAGGGGGAAGAAAATCATGTCAAGGACCCCCAAAATGATATGTATTTGGCTGCGGACCCCCATCTCAAAATATGTTCTTCCAGGCACTCCCAGAAACAAAGATTTGAGTTATAATGTTTGCTAACAAAGATTTGAGTTATATAATGTTTGCTAACAAAGATTTGAGTTATATAATGTTTGCTAACAAAGATTTGAGTTGTAATGTTTTGAACCCGCGACACGTTCGCGTCCCGTTCCTGACGACCTTTGCTGTGTGTCTCTCCCTGTTTCCTGTCATTCTCTACTATACTATACTATCAATAAAGGCAGAACAACTCCAAAAAATAATAATATATATTGTTATTTTCAAAGATTTTCACAAATTTTCACGATTTTTCTAAAATAGCAGATCTACAAGCTCATAGCGCGGCACCGAGTGCCGCGCTATGAGCTTGTATATCTGCTATTCTTTTTAATAGCCAACGTACTGTATAAAACAATGGTTAAAGTGGTTACACAGATGCGTTCCCGGTTATAGTGGGTTAAGGGGTCTTGAAGGGGGCTCGATGCTGCCAAACCCACAGAGCAAACTAAAGGGAACAAAACCGTAGGCTGTTTTGGAGCCGTGTCAGGGACCATGCTGGACGTATAATTCCCGGCCCCCCTAAAGGCTGCCACGACAACACAGCCACCACACGTCGCTCTATAGTCGAGAGCTGGTGACAGTCCAGCATTTATTTGACCCCCTCGTGGTTCTCATAAAGGCTTTGTCCGACGCTGAACGCGCAGAAATTATACAGACATTATTAGACAAACTTTGGGTACAAATGAGGGTGGTCCCCCCCCCCTTTCAGACTGTCAAACCGAGACGTTATGGTCTCTCGAGTGACTGTGTGACTGTCTGTTAGTTGGCTTTTTAAAATGGTACAGTATATACGATAATAAACGTGGAACAATCTGAATTATGTGGGCCTTGGGCAGCGTTGCCATGTCCGCTTATTATGAGCGACTTTGGGCTAGTTTTTCTTTAAAGTCGCTTGTAAATATTGGTTGTTGCGAGTTGCGTTTTTTTTGGGCTCGTTTCTTAAAGTGCGACGCGTTGTGAGCTTGTAGATTGGCTATTTTCAAATGGCCAATGTATGTGTTTAAAGGGCGAAGGGCTCGCTTCCTTTGGGCTTGTTTTCATAGACCTGGTTGCTTGTTTCACTCGCAAAACCTGGCTACCCGGGTCTTGGGATAGACATAGAAAAAGCATAGCTCCAATGTGTATCTCAGTCTTCATTGTCAGCCTGTGACATCAATCATGTATGATGTCGGTCTATCTATGACATCAGTCGTCTATGACATAGCTTTCACATATGACTCCAAATTTGGGCAAGGGTTCAGCGTGATCACAGCCCCATCGACTAAAATTATTAAAACAATCATAAAAACGTTAAAAAATAAATAAATAGCGGAGGTATTATGTGGCCTACTGGCAGTGTGCATGTAACGTTTGACAGGCGGATCGGTCCAGCGGTTTGTGAGATTGTGTGTCTGTCTGTAGCTCCAGGACAGTCAGACAGACTGATTCAATTCAATTTTATTATAGTGCCAAATCACAACAAGTTAAGACACTTTACATAATAGAGCAGAGATCCGACAATTTCCCACGCTGAGCAAGCAGACAGACAGCCAGACAGACAGACAGACAGACAGACAGACAGACAGACAGACAGACAGACAAGTGGTTCATTTTACCTCTCGTGCTGTCAGCAGGGCTCTTAGCATGGAATCATTGGTACAGTCAGTCAGTCTGTCTTTCCGTCAGTCCAACACTTTTGGTCTTGCACATAATTATTGAAAACTATACTGGCTGGATTGTCATGGAATTTGCTGTGCACCTTCTGGCTCCCCAGAAGATGGACACTCCTGATTTTGGTGACCCGATGGCCTTTCCTTAATCTAGTACCACCGTGAGGCCAAAATGTCCACTTTCACACACTTTCCTTCCCCAGCAAGACTCAATCTAGAAAACCACTGGCCGGGTTGCCATGTCATTTGCTGTGCAACTTCATGTTCCCCGGAGGAAGAACCCAAACTATTTCAATGACCCCGCGACCTTTCCTCTAGGATGTCTAAAAGCGCCGATCTGACCGATGTGCCCATATATAGGCATACTGTATATGGAGACCCAGTTATCCAGAACCACCGATCCAACCGATATGACCATATATATATATGGGCATGCCTATATAAGGGCATATACTGATGACATCAGGGATCTCCATATACGGGCACAAAAGGGACAAAGACAGACAGACAGACAGACAGACTGTTACAACGGGTAATCTGACAACAGGTATAACGGGTATTGCATAAGCGGGTGGGGCATGCGTTCCCGACTTGCATCGTTCTCCGGTATAGAGCGGTGTCCAACGGACACCGGTCTAGTTTAATCTATTCAAATATCACTTGCAGCGCCATTAAGTCAGCTGGAGGAAAAAAACGTTCTGAGCTGAATATATTTCACATACATTTCCTTACGTTTGTCAAATGGAAACTTGTGGGAGTCGTCAACGTCAACTCACGTGACCCCTGTGACCTTTTGGAGGGCCTGTGACGGGGTAAGACGATGCTAAAATCACACGGCAAACACGGGACGAAATCATCAGCCCGCTGGATTCCACGAAGGAACCTTATTAAAAGGAAAACCCCCACGTGTCACATTCATCCACTCCTTACGGCCGTTACGATGAAAAAAACATAAGACTTTAATATTCTTGACATTAAACAGGCTGTGCCAACGCCGTAGGTTGAGTTTAAAGGGGGAACAAAAAATATGGGGCTGATATTTCCATATTCCATCTCAGACTGTCATATGAAAATACTTAGGCGAGTATTAGAGCTCAATAACGTTGACACTAAACCGTTGGAATAATTGTAAACTGTATTTAAGGAAAATGTGTTCATCTGTGTGATATTTTGTCTTTCCCTTTATGTTGCCATAAGCAAATATATGTTCCTCTAAAGCTTAATATAGCTGACAGGGACGGAGAGAGAGAGAGAGAGAGAGAGAGAGAGAGAGAGAGAGAGAGAGAGAGAGAGAGAGAGAGGGAGACCCACTATTCATAGACCACATTAAGGGGAATAATGTGTGTGTGTGTAATACACAGCATGTCCTTTTAGATTGTCATAAGAAAATACTTTAGAAGTCATGAGCTTATTGATGATGTTAAAGAGGGAGACAGTGTGTATGTTTGTGCGTGCCAATAATAAAGTAAAAGTACAAAGGTACCCAGTGCCAATTGTCTAAGTAATCCTGGGCGCTACACTCCCTCTGCCAGCAACCAAAAAAGAAAAAAAAAAAAGATATTGGTATCAAAATGTACTTAAAGTACCAAAAGCAAAATTACTAAAATGTTTGAAAATAGCAGATCTACAAGCTCACAACGCGTCGCGATGCGACGCGTTGTGAGCTTGTAGATCGGCTATTTTCAAATAGCCTAGGTATAAAATAGGGCTAAAGTGGTTCATGTATGTTTTATAGTGTAATAATGTATATCTGCAAAGTAACTAGTAACTTAAGTTTTCAAATAATTGTAGTGGAGTAAAAGTATAATATTTGCCCCTGAGATGTCGTGGAGTAGAAGTATATATATATATATATATATATATATATATATATATATATATATATATATATATATATATATGGGGTGACAGTAGTACTTTACATTGAACAGATGAGTTTTCTGTGTCAGCAGTGCAGTGAGATCAGACTTGAATCGGATCAGAATGAGATCAGCCTCCATCTGCATGTCATCAGAGCTGACATGTGACATTTTGTTCTCTGAGCGACCAGATTCTAAGAACACATGGGGAACCTTCTCGGAACGTCTCAGAACAGTAGAATACAGTAGTACCACGGCTACTCCCCCCAAAAACCACCAACCACTGTCATCAGTGAGCTTGAGCTGATTAAGACCAAACCACAACAGTACAAGACTCATTAACTCGTTCCAACCGGGAACGCATCTGTGTGACCACTTTAGCCGTTATTTTATACTTCGGGCTGTTCAAAAAACAGCAGATCTACAAGCTCATAGCGCTATGAGCTTGTGGATCTGCTATTTTTGAAAAACCTTGACCATATTTTTTAAAGGGAACATTACTCAAATCTTTGCTTCTGGGGGTCCCTGGAACACAATATTTTGAGATGGGGTCGGCGGCCAAATACATATAATTTGGGTGGTCCTAGACATGAAAAAGTTTCATAACTACTGATATTAAAGCAACATATGTTTTTCAGAAAACTGTTAAGATTTAATAGACATTTGTAGAATCTCCTGAAGCAAAGATTTGAGTTACAAATGTTTGGTTTAAAAATATATATATATTCAAAGATTTGCTCAAATCTTTTAAGATTTTTCAAAAAGAAAAAAGCTGATCTACGAGCTCGTAGCGCGGGGCACCGTGAAGCTTGTATATTATCTGCTATTTTTTTAATAGCCAAAGAAATCTCAAAATGGCACAGATTCTTCCCCCGGTCTAAATGGGTTAAGCATGAAAACACTAGGCCTCTCTGCTGATTACTACCGTCTCTCTGTGTCTCTATGTGTGTGTGTGTGCGCGCGTGTGTGTGCGCGCGCGAGTGCGTGTGTGCGAGTGCGCATGCACGCTTGCGTATCCATTCTGAACTCTTCTACAATAGCAGAGCAAAGTGCCACTTTTCGGCTACGGTTTCTACCTTTCCTCCATGACCGTCCCCTGACCCTCCTGTCCCTCCCTTTAACCCATTAAGACCGGGAACGCATCTGTGTGTCATTGTCAGATTTCTTTAGGCTATTTTAGAAAAATCGGGATATTTTTTTGCAAATCTTTGAATATCATTTATACATTTTTAACTCAAATCTTTGCTTCTGGGGGTCCCTGGAACAAAATATTTTGAGATGGGGGGGGGGGGGGGGGGTCCGCGGACAAATGCATATTTTGGGGGTCCTTGACATGATTTTTTTGGGGAAAACCACTGATATATAGCAACATAAGTTTAAAAACAAAAAAAAATGTTAGGATTTAAAAGACCTTTGTAGAATCCCCAGAAGCAAAGATTTGAGTTAAAATGTTTGCTTTGAAAAAAAATATATATATATTCAAAGATTTGCACACATTTCACGATTTACGAAATAAATAGCAGATCTACAAGCTCGTAGCGCGGCACTCGGTGCCGCGCTATGAGCTTGTAGATCTGCTATTTTTGAATAGCCAAAGAAATCTAAAAATGACACACAGATGCGTTCCCGGTCTTAATGGATTAAAAGCACCCTGTACAAAGGCCAGACCACTAAGCAGTATTAGTGGAACGTTTGGAAGAGATGAGACCAATGGTGCATGGCACAAATCCCATAGAACACTCATACGCACACACACACACACACACACAACTCCTCTATTATATAATAAGTAGCACGTGCGGCGCTTTGCGACGCGTCGCTCGGCGCGTTTCGGTATGCCTGGCGTTGGCCGGGGTCACTGCGTGGGTGAAATAGGCTCTCTCTGGGGTTTTGGGTGTGGTTAAGGTTAGGATGAAAACATCACTCTACAGATCGCAACTAACCGTCTTGGAAAAGAATAATTTCTGGTTCCGACGACTGTCGAAGTGCTTTGAGAGACTCCATACTAAGCAGTGGTGTAAAGTAACTAAGTACATGTACTCAAGTACTGTACTTGAGAAAAGAATTGAGGTATTTTTACTTTACGGGATTATTTCAAATTTTCTACTCCGCTACATCTCAGAGGCAAATATCGTACTTTTACTCCACTACAATTATTTGAAAACTTTAGTTACTATTACTTTGTTCATTTGGATTATTATTATAAAACATATATTAGCCACTTCAGCCATATACATTTCGGCCATTTGAAAACAGCTATTTCTATTTATCTGCTATTTTCAAACAATTGCTATACATGTTATACATTTGAAAACTTGTGATATGGGACAAATATTCTGCATAATGAGTACTTTCTACTTTTGGTACTTTAAGAACACTTGAAATGTTGAATTCCGGACATTTACATTGCAGTACCGACACTTTTACTTAAGTAAAAAAATTGAGTACTTTTCCCACCACTGATACTAAGGCCGACCATCGTTGTTATGTTAGCATTGTAGCGTTCTCCATCACGCACACTGTTGCCGCTCTCACACAGACACTACAGCTACAGCTTTATAGTACCAAATTACCACGCGGCTGCTTAGTCTACAACATGACCTAATTTCCTGAACCCGACGACAAAAGAGCAAAAACAAAAACAAAAGCAGCAGGACAGTCTACTGGTTCTAATCACGGCACAGTTTGACTGGATATTCTGCAAAAATAACAACGTAGATGATTATGTATTTGTATTTATGTAATTTGGTAGAATAGCACAGAGTTTCCCACATCCTTTGTGTGTGCGGTGCATGCGTGCGTGCATGTGTGTTGACTTCATCGTCCATTAAAGGACGTAAATCTCTGGCTTCTTTCAAAACTGGCCTGAAAAAGCATCAGTCAAAAGACTACAAGTGGTGATAGATATTAAATCCCATTGTAATGAGGGGTCATAAACTGCCGCCGTTTCCCCCCTCTCCTCTGTAAACATAGCTATTTGCATTTTTTGATGACATATTCGATGACGTATTAATGTGTTAATATCCTATGCTCTGTTGATCAATTGAATACGTAGGACCACAATGGAAACAATTCCCCAGATCCTTTTAGCCTGGCCTGTTTTACTGTACCACCGTGCTGTTTACATTATTGACTATTGGTTGGTTTGAATTAGGGATGTCCGATTTTATCGGCCGATATTAGCATAAAAATTTATATCGGGAAAATATCGGTATCGGTTTTTGAAAACAAATATTTTTATTTTTTTATTTTTTTGGGCTTTATAAATAAGTTACAGGAGTTCTTACTGTATATGGTGTGTGTGATATGAAATTTGAGCTTACCCTAATCACAATAATCCCCGCATATATCGGTATCGGTTGATATCGGTATCGGTAATTAAGAGTTGGACAATATCGGTATATCGGTTATCGGTAAAAAAGCCAATATCGGACAACCCTAGTTTGAATGCTTGATCGTGAGTGGTCAATCGCTGAATTCAGCGGTGTGTTGTTTCTGGATAATGACCGATGAGCTCAATAACAGACCGCTGTCTAATCAAAGACTCAGAGCACCTGCTCATATCAACTGTAGTATCCAACATGACAGCCATGGCAACAAACACACCATGTCATTTACAACTAAACGTTGCTCTCAAGAATGTTTTTGAAAACATTTGAAGTGAGAAATAGACGATGCAATAACCGAAAAGTGATTCTATTTCATCCACTACACTTTCTTGTTTACCGTGGCGGCCGTAGCACAACAACGGCAACAACGGCAAGAATACCAAAACGTTCGCCCCAAAACACAGTCGCCCCGGGGCAAATCCGGCGGTATTATAGGCAAATCTCCGCCCATCCCAACACTTATGGAACACTTCCATGCCGTAAGCAAGGAAATACTTTGTTTTGTTGTTACTTTTGGGTCAATTTATTTATTTATTTATTAAGTGACCGTGTAATAAGCGGGTTATTATCCACCTCCGCTCCGCGTCGGTGGATAATCACCCTGTCAGGATTTATTTTGCAATAGTGAACACCTACCCTTACATTATCCCTTGCATATAAAGCATTCAATCAACCAAAAGACTCATGCAGGAGTGTGTTTCCTTGGAGCTCTCACCACATCGATGAGGTACGTGTTGACGTCGAAGTTGGGCTTCTTCTTCATGCTGCGTATGACGCAGCTCTGCACCATGCTGCCTCCGCACTCCACCTGCAGGCTGGGGGAGGTAACGCTGGCCAGCTGGAAACTCTTCAAGTTGCGAACGCCCCAGCACAGCACCTGGAGAGAGAGGGAGACAACGTAGAGGATTAGCTCTACCCAATGCCCATTATGTGCTATAGCAGCTGAAGCAGTCTGATAGGCAGTGGTGGAAAGTAACTAAATACTGTACATTTACTCAAGTACTGTACTTAAACCTGAGGTACTTCTACTTTACCTGAGTAAAACATTTTTAAACATTATGCTTCAACAGCACTGCATCTCAGATGCAAATATTGTACTTTTCACTAGAATTATTTGACAACTTTAGTTACTAGTTGCTTTGCAGGTTTTGATTATTAATACAAAACATACATTAAAGGGATAGTTCACAGAAAATTACACACCCCATGAAGCCTTGAATTCATGGATGTTTTTTAGTTTTTGTCGCATTCCTAAGCCAATGATTTGATGCCATCAAAATATTGGCTTATGAATGCGACAAAAAAAATCTCCATGAATTAAAGTCTCTATGGGGTGTGTAATCGATAGAAAAAAAGTCATTTTGGGGGTGAACTATACCATTAAGTGACCAATCATGATGTATTATTATAGATTAAGCTATCCAGGAGCACATACAGTGATTCAAATCGGCCTAACCTTTACCAGCTGCAACGTTGACAAACACAATAATATGAAGGGCCATTCTGCAAAATAAGTACATTTACTTTGGATCTGCAGGTATATTTTGATGCCAATACGTGTGTACTTTCACTTAACTGACATTTTGAATGCAGGACTTTTTATGCATAACAGAGTACTTCTTCATTGCGGTACAAGTGAAAGCACAGTACCTCTATAGCTGTTCTCTGCAGCACGGGTTTGATTCCCTGTGGGACCATGTAGATGTTGGGTTCTCTCTGTGGGGGCGGGTACGGGAGGTCAGAGTCGTCCGGCTGCCAATGGGAACACAGGACAGAGACATATTAATGACACTTCCACTCTGATCCTATTAGCCTCTTCTGTGTCAGGGTCAAAATCATTTTCAAGTGGGCCCACTTGCAATACTCTCACACATACAGTAGACATATAAAGGTAGATGCCTCCTCCAACTCTGGGGCGTCTGTATCTGCGGGCGCCATTTTTTGGGAAGGCAAACTGCCTATCAAAGTGACTACTGGCCAATCACAGCACGTCTTTTCCGGGCCTTGGCAGAATCTAACAAACACAACAGGATATTCTTTATACAACTAGATTCTGACAAGTCCCGGAAAAGACGCGCTGTGATTGGCCAGTAGTCACTTTGAGTGGCAGCGTGCCTTCCCGAATATGGCAGCCGCAGATAGAGGTCTCTCCAATGCTGTTTTGACAAAACAATGACAGGTACCTTAATAACTCAGGTTGTTAAAGCTGCAATCCGGAACGTTTCGTCGTGAATACGATTTTATTTTGACCAATCTGTATGCAGAATATGTTCTGAATTAGAATAAATCTAATTCAACGAGCACCATCTACAGTGCTCTCTCTGCTCTTCCATCGAGGAATTTAGACCCTGTGCTAAGGTAGGAACAGAGGTATTGCCTGAAGCTCAAAGTGCAATATTTCCATGGCTCAAGCTAAAGGTATTCCATCTTAGCTCAGCAGAACACATTTTGTCCGTTGTGCAGAGACCTGGGTTCAAATCCCGAAGAGGTTGTTGTTTAAATCATACAGATTGCAGCTTTAAACCTCAGTCACTAACTACAATTAGTTTAAGCTAAATTACTGTCTCTTTAAGAACCATTATTGAATACACATCGAAAGCGATTTTTACAATGTGTAACAAGACACTGTATAACACACGCACATCAAAAGAAACCTTACATCAACTGAACAATGCATTCAGTAAGTTAAAGACCTTAAATGTTAAATAGCGTTTGAGAAAATTAGAACAATATGACACGTCAAAAAAGGATCTGCAAGGATTTAAAGCAGGGAAAAGAAGATATATAGATGAACAAGAGAAGGACAAAAACGGGGGAATGATGACAGAGATGTCTTTTTCATGTAATTACTGAATTAGGTTTGTGATGGTACTGTAAACTATAAAGATGGGTTTCTCAAAGTGGGTGCCGTGACGCAAGTCCAGGGGTGCCGCAGTATACTTTGATAGAATTTGGAATTTATCAATATCTCTTCAGTTTAACCACCTTTATACTAAGTAAAACAGACCTGAATTGCACTGCACTTGGTGCGTTCTTTTTCAATCTACACCAAATCTCTTTGCCAAAAATAGCAGATTTACAAGCTTTTTTTTGTTTTGTTTGTAGATCGGCTATTTTTGGTGATTGCAGGGGTTTAAGTGGTTAAAAGTCAAATATAAAGTTATTTTCAATCTGTCCTAATGGAAACAGATATAAGTTTTTATCGTGACGTACCGGATCTTAGGGATCTTGCTGTGGATGAAAACGTTATTTACAGGGGTGACCTGAGCCAAAAAGTTTTTTTTTGTGCGTGTGCATGTGCGTGTGTGTTGTGCGTGCAAGACTGAATGGGTGCATGTGATGTGCAGGTAGATGTGCGATGGTACGTGTGTACACGCGTGTGTACATGCGTGAGTGCATGCGTGCGTGCGCTCTGCTAGGGCATGCATGGTGTCTGTTTGGGATCATGGATCGGGTATGCTCATTTTTCCACAGACACCTCCTCCCCAAAGATCCCTGTGATCTCTCTCTCTCTCTCTCTCTCTCACACACACACACACACACACACACACACACACACACACACACACACACACACACACACACACACACACACACACACACACACACACACACACACACACACAGCTCCAAAAAGCCAAAAAGATGAGAGTTTTCCTACAAGCTAATTTATGAATCCATGTCTAAATGTCTGTGTGTATGTGTGTGTGTGTCTGTGTGTGTATGTGTGTGTGTGTGTGTGTGTGTGTGTGTGTGTGTGTGTGTGTGTGTGTGTGCGTGCGTGCGTGCGTGCGTGCGTGCGTGCGTGCGTGCGTGCGTGCGTGCGTGCGTGCGTGCGTGCGTGTGTGCGTGCGTGTGTGCGCGCGCGTGCGCAGGGGTGCATGCATGTGGTTAAAGGGTGACTTTTCGTCCAACATACTGGGGAACATCAAGACTAAGCCGGATAGTGGGCGACACAGACCGAGCGAGTGAGAATGAAGGATTAATTTGATGAATGGACGTGTGGAAGGAAGGATAGAAGGAGAGATGGATGGATGAATGTTCCTCACTATATCACAGTACCGAAGACATGTTATTTCTGTGACTCATACACAGATACATTTGAAGGCATTATTACCAAACCACTCAGAGAGAATCACGGTAAACCGAGCCGCATAAATCTGCATCTGTGACAGTTTTAAATGTCCCATGATGCAGCTGTGTTGTTTTTTCTACTTCCTGAACTTTGTTGCCGGGCGGACAATATTAGCCAAAACCTCTGGTTCACTGGTTGGAAGCATCTGTTTCCTGGCAAAGTATAGTGCATCGACTGTGTTCTTTACGTTATTGGATAACGGGAATGACGAGAAAAAAAACAAAGTCATACATCTACAACCATGTGACAGGCCTGGAAGTCTTTTTTAAACCTCTCTCTTTAACGGTCCCGTGAAATCAAATTAGAATTAGTCATATCCTGGAAAAGGATAAAAAAAAGAAGGTGATGACTCATCCTGCACATGGGTCTGTATACCAATTTAACATCTAATTAGATCATTTTATTGATTTAATTTTTTTGATGTCCCTTCCCCATTTCTATCAATTCTGCCAGTGGAGCCCTTTCACAGCGGCAAATTTGACAGGTAAGCACAACTGAAGGTAAGTAATATCGTTAATCGTAGATGAGTTTCATTTAGGCGATTATGTGTGTCATCATGATGTTAAGTGTTTACTGTAGGAACTGGCCATGCTGGCACACACACACACACCAACACCATCACGCACATACAGCTATGTTGGCCACCCCATCGTCCCTATTCTGGGGGGAACATAAGCCAAACATAGCAGATCTACAAAAAGAGGGTAAGTACAGTTGCAACTCGGGGTCCTTTTTCCTAAGTATAGAGGGTTTAAGTGGTTAAACGTCATTCAATGTCCATGACAAGTACCGCCTAGCTTCCTATTTTCGAGGAAATACTTACAAATGTGTACACTGCACTGCTAGCCATTTCATGCGGGCCTTTAATTTCCCGATATTGCTGCTGAATATTGACCAAACAACGGTATTGCATCGTGTGACTGAGACAAGGAACTGCTTATGTGTGTGAGTGCATGACTGCATGCATGACTGCGTGTGTGTGTGTGTGTGTGTGTGTGTGTGTGTGTGTGTGTGTGTGTGTGTGTGTGTGTGTGCGTGTGCGTGTGCGTGTGCGCAGTGGCGGCCTTTCCTATGTTTCACCCGTTTCAATTGAAACGGGCCCCCAACCTCAGGGGGCCCCCCCAAAAAAATAAAAATAAAATATATATATATATATATATATATATATTTTTTTTTTTATATATATTTTTTTACTCGCATCCCAGTCCGGGGCCCGCCTGTGGCTGGCCGACGTCCAAGAATTTCATACAAGAAGATGATGTAGATCTGATTGAATCAGGGCTCAGCTCAAGTGAATCATGTGAGTGAGTTGTTTTAGCTGTCTGTCCATGGTGGAAGTGCAGATAGCCTAATTCATTTAGTTCGAAAATGCATCATTATGGATTGTGGAAGCAAACCAACTTCAGTCCACAAATTCTTTTTTAATTTAAAAAAAAAAAAAAAAAAAAAAAAAAAATGTTTTTTTTTTTTTTTTTTTTGGGGGGGGTGCATATGGGGCCCCCATATGAGCTCTTGAAACGGGCCCCCAGATCATTAAGGCCGCCCCTGCGTGTGCGTGTGCGTGTGCGTGTGCGTGTGTGTGTGTGTGTGTGGCACATGCACATGTATGAGTACCCATTGCTGGTTCTCTGACAGGAATCCTGTCAGCAGCAGCTGAGGAAGCCAAGAAGATAAACCAGAGAGGAAAGAGATGGAAAAATTACAAAGAGCAAAGCGAGGAAGACAGGGCACAGCATCATCAAAAGGTGCATTTCAATCCATCCACAGTATAGAGACAAGAGCTGGTGTTAAAAATCAAAGACCTTACCTCGTCCACAATGTGTGTGGTGGACATCACATCTCCCTATATGACACACACGCATACACGCACACACACACACACACACACACACACACACACACACACACACACACACACACACACACAGACAGATGAGAGAGTTCATATAAGCAGTAAAGGGATTGCCCGGCTCTGAATGTCTAGTAGTGACTATCAAACAACGTCAATGTTGTGATTCAGGGGTCTGGTGTTGCTGTCCTCCAGTGTGTCTTGCTGGTTGGATTTTTTTGGAACGTTATGATGGAAGTAAACAGTGCAAGACACTGTTTTTTAGCAGCGGTAACGTTAGTGGATAGTGATGTTGAAGTGATTTGGAAAGACTCCCAGGCCAGGAGTAAATAAGTGAAACGAAATGGAAATCCAGGTTTGGTGTCTATACAGGCTATTATAATAACCCACAGGCAACTGAAATAGGAACCTAATCTTGGAGTTCAGTGTTACGCCATGTTCAGTGTCTTATCGAAATTCTGTGACTGGCTTGTGATTGGTGGAGGGGATGAACTAATCGTCAAGGACTCTCTCTCCTCGGCAACGGTCCTCTCAGAAAGACGGCTGTAACGGGAACACTTTCAGACTACCGGTAAATAAAGGGATACACAGTGGTGTAAAGTAACTAAGTACATTTACTCAAGTACTGTACTTAGCACAATTTTGAGGTATCTTTTACTTTACTTGAGTATTTCCAATTTCCAATACTTTAACTTCTACTCCATACATCTCAGATCCAAATATTGTACTTTTACCCCACTACATGTATTTGAAAACTTTAGTTACTAGTTACATTGTAGATTATTATAACAAAACATACATTAACCACTTCAGTCCTATATACATTTCGGCCATTTGAAAATAGCAGATCTACAAGCTCACAATGCGTCGCATCGCGACGCATTGTGAGCTTGTAGATCGGCTATTTTCAAAAGATTCGTATACATTTGAAAACTTGAAATGGGACATTCTGCATAATGAGTACTTTTACTTTTGTTACTTTAAGTACATTTTGATGCCACTTGTACTTTTACTCAAGCACATTTTGAATTCCGGACTCTTATACTTGTAACAGAGTATTCTTATATCGCAGCATTGATGCTATTACATAAAACATTGGAGTACTTTTTCCACCAGAGAGAAAGGACAGGTACTGTAGACACAGAGCGAAACGAGGGATGTTATCAAGACAGAAAGAAAAGAGTGGAAAACTGACCTCTTGACCTGGGATGTGATGGATTGCTGGCTGCAGGGATTATAGATAATGGAGGGAGAGACAGAGAATGGATAAGAGCTTCATATGAAAAGATTCATGGGTCTATACGTCTCTATACGTGACCATGCGCAAACGTTTAGCCATGGCGAGCGCCGTGTGGAGCACCTTGTCTCTGCGGATCAGCTGGAAGGCGGCCAGCAGCTCTCCGGCGTTCTTGCTCCCGAAGCGAATGGGGAACCAGGCCAGGCGGGGGGAGGCGGAGGTGGACGGATGACACACGCAGCGACCCATGAACTCGTCTGCGTTCTGAAATACGCGCACGGATCACACACGTGCACGCACGCACGCACACACAAGCACGCGCACACACATAAGCGCGCGTGCACGCACGCACGCACACACAGATGCACGCGCGCGCGCGCACACACACACACACACACACACACACACACACACACACGCACACGCACGCACACACACGCACGCACACACACACACACACACACACACACACACACACACACACACAGATAGGTGACAAATGATTAACCACTTACTTAACCCATTAAGACGTCTTCTAAATCCTAGCCTATAATCCAGTTTTCTGAAAAACGTACAGTATGTTGATATACAAGGTTTTCATGTCAAGGACCCCCAAAATGATATGCATTTGGCTGCGGACCCCCATCTGAAATTATTTTGAAGCAAAAACTTCACAATAAAGAAATAAAGAGCAGATCTACAAGCTTGCACTTGTTGGAACCAAATGGACCCGTCACAAGTCCATTTGGTTCCATTCGTACAAATGGAACTCAAGTCCCTGTACCTCACTTTGAGAACCACTACAATAATATGTATGCAATACAGCATGTATGATTGAATTTTTGTTCATCTTTCAAAAATTATAATGAAGGCCAAAATGATATATATTAATTTAAAATATAGGCATCGTTTACCCATTAAGACCTGAAGCCCATTCAAAGAATGTCTTCTGTCAGTGGTTCTCAATCTTTTTCATGTCAAGGACCCCCAAAATTATATGTATTTGGCCGTGGACCCCCATCTCAAAATATGTTGTTCCAGGGACCCCCCAGAAGCAAATATTTGAGTTAAAATGTTTCGCTTAAAAAGATATATATATATATTGATACATTTTGCTAAAATGTTAAAATAAATTCTAAAATAGCCAAAGTATAACATAACGGTTAAAGTGGTTACACAGATGAGTTCCCGGTTCGAATGGGTGAAAGGGAACCGTTAAGCACACACACACAGAGACCCCTCTCTCTCTGGACACTCACGTAAGTATCGGAGTCGTACAGCTCCACCAGGACGTTGGGGGGGTTGGCCATGATGACCTCCGGGTCCCCGAAGATCTCCACCTCGTAGAAGATCAGCGTCTGGTCCCAGATGGGGTTCAGAGAGTTACGCACCGTCACCGTCTTCTGGGACTGATGGAGGAACGACACGATGGCATAGGAATCTACACACACACACAGAGAGAGAGAGAGAGAGAGAGAGAGAGAGAGAGAGAGAGAGAGATATGAAACTTCTCTTCTTACTCTTGCCCCCTGATTGCACTTTTTTGATATGACTCAATGTTTTTAAGTTTTCAATTTGACACAAAAAAATCACACCCTGTGTGAAGGTAGCGGCGCCTTTGATACATTATGTCATCGATATGTGTTTATAATGTGTTTATAGCCACGTGTCACGTGAAGCTTGACCAATCACTTTGTTGACGGGTCTGACCAATCACTTTGTTGACGGGTCTGACCAATCAGAACGTTGACGGGTCTGACCAATCAGAGCGTTGACGGTGAACACGGACAAAGTCAGGTATAGAGCAGGATCCGCTCTATACCTAAAGGTTGACCAATCACTTTGTTGACGGGTCTGACCAATCAGAACGTTGACGGGTCTGACCAATCAGAACGTTGACGGTGAACACCGACAAAGTCAGGTATAGAGCAGGATCCGCTCTATACCTAAAGGTATAGAGCGGCTAGCGCCGCTAAAAAGTAGAAGATAAACAAAAACACATTTTAAACACGAGAAGCAGACATACAAATAGACAACAAATGAAACAAACAACAAAAATACAATACAATACAATAAATACAATAAAATAACGCAATGCAAGCAATTTGAGATTTGTGAAAAGGTATAGTTGTTACAAATAAAATGATGTGAGTGAGGATAAATATGGCTCAGAACATTGTTTAACCTCTTAAACCAGTGGTTCTCAAACTTTTTCGTGTCAAGGACTCCCAAAATGATATGTATTTTGCAGATATACAAGCTCATAGAGTGGCACTCGGTGCCGTGCTATGAGCTTGTATATCTGCTATTTTTGAATAGCCAAAGCATAAACAAAGGTTAAAGTGGTTAAAATGATCGTGACGCTATATTAACAAATTTAGCTGGGGACCCCCTGGAACACCTTCAAGGACCCCTGGGGGTCCCCGGACCCCACTATGAGAACAATGTCTTAAACCCTAATACGTCAAAGAGGCATCTCTCACGTTGTGTGATATGTCGTGAGCTTGAAGATCTGCTATTTTCGCAGAATGTTTGCCTATTATGACACGTCCAGAACAGGGACGCTATGGGCTAGGGTTGCCAAAACTACCTGACATTTCCAAGTAAAAATAAGGGATACCGAGAAAAAAGTCACGTATGCAGAGTTTTTTGTATAATTATATTGTGATTACGCATCCCATTGATGTGTGTGTTTGATTCTAAACTTTACTCCTGTGCGTCGTCTCCCACCTTTGTCAT
>NC_139956.1:33073879-33151379 GCF_963454915.1 Gymnoscopelus microlampas | reverse complement strand
TGGTCCAATCGTCTCTCTCTCTCTCTCTCTCTCTCTCTCTCTCTCTCTCCATTTGGTTTCTCTCCCCATTTTCATCCTCTACCCTTTGTTTCTCTCTCTCCTATTCCCATCTACAAGCTCACAACGCGCCGCATCGCGACGCGTTGTGAGCTTGCAGATCTGCTATTTTCAAATAGCTGATGTATAATCATGTTAAAGTGCTCATGTGGCCATAGAAGCCATAGTCGCTTCTTTTGGGCTGGTTTTCCTAGACCTGGTTGCTTGTTTCTCTCACAGAATCTGGCAACACTGGTTGCTACGTGGTCCTCACACCCAACCTCACACCGGTTTGTTTGGTTCTGATGTCACGCTGTCACAGTCAGCATGGCACAGGCCATATTTGGGTGTAGCTGTATAGTGGGAACTCTATATATGGTCATGTCTGAGCAGTGGTGGAAAAAGTACTCACATTTCTTACTTAAGTAAAAGTATCAATACTGCAAATGTAGAAATACTCTGTTACAAGTAAAAGTCCAGAATTCGAAATTTATTTGCGTAAAAGCACAAATGTATTGGCGTCATAATGTACTTGAAGTACATATTTGCCTCTGAGATGTAGTGGAGTAGAAAAGTATTGAAAATTGGAAATACTTCAGTAAAGTATAAAATACCTCATTATTGTACTTAAGTACAGTACTTGAGTAAATGTACTTACCGGTAGTTACTTTACACTACCGTGTCTGAGTCATAGTGAACTCTATATTATGCCATCATTTATATAGCATTTAAAATAGGATTCCCATTTTTATTCTTATTCACATTTTTATTCTTATTCCCATTTCTCCCCATCTCCTTTTATTCCCTCTCTCTCCACCCCTCATTCATCCAAGACAACTAGACCGTTAAATCTCCATGTTTTTCTCCTCTCAACATCACCCCCCCGCCCCCCCCCCCCGTTCTTCACTCTCTCTCTATCCATCTTTCCGTGGTTCCTACCTCAGCAATGTCAAACCTTTAAATAATCTCTGGATTCTTTTTATGAATCATTATTTTTTTAAACTCTGGGTTGTACTTTTGTGAACAGCTAATGTGGTCTGTCTACCCTCTTGCCCTCCTCCCCCCCCCCCCCCCCCTCTCTCTCTCTCTCTCTCTCTCTCTCTCTCTCTCTCCTGTCTCTCTCTTTATGTGGCTTTACAGAGGGGGAAAAAAAAAACACTAAATGATTTTAAACATTAAAGGACTTCTCAATATGCTTCATATTACTGAGTATTTTAGTACGGCAGTGTACACGAATACATCAGGCTGTATGGCTACCCGTCAGTCAGTCAGTCAGTCAGTCAGTCTCACCCATTCATTTTCTGCATGTATTCTGTACGTTTCTGTATGTATTTATAACTACCATTCATTCTAGTTCGCCTGTCTATCTGTGTGTCTTTTCATCTGTCTGTTCATCTGTGTGTGTGTGTGTGTGTGTCTGCGTGCGTGTGTGTGTGCGTGTGCACAACGGTTGAGTGATTTACGCTGTGATGTTTCTCTGTTTTTTATTGAATCAAATCAATCAATCATACTGGAACTGGAATTCTGTTTCCCACCGAGGCCTGTTCAGTACAACAGACACCAGCATCATCAACTATCACATTTCTCTTCATTCAATTATGAAATAATCAATTAGAAGTGTATGTTGTCACTTTCAAGCCTAAAGTTTGTACAGTATGTCCATATTTCATATGTTTTCTCATTTTTTGGGGTAAATGAATGTCCTACATTAATGTTATCATCTATAATGACATGCCCAAAATAGGGACACCAGGTTGAAAGGTGGTTAAGTCTGTGTGTTAACCAATATGGAACCAATGAAAAGTATTAACTAAGAGTTTATGACTAAAAAATAACTGCATTACAAACTCTAAATACAAAACGCATCATTGTAATCTGTGTAGCTTGGTTAATTGGTCTTTATTGGCTCACACTTGGTAGGATGCAACATTGGTACATTGTGATTCACAAGGCCATTGTGGGTGAGCTGCCTGCTTACATAAATACTACGTTTGAATGTTCTAATAGACCACCGAAGTCTGACGTAATTTACACATTCTTGGTTTGTCTACCTGGTTCGCGGTTTTCCACCCCCATTCTGAATCCCATAGACGTCTTTAATATGGCGTCAAATAAGAACTGTGTTCCAAAAATAAACAAGTGACCCCGGCGGTTTGACTCTTATGGATATGAAGCATCAACTGACGGTGAGAAAACGATAATGTTACTTCCGCCGTTACATTTTCGCCAGAAACAGACAGTATCAAATATAAGTGACTTACTATCATAAACGATACAGAACCTCCTCCCTGACAATTATGCCGAGACAGTTTGTTTATTTTTGGACCACAATTCTTATATGAGACGATTCTATGATGACCCAATGTTATTCTCCATAGAGAAATTACTTTGGGAACCTGGGGATGAACGAGTGACGTCAGGACTTCGGTGGTCTATAACAGTTACAATTTACGCTCACAGAAAGGGTTGCACTGTACGATCCCTGCTGCTCCAACTGAGGCTTGCAAGATGAGTTTGTTTTACCAAAGACCATGGTAGTCAGTGGAATGATTTGCAGGCAAAGCTTAACCCCGATTCTACGAGACTCGGATACGTCTTTTAAATCGGGGGATCGATCATACTGGGGATGAATATTCTATGATTTTTCAAAGGTTAGTGAAAACACTCGAAAATCGCTGGCAGTGGCGTGGCAAATTATGTTTTATTTCTGTCAGTCAAAGAAATTGGATCACTTTATTTCCCCTCAGGATTAAAAAATGTACCCATTCAGACCTGAGGCCAGTTTTTTTTTTTTATATTTTGATTTCGTTTTTTTTAATACATATTATTAAGATTTGTACACATTTTCAAGATTTTTCAAAAATAGCAGATCTACAAGTTCATGAGCTTGTATATCTGCTATTTTTGAATAGCCAAAGAAACCTAAAATGACACAGATGCGTTCCAGGTCTAAATGGGTTAAACACTTATGTGGTGTTGTTTTAGTTGTATTTTGTATTGTTTTGGTAGTGTTCGTCTCATTCTTTGTCATTTATATACTATGTAACTCTGTTGTACTGCGTTTGCCCTGTCTTGGCGAGCACTCACTCGTAAAAAAGGTTTCATTCCTCAATGTGATTTTTCCTGGTTAAATAAAGGTTACATACATTGGAACAGGTTCCTTTTTCCATTTCCTGCAAATTAACTATTTTGGACGGACGTGCAACGTTTCCACCCCACAGTGACGGTATTATGTTGTTTTGGTGAACATTACCTGAGAAGCTGTCCTTATCCATGGCAAACAGATCTCTGGCTTGGTACAGGTAACAACGCAAATGGTACCTCGTCCCAGCTAGAAAGCACGCACACGCACACACACACACACACACACACACACACACACACACACACACACACACACACACACACACACACACACACACACACAGAGAGGGGGAGAGACAGAAAACAAAACCCTTGAGCAAACACATCATTATCTTGAGTAGCAACCATAAAAATGTCCTCATAAAAAGTGTCTAAAAACTGTTAAGACAGAAAAATAATAGAAAACCAGATTTAAAACATTCAGCCCACCAACGTGCTCCGTGGCTTGCTCACACACGCACACACACACACACACACACACACACACACACACACACACACACACACACACACACACACACACACACACACACACACACACACACACACACTTACTATACTTGTGAGGTCTTCAACATTTTAGGACGCTAATGCTATGAATGTTTTTTTGACAATTGTTTCAAATGTTTAACCCTAAAGACAACTAATAGAGGACTTACTATAAAAGCTCACAATGCATCGCGACACAACACGCTGTGAGCTTGTAGATCTGCTATTTCCGGTGCGTGACACTGGCGCGTATCTAAGTGTAAATCAGGCCTAACTCCAAGCCCGACTTTTAAACCTATAAATGTCTAATCCTAATCCTAACCCGAATATTTTCCTAACCGTAAACCTCACCAAAATGTTTAACCATAAAAACAACCGTTTCTCTAATAAGGACCCGGAAAATGTTCCTCATATTAAATGTCTATTTCTCAAATTCTAATATAATTGTGGGTACATCTGGCCCCAGTGGTGTAAAGTAACTAAGTACATTTACTCAAGTACTGTACTTAAGTACACGTTTGAGGTAATTCTACTTTACTAGAGTATTTCCAGTTTTCAGGAATTTTACTTCTACTCCACTACATATAAGAGGTAAATATTGTACTTTTACTCCACTACAATTATTTGAACACTTTAGTTACTAGTTACTTTGTAGATTTAGATTTAGATTATTATTACAAAACATACATTAACTTGTTCAGCTTCAGCCCTATATATATTTCGGCCATTTGAAAATAGCAGATCTACAAGCTCACAATGCGTCACGACACATTGTGACCTTGTAGATCTGCTATTTTCAAAAAAACATAATATACATTTGAAAACTTGTGAAATGGGACATTCTGCATAATGAGTGCTTTCTACGTTTGGTACTTTGAGTACATTTTGATACCAATACTTTTGTACTTTTACTCAAGTCAATTTCTAATTCCAGACTTTCAGTTGTAACAGTAGCATTTCTATACTTTTACTTAAGTGAAACATTTGAGTACTTTTCCCACCACTGTCTGGCCCTCACAAGTACGTTCACACACACACACACACACACACACACACACACACACACACACACACACACACACACACACACACACACACACACACACACACACACACACACACACACACACACACACACACACACACACACACACACACACAGAGAGAGAGAGTTAGTACTGTAGAGTGAGTGTGCAGGTCACGGTCTAGTTAGCGTACGTCTGGTTACCATTAGCGACTGCACACCGCACCGTTGCCATGGCAGCAACCTGTTGGCCCTGCCCACAAATTGGAAGCAGAGGATCCCTCCCAGAATGCACCACAGGTGGGCGACAGATGGCTCTGTGTGTGTGCGTGCGCACGGGGCGCACGTGCACGTGTGTGTTTGTGCGCTCGCGTGTCTGAGTGTGTGTGTGTGTGTGTGTGTGTGTGTGTGTGTGTGTGTGTGTGTGTGAGAGACGGAGTAGCTGGGGTTATAAAGATGTCACCCTCATTTCGTAGATGAAGACGTAACAGGGAGGTGAGAGGAGGAAGGAGAGACAAGAGGGATGGAGAGAAGGAACGGAGGAGGAGGAGGAGGAGAGTGAGAGGAGGAGGGGAGAGGATGAGGGGAGAGGACGGGGAGAAGAGAAGAAAGTGGGGCAGTGTGTAAGAGTGTCTTACTGTACGTACAGTATGCATGCAGTATGTCTCCACTGTGTGCGCGCGCGCGCGCGTGTGTGCGTGCGTGCGTGCGTGATAGAGAGAGAGAGAGAGAGAGAGTTGTCTTACTGTCAAAGAAACAGGAGATGGTGGGTCTGTTCACTCCAAACGTGGTGGTGACTGATTTATCCTCGCTCCTGTCTTCTATACTGCTCTGAAACACAAAAACACACAGGTTACAGCACTAAAAACCCCTCTCCTCTCTCCTCCTTTCCTCCCCTCTCCTCAATGGGAAAGGAGAGTCAGCGTGAGTGCTGTCTACAAACTGACTAGCTTCTACTAGTTAAGTTAAGTTTGATAGCTTGGAACCAGGACTTTGGCTCTGAATTTAAACAATTTAGAATTTTAAATGACTCCAGATGTCGTGTTATCGCCTGTTTTTTTTTTGTTTTTTTTTCTCCTATTAATTTGGGAAGAAATGGGAAAACACAAGCTCACAACAACGCATTGTGAGCTTGTAGATCAAGTATTTTGGTAGAGAAAGTAGAGAAGAGAAAGCCAAGACTTAGCCGAGAGTTAACCAAGAGTTAGCCGAGAGAAAGACATGTCGGACTCTATGGAATACAAATGAGTGAAAACCAGTCATGGCGATGGAGAAATGTAATCCATGAAGGCCACATGTGTTGGTTGGAGCGCCCGGTCAAGCCTGGAGCAACCGTAGAGGAACTGAACATCACCATGCCTCCTCCTCCTCCTCCTCCTCCTCTCCTTACCAGGGAACACTCCAGAGCAAAGATGGCGGCCGGTCCCGTCTTCTCCAGAGGCTCCATGCGACACCTCCACCTGCGCCTCCTGAAGGAGTCCGTCTTCCTGGCCTTCAGGTGGAACTTCCAGCCGAACAGGGAGGCGTACTCCCAGCCCTCTCGCTCTGCCTCGTCTGGACGCTGCTACACGCACGCACACATGCACGCACGCACACGCACACACACACACACACACACACACACACATCAAGCAAAATAAAAAATCACGACTGAAAAACTTTGTAGGTCCTAATGTGCAATTTGTGAAACATTATGAAAGGAGCCCCCCACACAAGCGCTATTTCCTAAACAATTAACACCTTAACATGTAAAAATATGACGTTTTAGTAATATTGTTCATGCTGTTCTACATGCTGCACACAACCAGGTGAAGAAATCACAGATCGAGGCTTTAACCTTTGCGTTTATGAAATATCCGAGACCATAAGGTTTTTTTTTATGATAGATGCTTGTGAACATATTTCTAGTTTGACCACTTCAATGCTCTAATCTTAAAATAATAACCGAAAATAGCCGATCTACAAGCTGACGCATTGAGAGCTTGTAGATCGGCTATTTTCACTGTGCAAAACATGATTCCATATGGATTCCAAATGACTGAAATCATTCGTGGCGACAGAGAACTTTAATCCATGTGAATGCACGCACACACGCACCTCTCAATTAATTCTGGTTGCATATCTTATTTCCCTGTATTGTGCTTAATGCTTAATATTGTTTCGCATTTTATGTTTGAAACATGTAATTACATTTAGTTTTTGTATCTTTATAACTTGAAAGGTTCTGTCTAAATAAAGGCAATTATTACCATCTCATCAACAGTCCACATTCTCATTTGTGTAGTTAGACCACCATCTAGTGGCTGCATGGAGTATTGTCGCATATTCACACTAAACAGTCTGACTGATTTAAACTGTTGTTTTCATTATAATTGATCTAAAAATGCAACCAGATCGTGAAAAGCAAGTGAAGCCCGACCTTCTCTCTATCCATGTGTACTTTATCTCTATTCATCTGTTCTTTCTCTCCACGATCTGCTCTTTCTCTCCATTCATCTGATGTTTCTTCTCCACTCGTCCGTCCGTCCTCACCTTCTTGAGGGCGTCCATCCTCTGCTGGTCTCTGCGTCTCAGACGGATCCACCGGCGTCTCCTGTTGGTGTGGTACATCTTCTCTGCCGGGACCCAGGACTTTGGACGGCGGTCCGGAGGGATGGGGATACCGTACTCCCAACCTGGAGACACGCAGGGAGGGAGGAGGAGAGAGAGGGAGAGAGAGAGGGAGAAAGAGAGGGGGGAGAGAGAGGGAGAGAGAGGGAGAGAGAGACGGGGAGAGAGAGGGAGTGAGAGGGGGGGAGAGAGAGGGAGAGAGAGAGGGGGGGACAGAGAGATAGAAAGAAGAAGAAAATATAATTGGTAAGCAATATTTAAACTAAGCAAAATAAGATTTGACACACCACACACATAGTTTGTACCTTGGTCGTCCACGGCTCTGTTGAGATCTTCGCTCCACTCCACCTCCTCCCACACCCATCCTGGAGGACACTCCACCTCATCCTTAGGCACTGCCTTCTCCCCATTCTAACATGTACACGCATGCACGCACGCACGCACGCACGCACGCACGCACGCACGCACACACACACACACACACACACACACACACACACACACACACACACACAGGCAGAGCTGAGTCTTACTCAACACAAATGTATAGCCCATCACTGTTGCATTCTAAGTCTCAAAGGGCTTTTCAGATCCATATTTAACATGGGAAACTAACAACTTGTCATGTCCTGATGAAGGTCTGAATAGGCCAAAACGTTGACGAGCAATAAATTACCGAGTGTAGCTTTTTGCAACTTTACCAGTGTGCAGACTCTATAACTTTTTTTCAAACTAACAAAATAGACTAGTCTCTCAAGCCAAGAGAACTCTACCACAATCTCCAATGATTCAGAGAGTCTGTAAAGTTGCAACAGGAAGCTGTCGTCTGTTTGTCATTTCCGTTCACAAATGATATGAAATGTATTTGTTTTTGAATTTCCATTACTGTAGGAAGCTAGATAGACTTTGACTAATTTGATTGTGGCCCGATGTACATGCTGTTAGAAGCATTTGAAAACTGTGTGAGACAATAGTCTGTCTTCTGTTGTAACATTCTGTTGTAGAAGTTTGACATTCTGTCTCAGAACGCAAACATTCTAATGTAGAAGAATGCAATGTCTATGTTCTTTTTGTGCGTTAGAATTGTGTCATTTTTAGATTTGAGCTAAAAAGCATTATTTTACACTTTGGGCTATTCAAATATACACGAGCTTGTAGATCTGCTATTTTTTTTAAATCGTGAAAATGTGTGCAAATCTTTGAATATATTGTATGTTTTAAAGCGAACATTTTTAACTCAAATCTTTGCTTCTGGGGGTCCCTGGAACAAAATATTTTGATGGGGGTCCGTGGCCAAATACATATCATTTTGGGGGTCCTTGACATGAAAAAGATTGAGCACCACTGATATAGAAACATACGTTTTTCAGAAAACTGTTGAGATTTAGGAGACATGTAGAATCGGCTTCAGGTCTCAATGGGTTAATAAACATTGTCATAAATAGGGTTGTCCGATATTGGCTTTTTTACCGATAACCGATATACCGATATTGTCCAACTCTTAATTACCGATACCGATATCAACCGATACCGATATATGCGGGGATTATTGTGATTATGGTAAGCTAAAATTTCATATCACACACACCATATACAGTAAGAACTCCTGTAACTTATTTATAAAGCAAAAAAAAAAAAAAAAAAAAATATTTTTTTTCAAAAACCGATACCGATATTTTCCCGATATCAATTTTTATGCTAATATCGGCCGATAATATCGGGAGGCCGAAATAAAAAGAAAGATGGCGGATTTGAAATTCCTGAACAATCGGCCTAAATTACGGTCTGTAGAAACCAATGGCGTGGCTTTGTCCATTCTTTTTTTACAGTCTATGATTTGAACGTAGATATTCAGGATGTAGAACATCGATGTAGCGTACCACGTCGGTGTAACCCTCAGGCATGCCAATCCACTGTCCTCCTGGAAGCCTCATCTGGGTCTCAAACACCTCCTCTGTGAACGTCATGTGACCTGCATCCACATCGTACAGCAACCTGACACACAGAGAGAGAGAGAGAGAGAGAGAGAGAGAGAGAGAGAGAGATATAACTCCATCCATGGAGATGCTTCGCAGTAAAGACATGTTCGGCTTGGGGAGGGCTTCCTGAACCAAACTCACATCAACGTCTTGACATGCTTTGACGTAATTTGATGTCACCGTTTCTGGCAACAGACAAGAGTGGACAAAGTCGTGCTATCTCACTTCATCAATTAATAGGCTCTATGCACAGCAGCCATATTGGGAATGAATTGGGCCCCTTCCTTACTTCCTTCACAGGTGTTACCAATGACACTAATGAAGGCTCTGTTCCATTTAGTGTAGCACAGTGGTTCTCAAACTTTTTAATTTCAAAGACCCCCATAACTCTGAGAGTGTACAAATGGAACCAAATGGACCCTCCCGGGTCCATTTGGTTCCATTTGTACACTCTCAGAGTTACACCCTCTCAAGGAACCATGAGGGTCCCTGGACCACACTTTGAGACTCACTAGTATTTCTAGTGAGCCAATATGCACAACATCAGCACCCTGACTCTGTTTGACCAGAATGGAACAGAGCCTTCATTAGTATCATTGGTAACACCTGTGAAGGAAGTCAGAAGAGGCCCAATTTTTCTCCAAAATGCCTGCTGTGCATAGAGCCTATTGCAATCTAGTAGCGTTTGTAGTCATTCCTGTAGCTACCTATCTACGTATCCATGCTTAGGTAGCACGTTTACTTAAGACCTACAGTATGTACAGTACCAGTGCATGCGGTCCCCTTCCGCCGCCCATACTTACGTCTTCTCTGGGCTGATGAACCAGTCTCCGGCCCAGTTCCATCCAGAGGAGGGCTTGAAGCTCTCTTTGGGCAGACCGACTCTCCCCGTCACGTCGCTGAACTTGGGGTAGGTCAGACCCGTAGTACCCCAACTGCCCACCAGGGCCAGGCGTGTCTGGTTCTCATACTGGGGGGAGAGAAGGAGAGAGAGAGAGAGAGAGAGAGAGAGAGAGAGAGAGAGAGAGAGAGAGAGAGAGAGAGAGAGAGTATTTATGTATTTATGAGACCATTTAGCCTGTCATTTGTTGACTAGGCCATTGGTTCTCAAAGTGGGGTACGGGGACCCCCAGGGGTACTTGAGGCGGTTCCAGGGGGTCCCCAGCTAAATGATGGACAGGAACCAAATGGACCCTTATGGTTCTGTAACTCTGAGAGTACAAATGGAACCAAATGGACCCTAACGGGTCCATTTGGTTCCATTTGTACACTCTCAGAGTTTAATTAACATTGATTTTATAATATAAATGCGGGTCCCAGAGGTATAAATGCCATTAATCGGGGGTCCGTAGCCTACTACATGTCAAACTGGGGGTCCTTGACATTAAAATGGTTGAGAATCACTGCTAGAAAGCCTTATATAAATCTTCTCTTATGGGGGTCCCTGGCTTATCTTTTCAAATGGGGGTCCGCGGGCTAATAAGTGTCAATTTGGGGGTCCTTGACATGAAAAAGTTTGAGAACCACTGGACTAGGGTTCATGTCATTTACTCTGATCATGCACTCTGTAAGTTGCTCTGGCTAAGAGTAAGAGTGTCTGCTAAATGCCTAAACTGTAAGTTGTACATGATATGTACTTCATATTCAACAATGCCACCAAGGGCAGTAATAATTCATCTTCATTTCAGCTTGCAAATGACCCGTAAAACCATTCTTTCCTCTGTCCTCCCATCCATCTCACCGTCTCGGCGAAAACGGACAGCTTGCCCTCGGCGTACTCGTTGAAATACTTGACGTCGGCGGCCAATCCGAACCACACCTTCACCCTCAGCTGACCAGGAAGTTTGGCTTCTCCGCCAGTACCCTGAGGAAACTGTGGAGAACACACACACACACACACACACACACACACACACACACACACACACGTTTGTATTACTATACTTGTGAGTACATCAACACTGTAGGACAGCCATGTTATGAATGCCATTTAAAAATAATAATTGCCATTTTTAACCGTAAGCCTAAGGCCGAAAAACAGCAGATCTACAAGCCCACAACGCGTCACGCTGTGACGCGTTGTGGGCTTATAGATCGACTGTTTCTCGGTGCACGACACTGGCACACAAACTAAGTATAAATCATGTTTAACTCTAATTCCAATCCCTAAACCTAACCTCTAAATGACTAATCCTAACCTGAATGTTTTTCGAATTAAAAACGTATCTCAAAAAAATATTTTTTTTAAGTATAAAACAACCATTTGTGCTGTGAGGACCAGGAAAACGGTCCTCACAATGTCTATTTCTTCAAATTCTACTATACTTGGTCCTCGCAAGTATAGTAATACAACACACACACACACACACACACACACACACACACACACACACACACACACACACACACACACACACACACACACACGCGCGCGCGCAAACGCACACACATGTACAGCACACACATGTACAGCACACACATGTACAGCACACACATGTACAGCACGCACATGCAAGCGTGCACACACGTTCACCCAAAATCTGCTGAATTAATTAACAATTCACATGAATTAACCAATCGGAAATATACAAAATGCAGTATATTTGAATGTAATAATGTATATTTACACGTACTGTAGCATACAAGTACTATGCGTATTAATGTGTGTTACTGTGGCCATGCGTGTGCGTGTGCGTGTGCGTGTGTGTGTGTGTGTGTGTGTGTGTGTGTGTGCGCGTACCTTAAGGAAGACGGTCTGCATCTGTCCACAGTGCTTGCCACAGTGTTCCTGGGAGAAGAGCACGGTGTGCGCCGGGATGCGATGGTACGCGACCCTGCGATCTCCCTGCATCATCCAGATGATGATGTCTGGAAGACTGTTCTGAGGCTGAGACGGACAGACAGACAGACAGACAGACAGACAGACAGACAGACAGACAGACAGAGAGACAGACAGACAGACAGACAGACAGACAGACAACGTTTTAATGATACTGTGCTACTCTTTTCTGGTTTGAATCTTATTAAAAGTATACATATGTTTCAGTAGAGACAGAAACAGAGACATGTGTGCGTGCTTGTATGCGCGTGTGTGTGCGTGCGTGTGTGTGTGTGTGTGTGTGTGTGTGTGTGTGTGTGTGTGTGTGGGTGCATGCGTGCGTGCGTAAGAGAAAGAGAGAGAAACAGGGATTATTATCACAATTCATCAGAACCCAAGAGGTCAAAACATGTAGGTGAAAAATGTGTGCGTGTGTGTGTGCCTGCGTGCGTGCGCGTGTGGAGCAGTGGTGGAAAAAGTACAAACTTTTTTTTACTTAAGTAAAAGTACCAATACTGCAATATAGAAATACTAAAAAAAAGTTAGGAATTCTAAAGTACAAAGTAGCCATTATGCAGAATGTCCCATTTCAAATGTATAAAATGTATTAAAATCTTTTGAAAAAAGCAGATCTACAAGCTCACAATGCGTTGCATCGTGTGTTTACTGTATGTTTTCTAATAATAATCAAAATCTACAAAGTAACTAGTAACCAAAGTTTTCAAATAATTGTAGTGGAGTAAAAGTACAATATTTGGATCCGAGATGCAGTGGAGCAGAAGTAAAAGTCTTGGAAATTGGAAATACTCAGGTAAGGTACAGATACCTCAAAATTGTACTTAAGTACAGTACTTAAAAATGTACTTAGTTACTTTCCACCACTGGTGAAGGCTGTGGTTGTACTGGGCATCCCCAAGCTATGTAACCAACAGGTTGTAAAAGTTACGGCCACCAGGGGGCGACCAGGGGGTGAAAATGGCCCCAATAGAGAGGAATAATAGGCTATATGCACAGCAGCCATATTGGGAATGAATTGGGCCCCTGCCTTACTTGCTTTACAGGTGTTACCAATAATTACTAATTAAGGCTCTGTTCCATTTAGTGTGGCATAGTGCTTGCCTTATTTTCAAGGACCCCCATAACTCTGAGAGTGTACAAATGGAACCAAATGGACCCGTAAGGGTCCATTTGGTTCCATTTGTACACTCTCAGAGTTACACACCCACCATAAGGGGCCATTTGGGAACCAAAATGGAGTGTTTCTAGTGAGCCAACATGCACGATATCAGCACCCTGACCAGAATGGAACAGAGCCTTCATTAGTATCATTGGTAACACCTGTGAAGGAACCAAGAGGAGGCCCAATTTCTCTCTAAAATGGCTGCTGTGCATGGAGCCTATCTAAGCTGTTTGCCAAACAGAGGCTATATATGGCTGTCTTGGGGTCCTTGTTGGCATGATGGAAAAGTGTGTGGACCCCTGATTGTAAACCCACCTCCTCAGCCATGTTGCGTAGCCTGGTGGCCCAGTCCTCTGCCTGCTCCAGCACGACGGACAGCTCGGTGGACGGTCCGTGTTTGAGGTCCACGGCCGCCTGCACGATCTGCTGCAGGTGCAGCGTCCTCCAGTGTCTGAGGGAACGGTCCAATGGAGTCGCACACTGCCACTGGTCCAGACAGGGCATCTCCTGACTGGAGGGGGGGGGGGGGGGTAGAGAGAGAGAGAGAGAGAGAGAGAGAGAGAGAGAGAGAGAGAGAGAGAGATATTTAGCCCCTGGTCCCGGGTAGTGATACCTAACGCTTGGCAGGTAGTACTGCTTGAAGCCCATATGTGCATACCGGTCAAGCGGCAGACGTTTGGTCACATGGGAGATCCGGGTTCGAATAATCCCGTAGGACATAATGCAGTAGGACATAAAACGTAATAATTGCAGCTTTAAACAACTCCAAGATGTCACTTGAGGTTCAGATAACTTGTGATGAGCATTTTCTGTCATTGTGCGCTTTGTTACTTTATTTCGCCAACATTTATGGTCTAAGGCTCTAAATGAATCAAATAGACCAATCAAATAATAACAAAAAAAATTGACAGATGAATGGTAAAAAATGCTATAATATATACAAACGGTAAAATAAAAATGGTAAAATAAAATGGTAAAAAATGGTAAATAAAAGACAGATGAATGGATTGTGATGATAGTGCTTGTAACCTTAAATCTGCTGTTAAATCCCCACATTCAACTTAATCGTAACAATTAAGTCACAGAAGCAATGGAGGAGCTTAGACATTGAGATTGACGGCGGATTCAGCCAATGGCTTTACCTGCAGTCGGTGATGACCTGATCCAATAGGTCGACCACTCTGAGCTCCACCTCGTCAAGTTCCGCGCCCGCCTTCACCTCGTGTCGCACCTGCCGCAGGTTCGATTCCTGGACACAAGAAGAGAGAGAGAGAGAGAGAGAGAGAGAGAGAGAGAGACATAGTGAAGTTACAGTATAGTTGTGTTTAAAACAAAATCGTCAGACAGAGAGAGTCAAAGTCCAACTGCTCTAGGCACTGTGGTGAGGATACACACGTGCATGCACAGCACACGCACATTTACTTGCACAGACAAGAAGCTGAAACAGAACATAAAACACGCGCACGCGCACACACACACACACACACGCACGCACGCACGCACGCACGCACGCACGCACACACACACACACACGCAGTCAGAATTTGACAGAATAGATACTACAATAGCCCAGGCTCAATAATCATATACATGCACAATGCCTCCTCATGCTTGTTGCTTTCACACATTTGACCTACAGTAACAAAGACTACAATTAAACAACTTTTCTGTACATTTCTATGTAATTTCAGTTAGTTTTAAGGTCTTTACAAACCGGGATCATGATGAATAAATTATACAAAATTTTGCATTTTGCATTCAAGCTATAATGCCTCGTTCATACGGGCTGATGCCTTTATTCGTGGTGAAAAATGGACCTTGTTTAGATTTTAGTTTTAGTTCATTATAATTACCTTGACACATACATATCTACATGCACACACTCCCATCATACCAGTCTGTCTATGATAGCCAGCAGCAAGTTGAGGGCTTCTATCCTGGGTCTGATGTCCTCCCATTCTGAAGACAACACCACGACTGGCTTAACATTACCCCATGGTAGGAAGTAGTAGTGACAACCTGGAAAACACACACGCACGCACGCACGCACGCGCGCGCGCGCACGCACACACACACACACACACACACACACACACACACACACACACACACACACACACACACACACACACACACACACACACACAGTGAGCTTGTAGATCTGCTATTGCTGCCAAATGTTCACGTATTATTGCCAAATGTGTGTCTATTGTCACCTATTATGACATGCCCAGAATAAGGACGCTAGGGTTCATGTGGTTAAAGCTATTGGCAGCAGTAATGAGAGCTGTGAACATGATTGTGAGGTTTATTTGCCCACACAAACACATGTAGTTGCAGGCCTCCTCCAGCGGAAAGGGCTATAGGCAATTTATAAAAAGTCAGCCCAACTGAGTGACTTAATTAGCAACACGCTAACAGTCGCTTCTGTAGCTAGCAGAATGATATGTTACAGTAAAACGTTCCAGTGCTTTTGTATTGTATATCAGAACTTTTTAGCCTAGGGGACCCACTGTATCTTGTGCGCAGCCTTACCCCTTATGCCTCAACTTTTTGGCATTTTTAACTATTTTGAAAAACATTTTTGAAATAGTGAAAATACCGATCTACATCCACACGTTGTGAGCTTGTAGATCGGCTATTTGAACTATTTTTAAATGTTTTTTCAAAATGGTAAAACATGCCTAGCAAGTTAAGGCATGAGGGGTAAGATACAGTAGGGCCCTATGTCTTACTGTGCCTTGCTGTAAAATGCTGTTTACATTTCTGACTATTGTCTAATCACACAACTTGATCGGAACGATATATAAACACGTAAATAAAGATAAACCAACAGCAAATAAAATAGTTTTATGTTTTAAAGTTTTTCAAAAATAAAAATATAAAATGAAAAGACATTTAACTCCACATTAACACATTGCCTGCCAGAGTTTTTTCAGAACAGTCTGTAGCCTCTGCCAGGGTTTTGCCATGATTTTGGTACCTGTTCGCGTAGCCACAGATTTTTTTCCTCCAGTATGATTGATCCCCAGATGGTTTCTAATCACAGATGAGATTCAGGTGTGGTTTCACAAATGTCAACGAGGTCATTTTGACCTCGTTGACATGTGTCGTTTGATGTTTCAATATAGCTCAAAACCAGTAGTTTTAAACCAAAAAACAAAGTGAATCGTTTGTCCGTTTGAATTTTAACATTGAAGTGAATGGAGCAGCAAATCTTCGAACATTTTTAGCTCCTAATCTGTTCGTAATTCGACAAGGGTTGAAATTATAAAAAAATAAAAAAAAAAAATATATATATATATATATATATATATATATATATATATATATATATTTTCCCTTTTTTTCCATGACGTATATATACGTCTTTGGCGGACAACAGCTGATAATTAAAAGACGTATATATACGTCATTGGCAGCCATCTTGCACCTATAATTGACGGCCAAACTCATGGGGCTACACATGTGTGTGTGCGCGGTCTCCACGCACACACATGGCCCAACTAACTCCACATTTTACCCCAAAATTCCTCAATATTCTGCCTCTGAACCGGCTGCTTCCCATACCGTTACTCTACTTCCATGATGTACAATAAATATGAAACGCATTATGCCCCAATACTATGCAAATCTCTTCCCCAGCGCGAAATTCACTTCCGGGTGCTTATTTTGGTCTGACATCAGAGAACCCACATATTTGGGCATAACTGATATAGGCAGCTCCATATATGGAGATGTCTGACACTATCTGACATCACCATAATGACAGGGGCACAGCCATCACGGTCCCATATTTGGGCATAACTGATATAGGCAGCTCCATATATGGAGATGTCTGACACTATCTGACATCACCATAATGACAGGGGCACAGCCATCACTATAAAGGACCTGGATGCCCTGGCCAATGCCAGTGTCCTCAGCGACGCTACCAATGCCACACACGTCCACGTGTTGTTGCCTTGCAACTCTACTGCACGTAGCCCCTACCCCCTCTACTGCACGTAGCCCCTACCCCCGCAGAGCACACAGAACGACACAGAGACAACAGGAAACTTTACTACGCAGTACACAGAACGACACAGAGACAACAGGAAACTTTACTACACAGTACCCACAACTTCGCACGCAGCCATGGGACCACGCAAAAAAGCTATGCTGGGCAAACGCACACGCAATGCCACTCGCCAGCGTGTGGCTCGCGCAAATGCAGCCGCAAACGCTCTTCAATGTCACAAATACTCTCAACCACAAACTGCATACCACAACATCCCGGCTAATTCCTTTTTGCCCACACACAACTGTCTCCACTTCTCAGCTAACCGCAGTGACAGCAACCGCGCCAGCAGAAGGACAACTCGCTCCTTACAGACGCCCCCCGCCAAAAGTAAGTGCTTTGATTTACCCCATAATCCCTCCAATGCATTCTATCACCCAATCTCTCACATTCCTTTTCCTTACATCTACACAGAATATTACAATTACTATGTTACGCACACATTTCACAACTGCCTAATCATGCATGCTGTCCATCTCTCTCTTCGCAGAACGCCGCTATGAGGACCATCAATACACAACACACTCTCATCCATCACAAAGGACAAAACCAAAGGATAAACACTTCAGAAGAGCGTGGACACAGCCACAACAACTCACAGAAATAGTTGCCTTTCCCACACCTGCAATGGATTGTATCTGCACTTCATGCAAGGCCGTCATGTTCCCCTGGGAAACATCAAAACTTTCAAAAGATCCTGTCCCACTCAAAACCTTCAGTGCCTGTTGCCATTACGGAACAATCCAACTACAGCCATTCAAGGACCCCCCTCCTGCACTTCAAGCTCTGTTTGACAGGACCTCTCCAGAATCCCAACAATTCATGGCCAACATCCGACAGTACAATGGCTTAGTGTCTATGGCTTCTAAGAATGTCACCGGTAAAATCATTGCATTCAAAGGACTAGGGCCACGACCGTTCAAGATGAGTGGCCAAATGTACCACCTCACTCCCTCTGCATTCTTTCCTGACACCAATAACCGACCCAAATTCTCACAAATCTTTGTATTTGATCAGGACAATGAAATTAAGAACCGCCTTCATCAGGCTAAGGGAGAGGACCTTATTAAGGAGCCCACTTTAACCCTCATTCAAAATGAGTTAAAGACAGTTAACCCTTTAGTAAAAATCTTTAAAACCGGCGCAGAATTACTCAATGCCAACCCAACTCAGGCACTGAAAATGGTGTTCAAGTCAAAAAGCTCACAGGGGGCAAACAAAAGTCACCTCAACCCTGCTGTCCCTGACGTTGTTGTTTTTGCACCAGGATGCCAGACAGAGCCCAGAGACATTGTTCTGTACAGAACTCCAGTTGATGTACCTAATCACAGCCAGACTACACACATCAATTCACTACACCCTATGTATGACCCAGCCGCTTATCCCTTGATCTTGCCACATGGGGATGCTGGCTTCAGCATCGACAACCCCATCACAAAGGTTCATGCACAGTCACCCACAGCCAAAGTCACTCTTCAGGAGTTCTTCAGATTCCATCTACAACAGAGAACCCACTCCTTCAACACCCTTCTGAAGTCGGCCCGACTTGCTCAAGAATACTTCTGTGATCAATACTCCAAAATAGAAAATTGCCGGATGAACTACTACAGGAGTAGGGAACTACAGGACAAGTACAGGGCCCACCAGTATTCTGGTCTGATTGATTCCCTGGCTACTCAGCAAACACAGCCAGGACAGACTGAGGCCACCAACATTGGTCAACAGATAATTCTTCCAGGCTCACACACTGGTAGCCCCAGATACCTCTACAAGCACTATCTAGATGCCCTTGCCATAGCAGCCAGATACAAAAAGTTTGACCTCTTCATTACCATTACGGCAAACTCACGGAGTGAAGGTGTCCTCAATAACATTTTTGAACACCAGCAGCCCACTGACAGACCAGACATTGTCAATAAAGTCTTCAAACGGAGTCTGGATGAGCTCCTCCGCGACATGAAGCTGGGAGTTTTTGGCAAAATGAAGGCTAGAATACACACTGTTGAGGGACAGATGAGAGGACTGAAACATGCCCACATACTGCTACTCTAGTTGTGTTAATTTGTGCCTGCAGTGTCATGCTCTAACCACATGGCGGCAGTGTGACCTACCATCGAACACGGCTCTGCTGAACTGGGTGGTGGAGGCCAGAGGAAGGCAGGTGTTGTCAAACTTGTTGCCATAGTTACCGATGCTGACCTCAAACTGGACGGCATCGTCCACGTCCTGCAGAAGGGTGGCCGAGTAGAACGCAGCGAACAGAGAGAACTTCCTCTTCCTGAGGAATTTCTGAGAGAGGGGGGAGAGAGAGAGAAAGAGAGAGAGAGAGAGAGAGAGAGAGAGAGAGAGAGAGAGAGAGAGAAATACATTAAATCTAGGTCAAATGCAGTGGCGCAAAGTAACTAAATACATTCACTCAAGTACTGTACCTAACTACAGTTTTGAGGTACTTTTTACTTTTCTGTGTTTCCATTTTGTTGATACTTTAAACTTCTACAACAATACATCTCAGAGGTAAATATTATATTTTTACTGACAGCTTTGGTTATAAGTTACGATATTTAGCAGATTGTTATTATTAATACAACTTGGTTTATACACAGGCTATTCAAAAATAGCTGAGCTGTAGATCAGCTATTTAAAAAAAAAAACAGAAAAACGAAAAGACTTTATTTTGATTATTCTGATATTCTGCCCATCCATCCATCTCACCTCCACCACCAGCTGGTCATCTGAGGGTATGTCCTCAGTCTTCTGCTCCAGCCTGTCCACCAGCTTGGTGTTGAGTTCCAACAACACACGACCACGGTACGCCACGCCCTCGCCCTGCCGGCGACAACACGTTCACACCCATGAGTCAGGATCAATACAATACGAATACATTCTGAACTAGAAAAAGTGCTCCTCGGAGCACAGGTCTCCACCAGGTCAGGTACGTTATTGTGGCCTCCTGGTGGCGCTATAATAGTCAATGTGAAAAGGGTGTCATGTCTTCTCAGGCCTTTCACAGCAATCGGACACTGCATTCATGATTTGAGGCATTTTGTTCCAAAAATGTGTTTTGCTAAATTAGACCTGCTGGTGGCGCTATAACAGGCTAATGTGAAAAGGGTGCCATTTCTTCCTCGGCCTAGTGGGAATGCGCTTGTGAAATTTCACGGAAATCGCATGCTACGTTCATGATTTGAGGCATTTTGTTCAAAACGGACCAATCCTGCAAACTTTGGAAGGCAACCTTAGGCAATGAGGATGGAATATGGAAAATCGGACAGATCCGTGTTGATCACATGACTTAGAGATACTGTGTACCGATTTGCATGACGTTTGGATAAAATCTGTAGGAGTAAATGGGTTTTGCACAAATTGGCCTCCTGGTGGCGCTATAACAGGCCCCAGTGAAAAAATTGGGCCAGAGGTTCTGAATTGGCATCCAGGGAGTGTGTGTGCACAGTTTCGGAGCGACCGGGCCAACAGTGCCGGAGATTAGCTGTTCACAGACGGGGACACACACACACACACACACACACACACACACACACACACACACACACACACACACACACACACACACACACACACACACACACACACACACACACACACACACACACACACACACACACACACACACACACACACACACACACACACACACACACACACACACACGGACGGACGGACGGACAGGGGGTAAAACATACTCTCGCCATGCCTTTCGGCCTGGCAGAGACAATAAAGCAGCAGATCTACGTGCTCACAACTGTGAGCATAATAGTGTATGCTCCAGAGGTCAGGGGGCCCTGGGTCTAGTTACAGTACCTTCCCCAGGTTGAGGGCCTCATGGGGGTCCGTGAAGGCTGTGAACTCCCTGAGGCTGCCGTACAAGTTGACGAAGCAGGGGCCAAAGGTCGGCAGGAAGCCCAGACTGTCGTCCACTACGCGACACAACACAGAGGAGAGACGGACACAAAATGGCCGTCATTACGTTACGTCATGTAGAAAAGCAGGGTTTTTTTTTAAACAAAATTAATGTGAAAATGCAGAGGGGAGAAGCAGATTTGATTAAGACATTAAAGGTAGGGTAAGTGATTTACTTTGGGTAAGTGTTAAATAGCTCGATATTGTGATAGTACTCATTGCTATAGAGTGTTTGTTCAGTAAAAGGAGTCTCCATGTCTCTCCAGCTCTTTATTAAACAGAAAATGCATTTTCAGTGCTCTCTCCTGACTGGCTTTAATTTCGTCACCTACCTGAAAATGTACTATATTCTGTTTACTAAAGAGCTGGAGAGACCCCTGTGACCGAACAAACGCTCTGTAGCAATGATTACTATCAGAATATAGTACTTTAACCTTTTTAACAAAACAACAACAAAAATATATATATATATATATCACTTACTCTACTTTTAAGTTTGGCATTTTGTTCACTTGGCAAAATAAAATAAATATAAACAAGTATTTATGAGGCCTATTGGCAGTGCGCTCAAAACATTTGCCGCTGATTCGGCCAGCAGTTTGCGAGATTAGCTCCGGACACACAGACACACTCAGACCCTCTTCTAGACGGATAAGACTTCCTGCATGCTGTAAAAAAAATGTTAATTTCAGACAATACTGAAATTGACTGAATCTAAGTTGAAAGATAAAACACAAAGAGAGCTATGAAAGTATTCCAACAAAACTCGCTACATCGCTGCAAAGCTCTTTAACACAAAATGGAATGGAGAGAGGAAAACGTACTGAACGACTGCGACGTCCGAGGGGCCAAGTCATCTGAATGCACAGAGAGGGAAGAGGAAGGATGGTGAGGAGAGGTTGAGAAATAAATGAATCAAAGAGCGGGAGAGAGAGAGAGACTGGCTTCTCTTTGAACGCAACTCAACCCAAACAGGGGCACACACCGATGCACGATGCTTAATTTACACGTCATTGCACGACCCTTTAGACAAGTATCGCTTGACAAATATCATGTATTGTGTGTCATTCTTTTATCACACAACACTTCTCGGAACCGAAAGTGTGGAGAGGGCTCGTGCCGTGAAGTATAAACTAGCGTTCAGTGTACAAACACCAGCACTATGGCTATTCCGTGGATACGTACATGCTTGTTTGACGAAGCAACACAAACACGAGAGACTGAGAAGCTCATGCTTCAATCCAGCTGATGCTCATCAAACTACCATGGTTAACACCAGTGATGCATAGGTTAAAGAAAATAGTTCACCCAAAAAAACACTTTTTTTCTATCGATTAGTCACCCCATGGAGACTAGAATTCATGGATTTTGTGGATGGATTCCTAAGCCAATAATTTGATGACCAGCGGACCGGTAGGAGACACAAAGGAGACTCTTACGGTACATTTTAACAGCGGGCGACTCTCGGGCGATGCGGGCGACATCGTCCAAAAGATAAAGAAAGTCTATGAGAGCTGGCGATCGGGCGAAGTGGGCGGGGGGGGCGATGAAAGATGGATTTTCTTTATCTTTTGGACGATGTCGCCCGGCATCGCCCGAGAGTCGCCCGCTGTTAAAACGTACCGTTACTCTTACTCCTACCGGAACCACTGCCGGTCATCAAATTATTGTCTTTATGCGACAAAAACTAAAACATATCCATGAATTCAAGTCTCCATGGGGTGACTAATCGATAGAGGGGAAAAATTAATTTGGGGCGTGAACTACCTTTAATGTTGAGATCCAGGGAGAGTGTTATGGGGAGACAAGCCCATGCTGTTAGCTTTAACAGAGAGAACACCTCCGTACGGCAAACTACACAACAACAGTTAACCATCATTAACCATCATTCCCGGATGGATTTCCCGCTGCAGGCTCAGTCTCCAACAACACAGCAGATGACACAACGTTAGTTTATGTGTGTGTTACTGAAATGCATGCTCTCATCTGCACACAAAGCACAACAACTCTGTTAGCACACACAGCATCCAAGACTCCTGGACAGGACAAGCTCTGAATCCCAAAACTAGTAGAATTGGCTCTTCAATCCAAAACGTTTCAACTTTTCCTCTCAAGGAAAATCACTCTGTTACTAATGTCAGGCAACGTTTAACAAACGATGGCAAACAATGACAAGGAGATTGGAATGAAATTCAATGAATACAAGCGATAGAGACACACATTGAGCTTGAGTTAATGATATAGGATATCGTGCCTATAAATGAGACCAGACAACCAACATTAGAGCAGTGGTTCTCAAAGTGGGGTCCAAGGGTTCCTTGAGGGGGTTCCCAAATGGACCATTACAGGTCTGCATGTACAAATGGAACCAAATGTAGCCTTGTCGATCCATTTGTACACTCTCAGAGTTATGGAGGTCCTTGAAAAAAAAAAAGTAGTAGTGGTTCTCTTGACACTTTTTCATGTCAAGGACCCCCCCATCTGAAAAGGTTTTGTGCCGGGGACCTCCAGCAGCAAAGATTTGGGTTAAAATGTTAGTTAAGATATAGCCTATACTATATATATATTCAAAGATTTGCACACATTTTCAAGATTTTTCAAAAATAGCAGATTGTAGATCTGCTATTTTTGAATAGCCAAAGTATAAAATATGGTTAAAGTGGTAAAAATGATTGTGACTCTATATTAACTAATTTAGCTGGGGACCCCTGGAGCCACTTTGAGAACCGATGCATTAGAGCATACCAAACCAATCAAGGGCACATGAGATTAGACCTACAGGTATATCAGCTCCAGACCATATCATATCAGACATGATATACAGTATATAGGCAAGAACAGATCAGAGCTGGCCGGTCAATCAAGAATAGATAGTGGCACGGATCTGGTGTTCAGACCAGTACAAACCAGTCCTCACCAGTCCATCTCACCAGCTACTCACCGTCTATCTCCCCTCCGGGGGCAGAGATCTTGGACATGCAGAGGTTGGCGGTGCCGATGACATCGTTGTGACTCGCGCGGTCCCTGGAACGAGGAAGCAAGAGAGGAACGGGGGTGCAAAGCATGCTGGGTAAATCACTGTTCGGATACCTATTTGTTTACCGCGAATAAACTATGGGTTGTCGACAGTGTTTAAAGTGAATGGAACATGTAATGATGAAGACATTTGAAGAAATATGTAGATGTATGAGGACATACATGCAGTATGAAGATACAGTGAGTACAGTACAGCATATCAAAATATCCGAGACTATATGAAGATATATGAGAGTATGAAGATATGAAGATAGAAGAAAGACATTGTATGTCCTCTCCCAGTCAGACAGATGAATGAGACAGACAGTTGAATGAGACAGACAGACGAATGTGACAGTCAGATACGTGAATGCGACAGACAGACAGACAGACAGACAGACAGACAGACAGATGAGTCTCACCAGTCTAAAATCCTGAGCCTCATCTTCTCACACATGGAGGGAAACTGAGGACAAAAGGAAAAATCTATTATCCTCAGCGTGAGTGAGTGAGTGAGTGAGTGAGTGAGTGAGTGAGTGAGTGAGTGAGTGAGTGAGTGAGGGAGCGAGTGAGAGATGGAGAGAGCGTACAGTGACTGTATGTATTACCCTGATAGGCATGGTCAGACTTTGGTTCCACTGAGGATTGGCGTTCTTCTCCAAGATTTTACTGCAAACCTACAGGAGACAAAAGGATGTGTCCCACAGTGAGGTCACTCTCAAGTAAACTAATGACAATAATCATCCTATTCTATTCATTGAGTCCTTATTTTTTTGCATCTAGTCTTTCCTATTTCACTCTACTTTAGTCTATTATGTTCTAAATATTCCTTTCCATTCAATGGTACCCTATTCATTTCAATGTCATGTCATGCTGTTCTACTCTATTCATTTCTATTATATTCCATTCATTTCTATTATATTCCCATCTTGCGTACCGTTTTGCCAGCAAAGTGCACCTCTACCATGGGGTCCACCAGGTTCTTCCTGTTGGAGTCAAAACCCAGGATCTGCCTCATTCCATCCATGAAGGCATCATCCACTAGAGAAAGAGAGAGAGAGAGAGAGAGAGAGAGAGAGAGAGAGAGAGAGAGAGAGAGAGAGAGAGAGAGAGAGACAGACATAGAGAGAGAGAGAGAGAGAGAGAGAGAGAGAGAGAGAGAGAGAGAGAGAGAGAGAGAGAGAGAGAGAGAGACAGAGATGGGGGGGGGTGAAGGTATAGTTTAGTTAAAAAATAATATCGTCACACAAACATGCTCGCGCGCACAGGCACGCGCACACACACAGACACACACACACACACACACAGACACACACACACACACACACACACACACACACACACACACACACACACACACACACACACACACACACACACACACACACACACACACACACACACACACACACACACACACAAACACACACACACAGTGTAAACTCACTCTGTGGCAGGTCCTCTGCTCTGAACACCTTGATGTTGAAGACGGCTCCTCTGAGAGACAGACCAGCAGGTCTCAGAATGTTTCCCTCGATGTCCTCTTTCTCCTCCACACACTCACGTTTATCAGCCTGACACACGTGCAAACACATATACACAAGTCAAACATTTACATGTGTAATAGACCAGTGGTTCTCAAACTCTCAGACCCCATAACAGATCCTTACAGATTCCATTTGGAACCCCCTCAATGAACCCTGGGCGTCCCTGGATCCCACTTTGAGAACCACTGTAAAGACAACATTAGTAGCATGATGTTCATTATTTTGCCCGACTTAGTTTAGGCAGCAATGATGCAGTTTGCAATGTTATAACTATGGCATCTGCCTCCAAGTGCATCCGTAGGCAAAAAAGGACTTTTAGGACATTTCAATCTCAAACATGTCCAGTTTGTTATTGGTCAGCCGACACAGTCAAATTCTCAGTGTAAATGTATTCATTTGTACACTCTCAGAGTTAATTTAACACTGAGGATGTCAGGTCCAAATCCTGGCCATATTTAAGTAGCTTTTCAACAGATTGATGTCTGATCACACTCACCGGGGGATCATCTCCAGCGGCCAACACCAACAGGCTGACCTTCAGATAACCTTTGACCCCCGCTGAAAGGTCATCGGGGTCACTTAGCAGCAGCCACTTCCTTAAGAAGCAGTGTCCTAGAAGCAGAGCGGACCGTGTGTGTTGTCACCATGTTGTCACAGAGAGGACCACATTGACCCTCACACTTCACACAACACAACTCAGCAAAATTCAAACCACTTAACCCCTCTATAGTTAGTACTGCAAACTAATACTTAGATGACCGGGGTGGACTCTGTACTTGGTCCACACTTTTCCCCCCTCTACACCACATTTCGTCTGATCTACAAGCTCACACCGTGTCCCGTTGCAATACATTGAGCTTGTAGATTGGCAATTTTTGGTGAATGATTCCCCCAGAATAGGGACGCTATGGGTACAAGTACTGTAGTTTAACCTTGCATCTCAAAACTGGAAATGGACCACGCAGGTACTGGTTCAGGCAGGCAGGAGTCAACATGGAAGTCAAGCTGGTCCCAGACTCATACGCCTCCGATCTTAAAGGTTTAACTACAGTACTGTATATGGTATATTTAATAATAATAATAATAAAGTACTTTACAGAGCAAGAATACAATTACAGAAAAAGTACAACTAATTTAACAATAAAGCAAAAAAAAGAAAAGCAAACTATTGCCAGCTCATCAGTGATCAAACTCTCTCCACCTCCCCAGCCTCCTCCTGTTGTAGCATAATTTGAGGTCTTTACTATGTCAACGTGTCATTCAATGCAGGTTGCATTCATGTATCATGTTCTTAATATCTGAGTATCTTTAGGTTCTGGGGTTCTGGGGGTTTATGTCTGTTATGATTAGACACATAACTGTGTATATTTAGGCTCCGCTTTGGGGGGGGGGGGGATCTCAGAATAATTTTGTGTCGTCCTTAAACGGATTGTTCTGGAGCATCATGTGGGAGTGGGATTTCAATCACCCCCCAATTTGATATGCATTAAGCGATGGAGTCTCATTTGATACGATTGTTATTATTATTATATTTAATCTCTGGGACCCCAATCTAAGAACACCTTTATTGTTAGAGTAGACATGCTTTTGTCCAATATTCAGATCAGGACCCCCCCGGTGTCCCTGAACCCCACATTAGTTTCATCATCAGTTTAAGCTGGCTTTTCATTGGTGAATACTTTTAGCCTATACAGGGACGTGCACAGATAGACTCTAGGTGGTGCTACAACGAGCCCACAATGCCTCGCGCTGTAGATCGGCTATTTTTGGCAAAGAGGTATAGGTGTAGAGGGAAAAAAGAGCAGACCAAGTCAACAAAAAAAAGTATAATTTACTTGAGCACCTGCCCCTCAAAATGTCTGTGCACGCCACTGAGCCTATAACTGTACAGCAGCATAATACTGTAGCTATACAGTTGAAGGGTTTATCGTGCATCACGGCGGATACTCACTGTGTTCATTGTAGACCGTTCCCACATCCAGCTGTGAACATACACATCGGAAACATCCACGATGGTTATTAGATGACATTTAAGTTGTATGCAGGCATACACAGCATTATGATGAGAGTCTCACCTGAAAGCACTGATAGTTATACAACAAGAGGCATTCTGGGATCGTCGGCTTACCTTGAATTCACCAATCACAGCATCAGTCCTCAGAGAGCGAGAGTCACACACCTGACATAAGGGGAGGATGGAGGGGGGGAGGGGGGTGACATAGACATACATATACATAAGATTTTAGGGCACACTGGTACATGGTTCCATACACTTCCATTCAGTTGGTGGAAAAAGTATTTACATTTCTTACTTAAAGTTGTACAGTGCAGATTAAAAAAAAACGATTTTTAGCAGCCTCTGCTGGTCATTACCGTCACTGCAGGCCGTTTGTTTATTACTGCGTTACCCAGAATTCCATTCGTTTTCACCGGAAGACGGAAGCGTTTCAAAAGGCGTTCTTTTAATTGTTTTATACGATCTGTGGATCGTTTCTCTTAGCCAGTGGAGCTTTAGTTACTGTGAGCTGTGTTTTCTTTTTCTGTTTTTTTTCGTTCTTCAAATCATACTCTGTTAACACATCGGGTGCCAGCATTTTTTCATAACAACTTACCGTGGGTGCCAGCATTCTCCCCATTGACTGCGCTTTGCTGTTTAAAGTTTCCGCGTACGTTGCAAGCAAATCCACGCAAAAAAAAGCATCGATGTTGTGCCATGAGCCTGGCTACAGGCTGGAACCATAATATTACCCTGCCGAGTTACAACGGGGGGGGATCGCGCATCGCGCATGACCGGTTTTCCCCACAGGAAACAGATTCGGAGATATAGGCGTTTCAAAGTAGGAAATAGACAGGAAGCGGATGGGAAAAAAAAAATGTTTCCGGTGAGCGATCTGGCACTTCCTTCGCAGGATTACAATGGGTGCTCCCAGAGCTGCTCTAGCCCCGCCCGCGCGGAGAAAAACGAAAAAAACAAAAAGACTAAACACACGGTTCAGACCGTGTTTGGCACCCGATGTGTTAAAATCAGCGTGAGTTTCCTTTTTGTTATTAGCGCGGTAGTTCCTGGCCAAACAGGAAACCGGTGCAGTAGTTCCTGGCCAAACAGGAAACCCGTGCATTTCCGCTTCCATTTTCCGGCCAGATGACGTCATTTTCGCGGGACAGTCAACCCCGACGACGTTCAATAGAAAATATTTAAATTAAAGGCTTTCGGGGGTGAAATTCATGGAGTGGGTGTTGTGAAACATTTGCCACTCACAAAAGATATACAATTTAACTTTAGTTTTATTGAAAAAGTTACCTAGCATTACTTTAAGTAAAAGTATCAATACTCTGTTAGAAGTCAAATTCCGGTATTCAAAATACTGTTGTATTGGCATCAAAATGTGCTTAATGCACCAAAAGTAAAAGTAGGCCTAGTCATTATGCAGAATGTCCCGTTACACAAGTCTTCGAAATGTATGAAAATGTTCTGTACAAGCTCGCAACGCGTCACAAGGCGACACGTTGTGAGCTTGTAGATCTGCTATTCATTTTCAAATAGCCGAAGCATACAGGGATAAAGCGGTTAATGTATGTTTCGTAATAATAATAATAAAAATCTGCAAAGTAACTAGTAAAGTTTTCAAATAATTGTAGTGGAGTAAAAAGTACAATATTTGCCTCTGAGATGTAGTGGAGTAGGAGGAAAAGCACTGAAATTTAAAAATACTACGGTAAAGTAAAGATTACTCAAATTTGTACTTAAGTACAGCATTTGAGTAAATGTACTTAGTTACTTTACATCACTGGAGTGTGGTCAGTGCGCCCCTGGTCTGGAAAGCACAGGGCATTTTAAAAGGCGACTCCACCACGATATCAATCATATCGTTGAACCCAGAATAGTACATAGAAGCTTCTTTGAGGCACTACCATCTTCTCTCTGCACGCTACTTACGTATTATGTGACTATTTACCTCCTGTTTTATAGACCACAGCAGGGTTATTCAAATACGAATCTTAACAGTCAACAAAGAACATTTTCAATGAGACAATTAAGGTCCGGTTGGTCAAGCCACATAAGATCTACACATATATTTGTATAACTACAACTAGTGTACTGTATATGACTGGTGTGTACAGTTCAGTGTGCTGTTGTTACAGTATGCTGTGTAGCCTATATGCATTGTATTGATTTATCACATTTTATTCCCATTTTATTATGAGCCTACTGTCTTGAGGCCTGAAGTTCCGACTCTGCAAAATGTCTTCTAAATCCTAACGGTTTTCTGAAAAACGTGTGTTTCTATATCAGTGGGTTTCAAACGTTTTCATGTCAAGGACCCCCAAAATTGCATGTATTTGGCCGCCAACCCCCATCTCAAAATATTTTGATCCAGGGACCCCCAGGAGCAAAGATTTGAGTTACAACTGTTCCCTTTAAAACAATATACTGTATATTCAAAGATTTGCACACATTTTCGCGATTTTTCAAAAATAGCAGATCTACAAGCTCGTAGCGCGGCACTCGGTGCCGCGCTATGAGCTTGTAGATCTGCTATTTTTGAATAGCCAAACAACTGCTCTCAAAACTCAAAGTGCCGGCTGCCTCAAAAGCGAAAGTAAAAGTGCACTCTGCACCGTGAACTCTCAATGACCCCAGTAAGTAACAGCCTGTCGGCTCATTGTTGCCATTGAGATGACAGCCCTTAATACACGTGTTTTGGACTGAACCAAATCACACACACACGCACACACACACACACACACACACACACACACACACACACACACACACACACACACACACACACACACACACACACACACACACACACACACAGTGAAAGAGTCAAACTCACAGTGATGAAGATGGGTTCATCAAACAGGTCCGACGGAGTCTCAAAGAAGTTCATGAAGAATGTCTGTGATAAAAAAAGGATGATGGGTGGAGTTTAGTTATTTATATCCAGTCCAGAAAGATGAATGTATTGCATTTATTAAGTAGTCCAAAATAATTACATAAACTAGAAAATGTGCTCCTCGGAGCACAGGTCTCCGCCAGTACTGTTCCTGATTAATCCTGTCTTACCTATTTATATTACATATTGTCACGTGTCACTTGACCAATGTTAGCTTGGCTGATGGAATCTCACTTCAAAAAATATAAATGATTTTTTGAAGTGACACACCTAGGTTTCTATTTCGTCATGCGTCTCGCTAGCCAATCAAAGCACACCCTTTCAACATATTGTCACGTGTCACGTGAAGCTTGACCAATGTTAGCTTGGCGGACACACGGAAGGACGGAGACGAAAACATACTCTCCACCTCTGGCGGAGACAATAATAACATTGAGAAATGTAAGTTAGATACAAATAGGATGTGTGTGTGTGTGTGTGTGTGTGTGTGTGTGTGTGTGTGTGTGTGTGTGTGTGTGTGTGTGTGTGTGTGTGTGTGTGTGTGTGTGTGTGTGTGTGTGTGTGTGTGTGTGCGCGCGCAAGGTGAATAGGGACTCTAGTGTCTGACACTATGATGATAATAATCCTAATCACTTGCTGTACTGTACCTCGTCAAACATAGGATTGTTTCCCTTCCGGATGCGAGTCCTCTTGGTCTGCCCGGCAACCGTTACCTTGACGACCGGCTTGATGTTGATGCCCGGTAACTGGCGCCCCTCGATGACCCGCACACGTATCTGGACACAGAGACACAGAGGCACGCAGGCACGTGTGAAGTCTACAAGATTGAAGTTGATTGGATGAGCGGTACACATACATCCATCCATCCATTTATCCATTAAAGGGCAAGACCACTTTGGTAGAGGTTTGGGTTGTGTAGTTACCTTGCCATGATGTAACTCCAAAGGTGGGCAAGAAATTAAAAAAAATTGCTCCATTGATTAGAAATTGATAATTCAAAATATGCTCCTCATTGACTTACATTGTACGGTAAAACTGCTCTCAAAGTCACTCTTTTAGCACAAAAACGAACGCAAACAAAGTTGATTCAGACAATATAGAACATCACCAAACCCAGTACTGTTTTTTTTTTAAATAAAAATGTCAACTTCCTGTTGATTTTGCCATTTTTAATAAGTAGAAAACCCGGACTGGATCGGCGGATCCGGATCCAGATCTTCAAATAGTAAAATCAACAGGAAGTTGACATTTTTATTAAAAAAACAAACAGTACTGGGTTTGGTGATGCTCTATATTGTCTGAATCAGCTATGTTTGGGTTCATTTATGTGCTAAAGGAGTGAATTTGAGAGCTATTTTACCGTACAATGTAAGTCAATGAGGAGCATATTTTGAATTATCAATTTCTAATCAATGGAGCAATTATTTTTGATTTCTTGCCCACCTTTGGAGTTACATCATGGCAAGGTAACTACACAACCCAAACCTCTACCAAAGTGGTCTTACCCTTTAAGTCTAAACTGGGAAGATCTGCTTTCTGTTTTGATGCTCCAGTTTCATGGAATAATCTATATGCCCCAATATCCTGTGGACAATGTAATAACCTGCCCTCAAATCTCCCTATCATTGCTCTTTTCGAGAATAAAGGGAAGAGATTCAATCAATCAATCAATCAATCAATCAATCAATCAATCAATCCTTCCACCTGTCCTTCCATCCATCCTTCTCTCCATCCTTCCTTCCACCCAGTATCAGAGGTCGCGTTAGTCCGGTAATTGCTGGTTTTGGCAGTTTGTTTTTAATGGCCAATTGAAGACCGGACATCCTGACCGATTACATTTTTTTAAATTATTATCACTGCCTGCAAATCAGACACTTTGCAAATCCTCTGCGCCTCTTTGCGGCGGCATATCTCTCTCTCTCTCTCTCTCTCTCTCTCTCTCTCTCTCTCTCTCTCTCTCTCTCTCTCTCTCTCTCTCTCTCTCTGAATTGAAATCCTTTAAGAGGAGAGTCAGGAGACTGTAACACGAACACCACCAAACGCTTATTCGATGTTTCCCAAAGTTGCATCTAACAGATGCATGGACGCACTCCCGACATATAATTATGTCACCATACGACCATACCTGTGAGCAGCCTTATTGCTCATTATTCTGAAGAACATGTGTCGGCATGAAACTAATGATGCAACACTTTGAGAATCATTGCGGACGCAGCCATGGACCTACTCCTTTACATTCAAATCATTTTCAGTCCCAAATATAATGCCTCAACTGTTGTTATTGGCTACGTGTATGCACCTGCTTGTCATTCATGCATAAAAAAATATTATGTCCATTATTTTTTATCAGATGTCCGATAAATTGTAATCATTCCGGACACTGTGGCCGGCAGTTTAAAATCCTAGTGTGACCTCTGCCCAGTATATACAGTTTATGTAAACCCATGCATTCATCCAACCATACGGTATGAACCCATTTAATCCGGGCGGCGGGAACTGTTATGGCAGCCTGACAAATTCTAATTATATTTAGGCTAATTCTGGTTAACTCTCATTCTCAGAGAACAGCTGTGTAGGTGACAGGCCCATGTCACCTGTCATGGGTTTACAATAGTGTTTCCTCCTTGCTCTGGAGAAATGTCCTTTTAAGGTATGAAGTGTGATGTCTATTTCTTTCCTTATGTCCATATTAGAGCATGTGTGACCACTTCATTTGAGTCTATTTTTCCCTCTTGACTTGTATAAAAGAGGTAGCAAACTGTTAGGAAAGGGCTGGTCTACATACGTTGGTGTGTGGAGCAGACGGGGATCTCCTGAATAAATGGTGATTGTGTCTCAACATTTCTCGAACTTCTGCTTTTTGTGGGAATCCGATACTTGGCATAAGTTATCAATTTTTCCATAACAGTTGGCGTTGTCGGCAGGATCAATATTCATAATTCATAACCATATGAATGTGATACTTGATCGAAAGAACTAGCAGAGTTGTGACGTCTGTCCATCCACACGACCTGTGTTCATCGGATTTGCTGCAGCTAAGGCAAATACGTCCTACCCAAACGCAGAGGCGTGCCGTTCGAGGGACCGGGGAAGTGCTGGATGGGCAGTGAATACAGCTTTAAGGTGAGAGAGTGTTTTGATACAATCACGTAGGTGTGAGTCCTTCCATTTTTTATGGTAAAGCAACTGTACGCGTAGCCGTGCATTGAGGTGTGAGACCTTCCTTTTTGGTAAACAACTGTACACTGTATTTAAGTGTACATAGTGGCATGAGGCCAAGCAGGTGTAAGTCCTTCCTTTATGGTAAACAACTGTACACTGTATTTAAGTGTACATAGTGGCATGAGGCCAAGCAGGTGTAAGTCCTTCCTTTATGGTAAACAACTGTACACTGTACTGAAGTGTGCATAGTGGCATATGGCCAACCAGGAATCTGGGAAACAAAAACGTTCAAAGTCCTTAGAAGGACACCTAATCAAATGTTTATTTGGGTTAATATTGGTAGTAGGCGTGTGTAACATTTTAATCAACTGTTCGGGTTAATATGGTTAATATATAAGCGTGCATAAACCTTTATGGGTATGACTATTGTCACAAGAGAGGATCGTCTGTCTGAGGACAACTAGTAGGAGACAAGGCATACATGAGAGTGCTGAGAGCAAATAGGATTGTAAAGGGTTGACGTGTGACTGAGGTTTGCATGGTGTGAAAGAGGTCACCCTAAATCTGTGTGAGAAAACAAACCCTGTAGTAGAATATAACATTCCGTTCGGATGTGAATAGGAAAAGCAGCATAAAAAGCCTAGGATTGTACTAAGTGCTTATTGGTTCTGCTCTGACATTTTCTTTTAAAAAGCCTAGGATTGTACTAAGTGCTTATTGGTTCTGCTCTGACATTTTCTTTTCTCTTTTTGTTTTTTCTTCCTGAGTTCCACCAGAGCCATGGGGAACCAACAGAATGGGGAATCCATGCCTCAGACGCTTTCTGGGCCAGCGGAATTCATGGTGACCAGATGGGGTGTTGGAATGATAGAGGCAATACGGTTATGGCATGCAATCACAAAAGGGGGTTTTCCCATCATGGGAACCCTGAGTACACAGAGATTAAAAGCATGTAGGGAACAATTAGAGCAATATGAAAAGACAAAGGGAAAAAAGAGGAAAAGTATAGACTGGGATGGTTTTAGGAAATGGGAAAGAGAAGCTGAGATCAGGGATAGCAGACAGGCGAGGGCCCTTTTATATAAGGAAGAGAGTGACGATGACAAAAGACGTAAGAGATTAAAAAAAACACATAGGCAAGAATCCCTACAGCCTCCGCCATATGCCTGTGTAACGGCCGCCCCGCAAAACCAACCGCCAGCACCCCCACCGCTTCCACTACTTCCGGAACCCCAGCTGCTACCCCCCAACCAGGCTGGAGAACTATACATAGCCGCAGGCCTGCTGGCAGGGAACGCAGCTGCTGTGGTCAACATGGCTGATGGACAGTTGCGAGGAACTGCCGGGGGACGTCCGGAGGTGACCGACAATGACGAAGCAGAACAGGTGCAGAGGACCTACATGGAAGTGGCGAAAATGGGGGAGGACTTGCAGAAGCTCTCCCTTGAGAGGAGAGAGACACTCCGAAGCAGCAAAACCAAAGAGGCACATTTGTTGCCATTAATCCCCTATCCAAACCCTCATCCGGCCCCTCCTGCGGATGCAGACCAAGCAGTTAGGGATGCATATTCAACCACAGTATCTGTGCAACGCAACTGGACACCGGATGAATTGCATGACATTGTGCGGGACCTTCCAGACCCCAAGGTGGATGTGGAACGCTGGTGCGCAGCCATACTGGAATTGATAGAGCTGTACCAGCCATCCGCTAGAGAACTGGACACTGTTTTCCGCAAAATCTTTGGATTAAAGTGGCCTCGTTTGAAGGGCGATTTTGATGTCGATGGACTGAGAACTGACATTGTGACTGGACAGCTGCAGAACCAAGATGGTCTGTTTGCAAGGGTGAGAGCAGCGTACCCTGTGCATACTGACTGGCCCAGAATCCACACCACCAGGCAGATCGAGGAGGAGACCTGTGATGTGTACCGAAATAGAATGGAGGAGGTGTTCCAAAAACACTGTGGTGTGGCCCAAGATAACGCGGCATACAATGACTTGTTGAAGACAGCGTTGATAAATGGACTACTCACTAACATTCATAACCGAGTCATGATGTCCTGTATTGGATGGGAAAGCAAGCCACTTACCGACGTCTGGAGTCATGCACTACACGCAGAGCGCCATGAGATTTCACAGGACAATGTGCAAAAGAAAAAATTGGTGATGGCACAGTTGATGTTCTATGAAAACCAGCAACCACGACAGGGAGACCAAAGAAAAAATGGCACAGGCCGGAAGAGGCCACAGACAGGAGGAGACAGAGACAGAGACTGGGGTACAAAACCTAAGAAGGGACGTTGCCATTACTGTGCAAGGGAGGGCCACTGGATGGAAGAGTGTCGGATAAGAAATCAGGCATGGAGGTTACAGGAGGCAGCTGGACGAGGGGGCCAGAGGTCCGATGGCCCTGCAAGAGATTGGGTCCCGAACCCACTCTATGCGAGGGGACAAGACAGTGGCAACATCGGATATGGACAAAATGGCCAGAGACCTGATCTTGCAATAGATTGGCCTCCGAGGGCCGATGACAGGAGACCAGACAGTGGCAACAGAAGCAACGCAGGCAACCCACGACAGGGAGAACAAGCCACCTGGCACCATGGACCCGGGGCCGAGGTGACTGTCAATCATCCAGGCCGCCTATAGGATACGGAGTTGGCTGTAGGGGTGATAGGGACAGAGATAGACATGCATGATGGTCAGTTCGTGCACGTCTCAGTTACCCCAGATGAGGCCCCACTCCTTGATCTATTCGTGAATGGTGAGTACATCACTTTTCTTGTTGATACAGGTGCTGGTGTGTCAGTAATCAGACGAGAAGAGATACCAAATGCCCCCCTGTCCAGGAAAACGCTTACGACAATAGGGGCATCGGGGGAACCATGCATAGAAGCAATTACAAACCCTTTATCAGTAGAACATGGGGACATCAGATTTGAACATAAATTTTTGTCTTCGACTGTGTGCCCTGTTAACTTAATGGGACGAGATTTGCTTTGCAAATTTGGTGTTAAATTGGAATGTTCCAGTGATGGCATATGCATTTCATGTCCAACGCTGGGACTTTACAATTTATCTGTCAGTAAGGGTAATCCCACTGATTGGCATTATTGCTGGGACCTCTGTGACAACGATTTAGTTGTGAGGTTGCACAATATGACACCTGATGATTTCACCAAACCAGCAATACTGCGTTGTACTGCACATGTATCACCATTCACAAGAGATCTGACCTATGAACATTTTTGGTATAATATCAAAAATCAAGACAAAGTACAGTTAGGTAGTGTATACACTAACAGTCAGTTTGGTGCCATCTCCCTGAATTTAACTGAGGAACAGAAAGTGTACCATACCGTGACAGGGGCAGTTCCCCACATTCCTTTAGGAAAGAAAAAAGGTGGGTGGGGGGACATAGACCCATGGCTAAAATTAGTACTACAGGCCAAGGACTGGCAACAGTTTAGTACAGAGACGTTATATTCACCCAGTATGGAGACATTTTCAACCCCATTGTTGGCAGACTGCATGTTGACTAGAACTTCTACTAGCGTTAAGCCTAGAGAGGGTTTAGAAGCATTAATGGTGTTAGAAGCCACCCCAGAAGACATATCCCTTTTGTTGGGAGCAGTACCAGAGGTTTTATGGGCCAAAGATAAGTACGACATTGGGTGTATCAAGAACGCAAGACCCGTAGTTGTGTCCCCTAAATCTACATATCGGCCACATAAAGCCCAATATCCTTTGAGTAAAGAGGCAGAGGAGGGTATAGCTGACGTCCACGCCTCTTTAGTGGAAAGGGGAGCCATCATTCCTTGCCCTGATTCACCATGTAATTCTCCCATTTTGCCTATCAGAAAAGCGTCTGGAGCATGGAGGTTTGTACAGGATTTACGCATTATTAACGAGGCTGTGCACTCACCCGCCCCGGTGGTTCCAAACGTAATGACTATTATGTCACAAGTCCCGGCTAATTCATGCTATTTTTCTGTGGTGGATTTAAGTAACGCATACTTCAGTGTACCTGTCCACCCAGATAGTCAATATTGGTTTGCATTCACTTTCAAGGGTAAAAAATGGACATGGGCGGTAATGCCGCAAGGGTACGCAGCAAGTCCTACTCTATTTTCGGCTGCATTAGCAACAAATCTTGAAGCTTTTGTTCCTCCTGAACAGAGTGTTCTAATAGAATATGTGGATGATCTACTCTTGTGTTCTAAATCAAAAGAAGCTTGTGAACGGGACACTGTAGCCCTCTTACAGTTTTTGGCTGAAAATGGCCACAGGGTATCAAAAGCTAAATTACAGTTTGTCAAACAAGAGGTCAAATATTTGGGTCATGTTATTACACCAGACGGACGCAGCTTAGGGCCAGAGAGGGTCAGTGCCATTTTGTCTATTCCACAGGCAACAAACAAACAGCAGCTGATGTCCCTTTTAGGAATGGCAGGCTATTGTAGGCCCTGGATTCAGGACTTTGCTGAAATAACAGAGCCACTGTCTGCTTTGATTTATGGTGGGAAAAATTAGCTATGTCAGACTCAATTGCATGGACAGCTGAGGCAATAGGAGCCTTAACCACCCTTAAACAGGCTTTAACTATGTCCCCATGTCTTGGTCTGCCCGATCATGATAAACCTTTTAACTTGTTTGTGGCAGAAAAAGATGGGTTCATGTCTGCAGTGTTGACTCAGGCCCATGGTGACAAGCAGAGACCAGTTGGGTATTACTCAAAAAGGTTAGACAGTGTGGCACGTGGGTTAGTCCCATGTCTCAGAGCTGTCGAGGCAGCAACAGTTGCTGTGTTAGTGTCAGCTGACATAGTAGCTATGCATCCTTTGACAGTACATGTCCCACACGCAGTCCATGCATTGATAACACAGGCTCGTACTGCCCATCTAACACCGGCACGCCTTTTACACTATCAGAATGTGTTATTAACCATGGCTCATGTCACTTTGAAGAGGTGTACGGTCCTTAACCCAGCTAACCTTCTACCCACAGTTGATGATGGCGATCCGCACGAGTGCGTTCAACTAGTAGACGTTATGTCAAAACCCAGACTAGATCTGACAGACAGTGAATATCCAAATTCAGACTTAATATTATATGTTGATGGCTCAGCGCAACGGTGTAAAGTAACTGGAGTGCCATTAGTTTCATACGCTGTCTGTTCAGACTCCGCTGTCATTGAGAGTGCCAGATTACCAGGACACCTGTCGGCACAGGCCGCAGAATTGTTTGCATTAACAAGAGCTTGCATCCTTGCCACAGGGAAAACTGTAACCATTTATACAGACAGTCAATATTGTTTCGGTGTCTGCCATGATTTCCATGCAATATGGGGACACAGAGGCTTTTTGACGGCGGCAGGAAAGCCGATCGCACACCATGTGTTGGTAAAGAATTTGCTAGCAGCCATTATGTTACCAAAAACAATAGCTGTTTGCAAGTGTCAAGCACACACCAGAGAGACTGATTCTGTGTCAAAGGGAAATTCTTTTGCAGATTGGGCTGCGAAGACAGCTGCTACCTCCCCCGTAGCACCTGTTTTACAGATGACGGCGCTCCCGGCACCAGTGGATCCGTTTTCTATTAATGATATCTCTTTATTACAGACAGGAGCTGACACACGGGAGAAAGCAGTATGGGCCAAAAAGTGTACAGTGGACACAGCCAACAACATATGGCTGGGTCCTACTGGCCTTCCTGCTATGCCCAAATCTGTTTTTCCATATTTGGCGAAAATGTCACATGGGCAAGACCATGCATCAAAAACTAAAATGATTGATCTTGTCAACAAGTATTGGTTTGCTCCAGGGTTCACAACCTACGCAGATCACTTCTGCTCAAAATGTGTTATTTGCATGACACATAATATTGGCAGAGGCATAGTTGTGCCAATGTCAGCCCAACCAAAACCAGACGGACCATTTGAGTACCTCATGGTGGATTTCATTACCTTATCCCCGTGCCAAAGTTATAAACACGCACTTGTCATTGTTGACATGTTTTCTAGATGGGTTGAATGCTATCCCTGTAAAGATGAATCAGCAAAAACGGTGGCAAACATCTTGTTGCATCATATATTTCCTCGATGGGGGCTTTGTTCCAAATTAGGATCAGACAATGGCTCACATTTTGTAAATAAAGTGATACAGAGTCTTGCACAAAACCTACAGTTTGATTTAAAGACACATTGTGCATATCACCCAGAAGCAGCTGCCCCAGTGGAGAGAGCAAACCAAACTTTGAAAGGCAAATTGACCAAATTGATGGCTGAAACAAACTTACCATGGGTGACAGTGCTCCCTCTGGCTTTAATGTACATGAGAGGGCGTACACATGCGACGCTTGGTCTGTCCCCTTATGAAATATTAATGGGCAGACCAATGAGAATGACAAATATGCCATTTCCACAGAGCAAAATGACATTGATGAATATTGATGACGAAATGGTGAGATATTGTCTCGCTCTTAACAACATTTTCAAGACAATTTATCCAAAGGTGAAAGCAGCGCTTCCAGACCCAAAAGCAGGACAGTTGCACAGCTTGGAACCTGGCGATTGGATCGTGGTGAAAGACCTGAGACGACAGTACTGGTATCAACCTCGGTGGACGGGGCCTTACCAAGTTCTTCTCATCACTCCGACCGCAGTGAAAGTAGCTGAGAGGGATACCTGGATTCACGCTTCTCATTGCAGACGATTTGATCGGCACACGCCCACAACTCCACACTGACCGGCCCGTGCATTGTGGAAAGACAAAATCTACAATGGCACCCATGTCTGCATTCACAAATTGGGTTGTGACAGCAGTCAGTGTCACACTGTGCTTAACAGTGTGGATGTGGTCGAAGGAGGGAGAACAAGCAGGTGAAAAGGAGAATCCAGAAAGTGTGTCAGGAGACACACTCATACTTGGCAGGGGGCGACGAGACATTCACCATCCGAATTTGGCCATGTCAGTGACCCTGAGCTTTGCGATACAAATGAATTATTCAAACTGCTGGATTTGTCAGCTTTTGCCACACAGCACCACAACACCTGTGTGGATGGCAATTCCATTGACAGCACAAGAATGGCACCGTTACAACTGGCAAGGTTTGGGCCAAAACAATCTACTTTGGGATTGGGACTCCGAATGTTATGGAGGGAAGAACCTCACTGTAAACCCCCTTGGGAGTAGATACAGGACAGTCGAGGAGTTTGTTACAAGCAACCCATGGAGCCAATACAAGGAGGTGCTAGATTTCTTAGCAGCAGAAGTGAATAAAGTGACTTTCCAGGTACCGTTTGGGTTCAATAAAACTGTGGTTCACAGAATAGGGACATTTCAGACTAGCTCCCGGTTGCAGAGGAACAATGCTACTAAAATTGTGGTGGGGTTGAAAACAATTCATGTTCAGACTAATTGCACCATGCAGGATGTACAAGCCAATTCTGAACTAATTAAATGTGTGCGGACAAAATCCAGTGCTAGCATTACTTGTGATTCGGAAATCTTTTATTTCCCTGTCACAATGGAATTCAAAATAGGAAGCCTTGAATGCGGCCTTAATAACTGTCAGGAGCAAAAGCAGACTAAGGTGACCTTCCGGTCCTCATCCATATGTAATACTATCCCCATCATGCAGGGAACAAATGTAAAATATTGTTTCTCTGGGCATCAGAACCAGAACAAAAATAATAATGTACTTGTAGGTAAAAGTTCCTGTGAAAAAGGGACACTAATGCTAACCAACCTTAGCCGTCCTTCCTATCTGCCAGAAAAGGTATATGCAGTGTGTGGAGATAAAGCATACACGCACCTTCCAGTTAACAGCCAGGGGACGTGCTATTTGGCTCACATCATCCCAATGATCAGGCGTGTAAGTGGTACCGAGATTCAAGCTGCATACTCACAGAATTTGAGAAAAACTAGTCGTAAAAAAAGGACACTGTCCTGGTGGCAAAAAGTATTAGGGGTAATTATACCAAATTATGGAACCTATAACACTCAAAACGAATTGGAGGCCTTGTCTACGGTACTGGAAAGACACATGAATGATTCAGATGCAGCCATAGGGGCACTGGCAACTGAGGTGAATGAAATTAAAACGATTTCTTTGCAAAACAGGATGGCTTTAGATATCATGCTTGCAAGTCAGGGTGGAACTTGCCGAGTTATAGAAATGGAATGCTGCAGTTTTGTAAGTGACCCTACAAAGGCAATTACCAAATTACATGAGGATACCTTAGCTGGTGTAAGTGAACTGCACAAAAATCACGGAGGAGAATTCTGGGGGATTTTCGAAAATTGGTTTGGGGGAATTGGGAACACGTTGACACGTACTCTGGTCTTGATTGTCACTACCATAATTGTGCTATTTTTGGTGTTTTTGTGCATCTCTGCTTGCATTAAAGCAGTAATGGCAAAAATCATTGGACCATCACCTGAGGTGGTGGTGCGGCCAAGACCACAGTGGGTGCCACCATTCAATAATAACGATATTATTTAGCTATGGGGAAGAGGGGTTAGAGGAAAATGTTTTTTTGTTTTGTTTGTGTGTATTTTATAGATGTGGGTTTATTTTAAGTTAGATGTGGAGTGTTTTATTTTCTTTGTGATGACTGTATTTTGATGACTGACATGCTTTTCCCTTCCACTGACTACAGGCCATATGGTGGTCGCTCAAAAAGAGACAAACGTTGCAAAAAGGCAATGAGGGCCGTTTAGGAATTTCCTTTAAAAATCAATACAAAAGATATTAAAATAATAAGGTTTTCGCCTAGACTTGTGGTCAGATAAGTGAAGGGTGGTGAAGAATTTTGAAAATATTTAGAATGTCATACTGTCTAAGTGACTATGAGATATAGTCAAAGGAGGGACTGTTATGGCAGCCTGAAAAATTCTAATTATATTTAGGCTAATTCTGGTTAACTCTCATTCTCAGAGAACAGCTGTGTAGGTGACAGGCCCATGTCACCTGTCATGGGTTTACAATAGTGTTTCCTCCTTGCTCTGGAGAAATGTCCTTTTAAGGTATGAAGTGTGATGTCTATTTCTTTCCTTATGTCCATATTAGAGCATGTGTGACCACTTCATTTGAGTCTATTTTTCCCTCTTGACTTGTATAAAAGAGGTAGCAAACTGTTAGGAAAGGGCTGGTCTACATACGTTGGTGTGTGGAGCAGACGGGGATCTCCTGAATAAATGGTGATTGTGTCTCAACATTTCTCGAACTTCTGCTTTTTGTGGGAATCCGATACTTGGCATAAGTTATCAATTTTTCCATAACAGAACGCATCTCTGTCGTTTTAGATGTCTTTGGATATTCAAAAATAGCAGATCTGCAAGCTCATAGCGCGGCACCGAGTGCCACGCTATGAGCTTGTAGATCTGCTATTTTTTTTTAATCGTAATATTTTTCGTAAATCTTTGAATACTGTATGTATATTTTTAAAGCGAACATTTTTTTAATATTTAGTTCCAGGGACCCCCCCCCCAGAAGCAAAGATTTGAGTTACAAATGTTCGCTTTAAAAATATATATAATTCAAATATTTGCGCAAATATTCACGATTTTTTTTAAAAGTAGCAGATCTACGAGCTCATATCGTGGCACTCGCTGCCGCACTATGATCTTGCAGATCTGCTATTTTTGAATGTAGCCAAAGAAATCTAAAATGGCACAGATGCGTTACCGGATTGAATGGGTTTAGTACCTCTAAGTGTTAATCTATGATTCATCCACTGATCCATATACTGTATACTGCACATCAATCCATCAATCCCTCCTCCCTCTCTTTCCTCAAACCTTCTCCCTATCATTCCATCCTTCCCTTCCACCCCCCCATCTTTATACCTGCAGATCCTGAGGCTTGTTGGCCAGCGGCTTGGCCTGGCCGCTGGCTGCTCCTCCTCTCCTCCTCTTCTTCAGTCCGGCGGTGGCGTTGTAGGAGGGAGGCCGGGGGTGCTTGGGGGTCTGGGCGGTGGGCGACTCGTGTCCCTCGTGGCCCTGGGGCCCCACTATCATCACCATGGAGCTCCGGTCGTCCGGGCCCTGGTCCTCGGTGGTCTCCAGCATCAGCATGCTCTCCGTGTCGTCCTCACCCATAGTGTCCATAGAAATCACTGAGAGAGAGAGAGAGAGATAGAAATGAGAGAAAGATAGGAGTAGAGATAGGAGGGGTGCATCCCTGCCGTTCCAGTGGTACTGTACTTGCCCCTGAAAAAGCCCCCTCGTCTCGTCCCCCCCCCCCCTTCCTCTGATTCATTGCTGCTTGGACGCATCTGACTGTCAGCTGAGTTTGGGAGCTAGAGAAACCCTTCGATTGAATAGACACACATGACACAGACTTCTATATGAGACAGAAGCATAAACATTTGTAGTTCATTTGCGCTACTATTCTGTGTGCCAGCTGTTTTCAATAAGCCTCTTGTCGCACGGAAGCAGCAGGCATTTGTGTTGCGAATAATCCACTGTGCTTAGATTAAATTGGCCTAACTACCCTAATCTAAGATCACAGAGGATTTCCATCAACACTCTCTGAAATCTATCATGGATTAATACATGTTCATGAAACGTTGATTGGTGGAGTATGACATCAGCAAAACTTGAGGTTTGTGAAATGTATATTTGAAACGCAGTGTTGATATACTAGATATTACTCCACTCTAAACATCCTCTGAGAAGGTGTGTATTGTAGCATAACTACTTCCAGACTTAATGAAGTCCAATAATGTCTCAGTGTAGCACAAAACTAATGTGCCTTGTATTTATTGAAGGAGACTTGCTTTGTATACTCTACCTGACAAGAAGTTTATTCCACCGATCATTCTTTCTTACTTAGTAGCTTGATTTTGTAATGTTGTATCTCCTTTGCAGTGAATTGACTTAAATCCATATTTGATCCCCTATGTCAGTGTTAAAGGTAGGGTAAGTGTTATATTCTGATAGTAATCATTGCTACAGAGCGTTCGTTCGGTCATAAGGGAGACTCCCTCTATAATATGTGAATAAAAGAACAGCAAATGAATTATATTAACCCATTAAGACCTGGAACTGTGTCATTTTTAGATTTGAGCTAAAACGCATTCTTTTTTTTGGGCTATTCAAAAATAGCAGATATACAAGCTCATAGCGCGGCACCGAGTGCCGCGCTACGAGCTTGTAGATCTGCTATTTTTGAAAAATCGTGAAAAGGTGTGCAAATCTTCTGAATATATATATTTTTAAAGCGAACATTTTTAACTCAAATCTTTGCTTCTGGGGGTCCCTGGAACAAAATATGTTGATGGGGGTCCGCGGCCAAATACATATAATTTTGGGGGTCCTTGACATGAAAAAGATCAAGCACCACTGATATAGAAACAAACATTTTTTCAGAAAACTGTTGAGATTTAGGAGACATGTAGAATCGGCTTCAGGTCTCAATGGGTTAAAACAATATGACCTGATATATCGCAAAGGCAATTCGCTCCACATCTAAGTCTGCATGCAAACAAGCGTTCGGTTGAGCGCCTGGAGAATTCTCACGTTCTTATCTATTACATTGAGTATATCAACACTGTGGCTATCAAGGCCTGTATTCTAACTAGAGCACTACCTCAGTGCTCCACACTCTATAAAGTAAAGGTTGACGGCCCAAGGTTCCACAATGGACCGTCGCTCTCCAGCTCTTTAGTAAACAGAATAGTACATTTTCAGGTAGGTGACAACATTTGAGCCAATCAGGAGAGAGCACTGAAAATGCATTTTCTGTTTAACTCATTCACTGCCAGAATTATTTCTGGCCGCGTTTGAACACTGCCATATTTTTCATTGAAAAAAAAAAAGTACTCAGGAGCCGAGATACAGAATTTTTAAGTTTTAAGTTAACAAGGAAGTGGATGGGAGTCTATATCTTCGAAAAATCATATCTCCTTGGTCTTTGGGTCCAAAAAAAAAAAAAAAAAAAAAAATTAAAAATTAAAAAAAATATTTTTAATTTTTAATTTTTTTTAAAAAGTCGTTTTAGTCGTTCTTGGCAGGCATGGCTTATGGACAGAAGTCGTTTTAGTCGTTCTAGGCAGTATATGAGTTAATAAAGAGCTGGGAGACTCCTTATATGGACAGGACACTCTATAGTAACGCAATGAGCGTCAGAACATAGAATTATTTGAATAATTGCAAATCACTTACCCTATACCTTTAAGTCTTGTTTAGTTACTTTAATCATCTGTGTGCCTTTTTCAGGTATTGTAAAGCACATTGTGATCCATTTTAATGTTCATAACGTGCCATATATACATACAGTATAAGGTTTGAAATTATTTGATGTTTCTAATTGTCTCCGCCAGGAGACAACGTTTTCGTTCTCAGCCTTCCGTGTGGCCACCAAGCTAACATTGGTCAAGCTTCACGTGACACGTGACAATATGTTGAAAGGGTGTGCTTTCATTGGCTAGCGAGACGCATGATGAAATAGAGGCCTATAAATAGGTGTGTCACTTCAAAAGGCCATTTATGCCTTTTGAAGTGAGGTAAGACAGGATTAATCAGGAACAGTACTGGCGGACACCTGTGCTCCGAGGAGCACATTTTTCTAGTTATTTGATGTTTCTGACAGAAACAAAAGATCGTACTTGTGATGGTGTCCAGTTCCACATTGGGGTTGGTGTGCTGCTGGGGCTCTGGCATGGGAGGAGGCTGGTAGATAGGAGCTGATCCTGGGGGAGGGACGTAGGACACCTGCAGGCTCAGCGTGGCCTAGCGGAGGAAGGCAGACATGACACATACAGTACTGTCAGACTCAGGACCTTGTACTGGACACGGTCCTCACTTCAGTACAAGGGTGTGATGATCACTTTGGGTGAGTGAGGTTGTGGGTTTGAAACCCGAATAAGACCCTGCGAACTGAAGGTGCGTGTCTGTCTGTACGTTGTGGAAGATCAAACGGAAAGATCTGTGTTTCTACCGACGCTCGATCACTACCTCTATGATCGCACAAAACGTTCATGGCTCAGATACAGTAAGACCGTCTCCATTACACCTCGTTTGTTACTGGACAGATCCAATGGGGTTACGGGTATGTGCCTTGCTCAAGGGTACATCAAAAGCAGGTCTCGAGGGGTTTTACAATCTGTTTGTCGAACCTCACAGCCGTCTGTTATTAACTCTAGTCTGGGGGACACAAATTGTCCATTCCATTACTGTAGGTAGGCTATACTGTAGATCAGTGGTTCTCAAACTTTTTCATGTCAAGGACCCCCAAATTGACACTTATTAGCCCGCGGACCCCCATTTCAAAAGATATGCCAGGGACCCCCATAAGAGAAGATTTTTTTTACGGCTCTAGCAGTGATTCTCAACCATTTTAATTTCAAGGACCACCAGTTTGACATGCATTAGGGCTACGGACCCCCATTTAATGGCATTTCTATCACTTGGACCGCAATTTATATTGTAAAATCTATGTCAAATATAACTCTGAGAGTGTACAAATGGACCCGTTAGGGTCCATTTGGTTCCATTTGTACACTCTCAGAGTTACAGACCCATAAGGGTCCATTTGGTGCCTAATCAATCATTTAGCTGGGGACCCCCTGGAACTCCCTCAAGGACCCCTGGGGGTCCCCGGACCCCACTTTGAGAATCAATGCTGTAGATCACACTAATCAAAGCATTGACATTGAATGTGGAAGGAATACATTGTTTTCTGCCTTCCTGAAAGTGTCCAAAAGTGTGAGTAATGTTCAAAACAGACGTGCATACACATGAATGTGCATATACTGTAGGCACACACACATGCATACGCCCACCCACCCAAACACACACACACAAAGAGAAAGTGTGAAAAATAAACAGTCTCTTTTATTCATAACCTCTGTTCCCCCGTGTGTGTGTGTGTGTGTGTGTGTGTGTGTGTGTGTGTGTGTGTGTGTGTGTGTGTGTGTGTGTGTGTGTGTGTGTGTGTGTGTGTGTGTGTGTGTGTGTGTGTGTGTGTGTGTGTGTGTGTGTGTGTGTGTAACATCAATCAGGCTGTGTCTGACAGGGAGAGGAAGACAATGTTTTGGGTTCAGGAAATGATGAAGGGAAACGGGCCAATGTTTCATCTACTGAAGAAAACAGAACTCCACAGTACGTGAGGAACACCACAGAGTGTGTGTGTGTGTGTGTGTGTGTGTGTGTGTGTGTGTGTGTGTGTGTGTGTGTGTGTGTGTGTGTGTGTGTGTGTGTGTGTGTGTGTGTGTGTGTGTGTGTGTGCGCGCGTGTGCCAAGGGACTGATCAGAGCATTTATTTCAGCAGAGTTGGGAGAGGGGAGCAAATAGGTATAGAAAGAGAGAGAAAACAAAGGGAGATGGGCCCACGGAACAGAGGATGACAGGGAGATGAAAGAGAGCAAGGGATACAGTCACAGACAGACAGACAGACAGACAGACAGACAGACAGACAGACAGACAGACAGACAGACAGACGCTATACTGTAAGTGACTCAAGCAGGAAACAGTGACTGATGGGTCATATGTGTTTCTTGGAACAAAAAGGCAGGGATATAAAATTAATCTGTGTGTGTGTGTGTGTGTGTGTGTGTGTGTGTGTGTGTGTGTGTGTGTGTGTGCGTGGGCGCGTGTGTCTCACCCCAATATTATTTCTCTTGGAGTCCAGTAGAGAGACAGTGAAGGACGCAGCCAGGTTGGGAGCGTTGAGCACATCCCTGAGAGAAATCCTGCTCTCTCCCAGGAGCCTACACACACACACACACACGCACACGCACACGCACACGCACACGCACACGCACACGCACACGCACACAGACACACACACAGACACACACAGACACACACACATTTTAGTGTTAAAAAGAAAAACGTTAATTGCTCAATTATTGATGCAGAGATGTGCAAAGGGAAGGATGTCGGACTTGTGACAGGAAGCCAGGATATGGGAACACATTGAATGAAAGCCATCATTTAGATTGGGTTCACTAATTAGAAAGCAGATTGGAGATTTAGGTATGCGCCTAGCGGTCCGGGCGCATATACCATATAAGCTGGTAATCCGGTCTGACAGTGTGTCGTGGGTTCGACTCCCAATTCCGACGGCCTTTGTAGTCCCATCTTTCTCCCCATTTCCTGTCAGCCTACTTTCCTCTCAAATAGAGGTAGCAAAAGCCCCAAAATATTGTTGAAAAAAAAATAAAGCAGATTGGGGCCGTATGCAAACGCAGTGAAACACTGTAGAAGCCAAAACGACATTGATTGGATTGTGATTGTGGTTTTGTGCACTGTCCGGCCTTAACCCATTAAGACCCATTAAACGCATCCGTGTCATTTTAGATTTTGTTGGCTATACAAAAATAGCAGATACACAAGCTCATAAGCTACAAGCTTGTAGATCTGCTGTTTTGGGAAAATCGTGAAAATGTGTGCGAACATTTTTAACTCAAATCTTTGCTTCTGGGGGGTCCCTGGAACAACCTATTTTGAGATGGGGGTCCGCGGTCAAATACATATCATTTTGGGTGGTCCTTGACGCGAAAAAAGTTTGAGAACCACTGATATTATAAATACATAATAAATATATAATAAATTTAAAAAGTGTTGGGATTTGGAAGACATTTGTAGAATCCCCAGAAGCAAAGATTTGAGTTAAAATGTTTGCTTTAAAAAAAAAATATATATATATATTCAAAAGATGTGCACACATTTTTCAAACAAATTCTAAAATAGCAGATCTACAAGCTCGTATCGCGGCACACTCGCGCTACGAGCTTGTAGATCTGCTGTTTTTGAATAGCCCAAATAAATCTTAAAATGACACGGATGCGTTCCCGGTCTTAAAGGGGATCAGCCCGTGTCCAATCACAGGTGTTACTGTATGTGCGCACATTGTGTTCTCGAAGATCACAGTCCAATCATCTTCAGGAAAAGAACGGTTCCCGTCGGCGACGGGTGGACACATTCCCTGGATTCCGTCCCCCCTGTGAGTCCATTGTGAGGTTTCATAATGTAATTATTCTACCAGCTCACATTCCGTTCCTATAAACAACACTACACAGCAAAAGACTGGAGACCAGCCAAGCTGTGGCTCGTCTCACTGATGACAGTCATGGTTGCTGTGCAGTGGTGGAAAAAGTACAAGTATAAGTCCGGAATTCAAAATGTACTTGAGTAAAAGTACAAAAGTATTGGTAGCAAAATGTACTTAAAGTAAACAAGTAAAAGTACTCATTGTGCAGAATGTCCCATTTCACGAGTTTTCAAATCTATAAAATGTATAAAAAATCTTTTGGAAATAGCAGATCTACAAGCTCACAATGCGTCGCATTGTGAGCTTGTAGATCGGCTATTTTCAAATGGCCGAAATGTATACAGAGAAGTGGTTAATGTATGTTTTGTAATAATAATCGAAATATATAGTAGGCCTAGTAGGTAACTAAAGTAACTAAAGTAAGTAACTAGTAACTAAAATGTTCAAATAATTGTAGTGGAGTAAAAGTACAATATTTGCCTCTGAGGTGTATTGGAGTAGAAGTAAAAGCACCTCAAAATCGTACTTAAGCACAGTACTTGAGTACATGTACTTAGTTACTTTACACCACTGCTGCTGTGTGCGTGCATGCGTGTTTTAATGTGAGTGAATGAGCGACTGAACAAGCATGTGCGCGTGCATGCGTAAACTTGTGTGTGAGCAAATGAGTGATTGAAGTTGAACACGCACACACATGTGTACAGTATGTGTGTGCCAGTGACAAATGAAGAAGAATACACTGGATGTGTAAGACTGCATGAATGGATGTTAAAGTCCAATAAGCAACAACTGGAGGAAAATGCTGAGTTTGTTGATGCTGATGGTTATCGTAGTCAAGTCATAGTCAAACAATAAGATTTACTATCCATATTGACAGAGAAACTTCCCCTCTCTGACTGTTTCAGCCATTCTGTGTTCCTACATTTCCCATGATGCAGCAGTAAGCGGGCATGCATCGGCTTGGGACGCCCTACAGTCTACAGTTGGCATTGCATCAACCTGATTCATATTTCTTTAAAGGAGTCACACCATGAATTTAAAAAAAATATTTGATATTTAATATCATATGGTGTATGTCCCTCAAACCATTTTCAAAAGGTTTGAGCCTAAATCAACACTCAGATATACTCATCCCAAGTCAATTCTCTCAGGCTTATAAAGCACTTTCAGCTGCAATACCAAAACGTCCTATTGGGCAGAAGGGTGCTACTGAGCAGAATTGCTCAGTAGCACCCCTGTCAAAATACATGGGCAGAAAGTTTCGTGAGGTAAGCAAACTTGCCATTCTGAGATGGCCTGTTCAGACACGCCCATTCTCAAAATCTCTGAAATGAGAATGAATGACTGAATGTTAAAAAAAAATATTTTTTTTATACAAGAGACACTGGGGAGCCCAAAAAAAATTAAAAAAATTAAAAAAAAATGAAATTCATGGTGTGTCTCCTTTAAGTCAAGATCACTGTTTTGCTGTAAACACAGTATCCCTCCCTTTAGGTGTTTAACCACTTAAACCTCATACTGTACTTTGTTGTTTGGGGTTCCCCAAGGCACGTTGTCCCTTCCTTCATGCAAAAAAAGGAACATACCCTAAATAAACATCAAAGATAATTTATTTTCCCTCTCTCATTCACATACTATACTGTCCCGTCAGACGGTTCAGTCCATCCTCCCCCTATTCCCACTTCACAATGGAACAGTCCTGTCTCCTTATCTCACTTCCCGTTTTCTGACCTATCGGAAGGAACGGTCAGTATTCCCCACGCTCTGACTGACTGGGCTGGCGGTGGTGATGGCGTTGCTATTCTGGGATGTGAGGGAAGGAAGGCACGGTCCTTCAAGACGTGGCTGGAATCCCAAGCCTGTTTTCAATCAGAAGTACTTCATAATGTGAAAGATGTATTTATATCGCAGCCATTTTGGCTCGGACTCTTACCCAGTGTGACGTAATAACTGTGGTAGGTACATAGGGGCGAGGTCATACTCACACACAAGAATGCAGCGTGTGCGTGTGTGTGTGGGTGTGTGTGTGTGTGTGTGTGTGTGTACAATGTGCATGCAACAGTACACACCTTGAGTGTACTGTTGAAATCTATGTAGTATCTCACGTCAACCACGCACACACACACACACACACACACACACACACACACACACACACACACACACACACACACACACACACACACACACACACACACACACACACACACACACACACACACACACGCACGGCAGTACCTGTTTCTTCCCATCTTCTCATGGTCTTTGACCACGCAGTGAAGCTCAGCTCCTGAGTCCAGAGGAATCCCTTTGAGATCCCACTCAAACCCCTGAAACAGAGAAAACATCATGCAATCATTAAAACATGTTTAATGTCTACAGTTTTCTACCTCATTATAGCTCTAATAAGTTAGATCAGGTTTACAGTTCTAATGGCTGAGAGAGAGTTTATGGTCTGAAAACACGTTCTGCAAAGTTGTTTTGCACAGTTTAACAGTGATGCCAATAATGTGGATGAAACAATGTGACTATAGGGTCACAAGGAGAGAGCATTACTCGCGTTGAAGAGTGATGATAGATGAGTTTACAGACGTTCCATCCAAACACTTTAATGTTGCTAGGAGACAAGGAAACCCCCTTGGACACATCCAGTCGGGTATTATTTGAATAATAGCATCACATGCTATTATATGCTAATGACACAACTACATCATATTTTGATCTTGTGATTAGCATAGGCTTACATAGCTACCGTCAGCTACTGTAGTTTGATGTAACATGTGTTAACGATTGAAGGGCTTGGGGAGACAGTAGCTTATTTTTTTCTTATTTTTTATGACTACTGGACATTATACTGTAGCTAGACATCTGAACTGCAAGGCTTTTTATTTTAAGGTTATTGTATTGAAGGTTGTATTAGTATAGATGTGTATTGGTTGTATGGCGTACCTCATTCCACACAGGGTTGGGATTGTTTTTGATCACCTTGGTCTTCTTCTTTGTGCCTGAAAACAATAAAGAAAAAGGTTCATCAAACATAAGGTTTATGACAGACGTATCTCATCAGAGAGGTCTAGAGCATACATGGGCTAATTTTACTATCAGAATACTGATATGTTATTGATTTCAGCTGTTACAATTCCAAACATGCAAACATGACCCGCTTTAATTACTTCAGTCTACTATATTAGTAGCCTAATGACAAAAAATCTATTGTCTTTTCTACAGTGTATGTCCAATGTATTTAAGTCCATACAAATGCATTACATTTGAAATGAAATAAAAATGTTACTTTTCAGGATTCCAATAAAAAAAATTGCAAAAATAAGCATATCTACAAGCTCAAAACGCATCGTGCTGCGACGCTTTTTCAGCTTGTAGTGTGACATTTTATGTGACATAGAAAGGTAAAGTACGGCATTAATTCACGAAAAAAGTTAAAATATGGAGATAAGAGGTGTCTACCGGACAGTATATGCAATGTGGCCCTCTGGAGTGAGTGTGGAAATGTAGCGGCCCTTGCCATCATCAAAGCTGCCCACCCCTAATTCACCAAAACCTCGCCCCCCACCCCTCCCCCAACCCACTGATCCTGAGACTATCACACGCACGATTAACATTACATAAATGAAGCTCAACTTAAATATATCAATACTTCATCCTTTTCTGTTGTTTACCCGTTTTTGTTTGTTTGTTTGTTTACAAGTCACCAACTTCACAAAGTCAGATTCCTTATACTGTAAGGGCAAATACACTTATACAAAATAAAGATTTCCGATTCTGACTACAATAAATGTTCTATTCAAGTCATGTCAAATTCATTTGCATAGGACTCCCTCTAGACCAGTGGTTCCCAACCTGTGGGTCGGGACCCCTAGGGGGGGTCTGCACATGATTTTGGGGGGTTCCCCAGATGACAGTAAAGTGACAATTTAAGGACTTTTAAGACCTTTTTAATACCTTAAAAAAGAAAAAAGAAAGTAAAAAGACGTCACAAGTGATCAACAAACTATACTATAAAAACGGGTAAAGCATTGGTGAAATTGTCAAATAATATAAGAAAAAGGCAACAATTGTGCTGATCTTGATCAAAGGCTATTTTCAAAATATGTATCTGTGGAACCGAGTCAAACTAAATGTAATGCCTCAACTCCTACATTCCCAAGTGCTTGTCAGAGTGGGGGGGGGTCGCTGCCTGAAAAGGTTGAGAACCACTGCTCTAGACTTAGTAAACTGGACCTGAGTTGGCTCTGTACTTGGACATGCTTTTTTTCCCCACTTCACGTTGCAAGCTTGTTGATCAGCTATTATTGGCTAATGCTGCCCCCAGAATATGGATGCTGGGGGATTGAAGTGGTGCATCACATTACCGCGGGAAGTAGGGGTGCTGGGGGGCTGCAGCACCCCCTAAACATAATGTATGAAAAAATAAATAATAATAATAAAGAAAATTAAAAAAAATAAAAAAGTAACAGACCCAGAAAAAAAACGCACATTTCCACACGCGCACCCGTGCAAGGCACACATGCAGCACCCTTAATCTATAATATCTTCCCACGGCTATGGTGCATCATACTGGGCACAGCCTCAAAGGGCTTTGCATGCCAGTGGTGTAAAGTAACTAAGTAGATTTACTCAAGTACTGAATTTAAGTACAGTTTTGAGGTATTTTTTCTTTACTGTATTAGTAATATTCAATATTCAGTACTTTTACTTCTACTCCACTACATCTCAGAGGCAAAAACTATACTTTTACTCCACTGCAATTATTAGTATTTTGCAGATATAGATTATTATATTATAACACATATATTAACCTAACCACTTTAGCCCTATTTTATACCTACAGTGGGTGACCATTGACTTTGTCGCTTTTCATAAGAGTATCACTTCACTCATTTGCCTCACCCGCTTTGCAGTAAATTTAAGTTCCAAATACTACCACAAGGTGCCGCTTTGGAGTCACTTTTTTGTGACAGACAGACAGACAGACAGACAGCCAGACAGACAGACAGCCAGCCAGCCAGACAGACAGACAGACAGACAGACAGACAGACAGACAGATAGATGTCTTATATTATTATTAATAACTAGCAATAATTACGTGTGCTTAGAGCGTTTAAATTGGGTTTTCTGTTCAGCGACGGTCAGTCAGGAACGCATCTCTGTCATTTTAGAAATGTTCAGACACACATTGGTTTCTGTCTGTCTGTCTGTCTGTCTGTCTGTCTGTCTGTCTGTCTGTCTGTCTCAAAAGTCCGTGGAGAGACAGACAGACAGACGTCTTATATGTTTTTTTTTTCTCGCATAAATTTCTGTATAGTAGGTTTACCTCTTTCCTCTGTAAATGAAATAGTCCAGTTAGTGTAGCGGTTAAAACTAATGTCCGGCAATTTTACGACCCGGGTTCGAATCCCACGCTATAAGCATGCTAATCTGCTATTTTTACTTTTACTTCTACTCCACTACATCTCAGAGGAAAATATTGTACTTTTACTCCACTACCATTATTTGAACGCTTTAGTTACTAGTTACTTTGCAGATATAAATCATTACATTATAAAACATACATTATTTGCCCTATTTCACATAGTCTATTTGAAAATGGCCGATCTACAAGCTCACAACGCATTGCGACGCATTGTGAGCTTGTAGATCAGCTATTTTCAAACATTTATTTGCCAATACTTTTGTACTTTTACTTTGATTGAACTCAAGTAACATTTTGAGTTCATCCATGACCGTAACAGACGACCGTCATGTGATCCATGGCCAACAGCGAGGCGTTTGTTTTCATTCTTATAAGACCGCGTGGCTCATTTATATGCACGTGAAAGTAACTAAGCGGAAAGTAACTAAGTACATTTACTCCATGTCCACTTGTTGCTGACGGTGGTAGTGTAGGAGCAGCGCTGTAAAAGCCCCAAGCGTCATCGGTGCAGGAAAGATGCGTATTTGGTTGTACACACGGAGACACAAGGGTGGCGTTTTCAGTCGGAATTCAAATCATGATGCAACACTTTGTGAGCTTGTAGATCGGCTATTTTCGCTACTTTTATGGGACACTGTTGTACAACAAAGTAGAATTCATTTGTGAAGAAAGAAAAACCCATTAACAGTTGAAAATAGCCTACACCAGAGGTTTTCAACCAGTGGTCCGGGGACCACCAGTGGTCCTTGAGGGGGTTCCAGGGGGTCCCCAGCCAAATTAATAGTTAGCAACCAAATTGACCCTTATGTGTCTGTAACTCTTAATGTACAAATGGAACCAAATGGACCCGTCAGGGTCCATTTGGTTCCATTTGTGCACTCTCAGAGTTAAATGAACACTGATGATGATGATACAGTGTAGATTGGGACGCCCAAGAAATCTAAATGGTTGAGTCCCTGGCATATCTTTTCAAATGGGGGTCCCTGGGCTAATATGTGTCAATTTGGGGGTCCTTGATGGGAATAAGGTTGAAAACCACTGGCCTACACCATTTCTGCCCATCCCTCTAACTTCATGTAGGCGCATTAAAAATATCAAAATTGGCCGCTCTGAATTTGTATCTGAACAAATACTTTGATAGAAGAGATAGGCCTACAGAGGTACTGTAGGGGGGAGGGGGAACCTGATAGCAGAGTTCCTCACTTGGCTTATTTGGAATAGGCTGCATGTCATTAACATAACCGGTTTGGCAAGAGACTGGGCCAGTGTTGTAGGCTAGTGCTAATTTTGGAAGTGGGGGAGCAAGGTTCTTGAGCGGATTGGAGGTTTTTTTTTGTTACTTTATTTCGGTTTTAGGGCTAAGCTCTGATCCACCCGTCCCCCCCTCCCACGAAAGCCCCCCGAACCCCGCACGCAACCACTCCGCCGCGCTGCGCCAGGCTGCGCTGCGCTAAAACGCACTGTCTGTGCCTGTGGTGGCCTACTGAAAGCTAATAGTAGTATGACAAGGGTGCAATTATATTCAATGATATTCAATTGTTTTGTGGAAAACACATGGCTCATCATGCTTAATTAAAGAGAGACTCACTTGCCTTTTCTTAGTGCTTTTCATTGTTTGGACAGAAGAAATTGTAAACATTTAGCCAATATTCGATCATCATTAAATAACAGACAGTGAACTGGTAAACTGGTGACAGCATGTCATGGATAGCACATTAATTCTTAAACAATATTGAGGAGGAAATAAGTATAAACGAGGAAATAAAATAAAACAAACCAAAAAGACGCCAATAACCCCTGTCTTATAAAAACTGCCAAAGTGGGTCGGGGTTATCTGACATGACAGGCTGTGCCACTTTGGTTTTTGTGCTTTCTGCCGTGCGATGTGCTCGCAGCCAAGTCTTGACATAAGGCTCTGGATTCCAGGACCTGAGCGGAGGTCCATGCTGTCTAATAAACATCAGAGCCGACACACGTTCTGTATGCAGTTGCGAACGGAGTGATGTTATTATGAGGTTCAATGTTCATCAAACTAAAGCCGCACACGCATTCTGCCGAGCTGCATGGAATGAGCATATTACAGTTAATAAGGGGTACAAGTGCAGCTGGTACCCTTCTCCCTCCACATTCTATGTAGGCCTAGGCATAGTCCCTAAAAGCATTCACTGAAGATTTTTCAAAATCTCACCTGCACAACCCAATATTATGCTGTTGTTACAAATGTAATGCAGTAAACATGAACGTAGCGTTAACCGTGGTGATGTGTTGGATAATATTCACCCGCAGCTGGTTTTAACGAGACAGCAGCGTATATGAAAATGCTTCACAGATGATCCGATCATCTTTATTTTTAAATTGATGATGAAAGCCGCACACGCAAAATGGGGGTCCCCAATATGGTTATTTTGGGGGGTCATGGCCTGGAAAAGATTGAGAACCCCTACTTTGATGCATCTCTCTCTCTCTCTCTCTCTCTCTCTCTCTCTCTCTCTCTCTCTCAGAGAGAGAGACCTTGTCTTTGTACAGAGAGACAGAGAGAGAGAGCGCATCTGGATAAAAGAGACTTTGTCTTTGTATAGAGAGAGAGAGAGAATTAACATAACCGGTTTAGCGATGAATAGACTGGACAAGGAGCACATGTCGTTGAAGAGTTTTTTGGTTTGCAGTTTACTTAAGTAAAAATATCAATACTGCAATGTAGAAGTAGCCTACTCTGTTACGAGTAAAGTATATATAGTAGGCCTATATTATATTAATTTCTCTCTCTCTCTCTCTCTCTCTCTCTCTCTCTCTCTCTCTCTCTCTCTCTCTCTCTCTCAAAAATAGACTAAAATGTTAGAAAATAGAGTTGCATCGCGACTCTTTGTGGGCTTGTAGATCAGATTTTTTTGCCTATTTAATAGCCACGCTGAAATTGCATCTGAACAAATAGCCTGCCTTGATAGACCCCCCCCCCTCCGCTCAAAGAAAGAGACACACGGCATAAGTGCACACACAGAAAGCACAGAACGTATGACCCCAGTATATATTAAATATATATATATATATATAGTGCCACTGAACCACCACCACAGTAATACAATTTGTCAATTCAAATGAGCTATTGGCAAGAGAAAAAAATACGTTTATTTTCCCGTCTCGTTTTATCAATTAAGACGTTAAAATTAAACTAATGTTAAGCTCAGCATCATGCTATCTAACTTTATTTGCTTAATATTTTGCTTAATATAAATGTCACATCTTGTACTGTAAGCAACAGACAGGATCTTTCTCTGTCTTTCTAGGAAAAACAGTGCCTAAAAACCCCAAAACAAACAATTTTGCTATTCAAATGAGCTATTGGCATGATAAAACATACGTTTACATTTTCCAAAGCAAGTGTCAAAACATAATACAAAAGTGTAAAGTAATGTATGTACAGTTTGGAGAGGATATACAGTATACTAGTAACAAATATATTCTTGCTGTCTGCTGTGGGCTGTAGGCAGCTGTAGGCAGTAGACCGCTGCTGCCCCTAGTGGCACAGAGTGGAAATCATACATGCCCTGCATGAAACGCATGAGAAGAATGAAAAAAAAAGTCAATGGTCACCCACTGTAGGCTATTTGAAAATAGCAGATCTACAAGCTTGAGCAATGAGTTGTGAGCTTGTAGATCTGCTATTTTCAAACATTTTAGTACCTTTACTTTTGGTATATTTTGATGCCATTTTGATAAGTATATTTTGATGCCAATACTTTTGTGCTTGTACTCAATTAACATTTTGAGCAAAGGCCTTTTACATGTTACAGAGTATTTTTATATTGTAGTATTGCTACTTTTACTTAAAATATCTGAGAGTACTTCTTCCACCACTGTTACACACCCACATTTAACGAAGGAAACAAACAACCCCTATGGCCTTTGACCCTCAATCAGGCAAGGACAAACACTAGACAGGAAAAGAAAAAGGAAGAAAGCTCAGGAAGGATGACAAAAGAGTATAGGACCCCCTTCCAGGTCAGACAGAAGTGGAATAGGTACAGAGAGGTCAATATCCAAATGCAAAACAAACAAAACTAGAAAAACAGCTCCTCGGAGCACAGGTCTCCGCCAGGTCAGGTAGGTTATTGTGGCCTCCTGATGGCGCTATAGTAGGCCAATGTGAAAAGGGCGCCATTTCTTCTTAGGCCTTGCACGGCAAGCAGGCACTGCATTCATGATTTGAGGCATCTTGTTCCAAAAAATTGTGGCTCTGCATCGTTTATGATATTCATTCATATTTGATACAGCCTGTTTCTGGCAAAAATGGAATTAATTCTGCCTTAAAAGTCTGAAGAACTACTACTTCCGGGTCTGAAATCACTGTCCCTACAGCAGCCGCGTCCATGGGAAATGTAGTCTTTGGGTTGTTTGACTCGTTTCTAGTGTTTATATTGTGTTACTCGTTGGGTAAATGTGTACATTTACACCTTCAGTCCATACTTCATACCCATATGAGTAAAAACGCCAGGGTGGTGTGTTTATTTTTGGAACACAGTTCTTATATGAAGCGATCTAAGATTCCCCAATGAGGATATAAATACAAAAAGTAAAGCCATGAACCTGCGGAAAGCGCCCTCTACTGGCAGTGACATCAGGACTTTGGTGCTCTATAGAGATACTGTGTAGCGATTTGCGTGATGTTTGGACAAAATCTGTAGGAATAATATCAAAACAATTGTTTTGCAAAAAACGGCCTCATGGTGGCGCTATGACAGGCTGATCTGAAATATTCAGGGCAGTTAAATAACACTGCAGTTAAATATGTCCAGGCTGGTAAACACAGTACTAGTAACAATCGTAGTTGTTTTCCTGTAAATTAACAACCTACTTCGTTATACAAGAATGGGTGGGGAAGTGAATGGCCACCACTTACCCCACCCTCAACAATGCTGAAGTGCCCTTGAGCAAGGCAGTGAACCCCCAGCTGCTCAGTGGCCAAAACTATGGTTCTACTGGGCAGTTCCCAGGTTCAGTGTGTGTGTAGGCGTGTGCGTGTGTGTCTGTGATTGAGCCGAAAAAGAGCCCTCATGCTCAGCATATCTACCCTGGATAAATTAAGGTAAAACACAGTGCAAAACAAACTCAAACACAATACTAGAAAATGTGCTCCTTGGAGCACAAGTCTCCGCCAGCAGACCCGTGCTATTTTAACCAAAGGAAATCACTTACCCTATATTTAACCATAGTTTTCTAGAAATGTTCTGATTCTTAGATTAGAACATCTAAGGATTAGAACATGTTAGCTTGGCTAACATGTTCAATCAGCCAAGCTAACATGTCCAATGTTAGCTTGGCTGATGGCACTGATGTCACTTCAAAACAATGTTTGAAGTGACACACCTATTTATAGGTCTCTATTTTGTCATGCGTCTCGCTAGCCAATCAAAGCACACCCTTTCAACATATTGTCACGTGAAGCTTGACCAATACTAGCTTGGTGGACACACGGAAGGACGAGAACGAAAACATAGTCTCCTGGCGGAGACAACAAATATGAATCATGCTCCTGTCACGATATGACAGTTTTCCACTTCCCACCTCTAAAAACTATTTTGATTGTTCGGTTGAAAAAAAGTGACAGTGATAAGCTGCGGTCCTCTCTAAGCGTTTAACTATTTGCTACTGGAGTATTTTCTACTTTTTCTACTCAGCACTTGTGTTGTGCAGGGGTAAAGTGTCTGCCCCCCACTGCAGAGTCTAAGGGGAGGCGTTACATTACATCATCCGGTGGGGGCTCCTCACTGGCAGGTGAGCCAGTATGGTGCAATAGAATTGGCAACACAAAAATGCGTGGGGAGGAACAAATTGACATAACAATGGGGAGAAATAATGGGTACAAAAAAAAAGGATACTCTTAAGGGTTAAGGGTCGGGTTACAATAACAGTTTATATGAAGCCTATGTCTGCCCACCACTGCGGAGGCTGGAGGTTCGAATCCACTGCAGTGCATCCGACCTTGTCAAGCGTCTATAGTCTATACGAACACAATTGGCCCGTGTTCGGGGGAGGGACGCTGGGTGGGGAGGGTAATATTTGTCACTACACATACTTCTACGGGCTGGGGGGAGGGGGGGGGGGCACCTGTCAGCGGGGAGTGTTGGGCGGGAGGAGTAGGACGAAGCCCATACGTCCTCCCGGTGGAAGCTCCTCACTGGCAGGTGAGTCAGTAGGATGGGGAGGAATGGAATGAATTGGCATAACAATTAAAGTGGGGAGAAAAGGGGGTAAACAGCTAAAAAAAAAGGGGGGGGGGGGGAGTAAATTATAATGCATTACAATATGCCTATAAAACTGTGTTAGTCTTGCATAACCAGGCTCACAAGTTCAAAACGTTTAATCCCTCTACAAGTGGATCAGATTTGTAATTTGGGGTAGATCAAATCTAGGGTTGGGATATCCGATCTGTGATCACAGACTTTTCTCAGCAAACATCATGTCAATAATAATATCTTCAACACCCCAAATCCAAATCTGATCCACTCGAATAGGATTAAGGGTTTTGAACTCTTGGGCCCACACGGTCAGAGATCTCTCTTGGCCAAGATTAAGGTCATCAACTTGTGTGTTGACACGTCAGAGATCCACAGGGAAACCATGCCTTTACAATACTCTGTCTTGGTTTCTGGGGTCACTGGCACACAATAATCTCAAAATATTATTTTGAGATGGGGGTCCGCGCATATCATTTTGGGGGTCCTTGACATGAAAAAGTTTGAGAACCAATGCCATATAGACGGCTGATGTCAGAGATGACTAATGTCACGTTTTGGCCACATGGAGTCAAATATCCATTTGACGTGTGGACTCACTGACAGCGTGCTCAGCTCATGTTATTGTTTTTCTTTTGCTTGTGCCAGTTTGCCAGTTCCCACCTGATGTTGTGTGGGAGTCTCGACTGCTCCAAACCGTACTGAATTACTGCTAGCTTGCATAATGTCTTCAGAAAAGGTCTTAAGTCTAAGGTGTACAGGTGATTGTTTGTGCTGGTCCCGCCAAAGACGATGACAAGATCTCCCACCGTGCAACAGAACATCCTGGAACACGGACCCGTCCCCTTGGGCTCGACCTTCTTCCACGCGAAGGTCTTTGGATTGAATCTCCACAGATCGTTGAAGGCCCGGTGCTCCAAGTTGGTGCCGCCAAATATGTACAGCTCTCCCTTGTAGGCAAAGGCTGAATGACACCCACGTCCTTCTGGAAGAAGCTGTGGAGAAGAGGCTGTACTCAGCCAGTTGTTGGTCTCTGTGTCAAACACTCTGATGTTGTTGTAGACGTCCTGGAGCCCCTGGCCACCGAAGACAAACATCTTTGTCCCGATGATAGTGGCAGAGTGATATTTTGAAGGATGTGGCGGAGTGCCTCTGGTCTTAATCAAAGACCAGACCATTGTGGTGGTTTCCAACTTGTGGATGTCATTAAAGTATGTCACCTGTGTGCATCCTCCATATACATACATGACCTTCCCCAAGACACAAGCTGAGTGGTGCCACCTCGCCTCTGGAACAGTCCCAGAAATGTTGGGTTTGAACCATCTGTGGGTGTCGACATCAAACGTAAAAAGCACGTTGCAGTACTTCCTTGTGTCAGTATAACCCCCCCAGATGTAGACGCTGTCTTCGATCAGCACAGCTGTGTGGCCATAACGTCTGCAGGGAACATCAAGGGAACATTCTCCTCTTCCATTTGTCACTCTGGGCAACGTCGTCCAGAGCAAAGACACTGTGTGGAAGACGTGTACACCCATCTGATCCATATTACCCATACAGTACCCTTCAAAGGAATACACCTTGATCCCCACTGCCACCGTAATGTTATATTTGCCACAGCCACGCTTCAGATGGAGCGTCCAGGTAAACATTTCACACCAGCACGACTGCAGACCTAAATGAACTGTAAAACAGTGGATTCACAGTCTGTTTGAAATGTGTTCTGTAAAACTATGGATTCCTATACTAAGACATCACGTATATGGCACAGCGGCACAAATGTCACACAAAGCTTGGCAAACCCGCCGGCCGATGGGTTGGGTTGGCCATTCAGGGAAGCCAATTCCCTGTTGACCTCCCTAATATGGCTGAATTGATTGCCATAGCAACTCCAGCCCTGGCGCGGCCGAATTGACTGCCATAGCAACTCCAGCCCTGGCAGGCTCTAGGAAGCTCCTGTGCCTTTTTGTGTAAGAAAGGAAGAAAACGGTTATTGGTAGGCAGGTAATCTAATCTGTATATGCCCGCTCTGTGTAATGCCGGTCATTTCGGCTACCATGACGATGCTAGTATGCGTTCGTGAACATGTGAACAAAGGTTCAGAATAAATACAGTACATCACTAAGTCAACAACTGATGCTAAAACTATGCCAAAACTAGTGTGTGGATCCAGGTCACATCCAGGTATTTGAATCGTTCTTGGGTAAAAGTGAACTTTTGAGACGGTACCTCGGCTGCAAAATGACATTTCAGAAGTTCACAAACACACAAATAGGCCTACTGTACAGTAACAGTTACTGAGAAACCACCATAGACTTGTCTGACACGGATCAGTTGAGGACAAAAGTTATAGTATCTCTTATCTGGAAGTTAAACTGAGCAGAGCAACTGAAACCAACACACAGCAACAACTGCACACACACACACACACACACACACACACACACACACACACACACACACACACACACACACACACACACACACACACACACACACACACACACACACACACACACACACACACACACACACACACACACACACACACACACTAATGTTTCCAAATGGTATCTAGTCTAGTAATGGTCCAAAAATGTGCACCTGGTGTGTGTGCGTGTGCGTGCGTGTGTGTGTGTTATCATTCCCCGACTTCCTGTACCACAGATTCTGAGCTCTGATTTCCTGTCTGTCCTGCCCTCTGACAGGAAGTAGGAAGTAACATCGACCAATAAATTGATGAATTACTAAAGTATGCTTATCATAGAACACAACCACTCCTCTATACCACACACAAACATGCCTGCAGACACATACACATACACACACACGCGCACGCACGCACGCACGCACGCACGCACGCACGCACGCACGCACGCACGCACGCACGCACGCACGCACGCACGCACGCACACACACACACACACACACACACACACACACACACACACACACACACACACACACACACACACACACACACACTGAGTCCACAAATTATATTAGACACATAGTGTTATAATATATTTATATAACAGGGTTGGACAATTCAACACCTACGGATATGTCTGTGTTATCTTGGTTTTAACCACTAAAGGACCATGAAACGGCAGGCATTCTATTCCTGGACAGTTAGCATGCTATAATAGAAGCCATTGTTCCAATAAATGTGAAATCTTGTTTGAAATGACCAAACCTGCCTACCAATGATGTCACTGGTAGGCGATGGTAGGCGATGAACTGTCCGCAGCCTCCTCTAAGACACAGAGTGAATAGTCAAAAATGGTACCTTATTATAATGAGCATTAGTGAGGAGGACCAATTATATGAAGATAGGTTGAAAATGGGGGAAGTTGTCCTTTTAAGTGTTACTTTTATTTTATACTTCTACAAAAATAGCTAAAAGAGTAAATCTACAAGCTCACAACACAACACATTGCAGCACGTTGTGAGCTTGTAATAGGTATTTTTGCACATTTTTGAAACTCTGAAAATGAAAAATAAAAATGTATAAGATATTATCATCACAATACAATAGTATCATCACAATATCGATTTAAAGGTAATTGGTCAAAATTATTGTGATATTTGATTTTGTCCACATCACCCAGCCCTACCTACACACGCTGTAGCACCTTCTCCTCCACACAGCCAATAACAGCACTATTTGACAAGTTGTTTGGCTTAAATTTGTTCTTTGTCATGCCAGCCATGTTCAGAACATATATTTATACACAGTCATGCCAGCCTAGAGTCTACATCTGTACACAACATGCACGCACACACACACAACTCTTTCCAGATGAAAAGGAAAAAGAGACATTGTCTATTGTCTGACCTCTGGTCAAAACTCATTTATTTACAAATAGAGTGACTGTGGGACATAAAAAGCCTGGGTACCGAGGCTAGTGGGACAATGACGACGACAAGCACAACCTAGAATTATACGACCTAAAAGAGCAAAACCTAGAATTTTACAACCTTGAAGAGCACAACCTAGAATTCTACATAGCAATTAAGTATCTGTAGAACTGTACAAAATGAAATGTTACAACCTAGAACAAGACAGCCCAGAACAGAACAATAAAGAACAGTATAGACTAAAATAGTTCAGCCTAATAGTTCCGTCTAATGGTGGAAAAAGTACTCAAATTCTTTACTTAAGTAAAAGTACCAAAACTGCAAAATGAAAATACTCTGTGACAAGTAAAAGCCCAGAATTCAAAATGTACTTGAGTAAAAGTACAAAAGTATTGGCATCAAAATGTACTTAAAGTACCAAAAGTTAAAGTACAGTACTAAAACATTTCAATGTTTGAAAATAGCAGTTCTACAAGCTCACAACGAGCTTGTACTGTAGATCGGCTATTTTCAAATAGCCTATGTATAAGATAGGGCTAAAGTGGTTAATGTATGTTTCATAATATCATAATTTGCATCTGAAAAGTAACTGGTAACTAAAGTTTTCAAATAATTGTAGTGGAGTAAAAGTATAATATTTGCCTCTGAGATGTAATGGTCTAATGGAGTAGATGTAAAAATATTGGAAATTGGAAATACTCAAGTAAAGTATGAATACCTCAGAATAGTACTTAATAAATAATAATAATAATAACTTGAATTTATATAGCGCCTTTCTGAAACCCAAGGACGCTTCACAGTACGCAAAATAAACAAATTAATTGCCAAAAGCCTGAGTAAATAACTGTCTCTTCACTTATTAAATTATTTATTTACTTATTTAAGTGTCTCTTCACTTATTTAAGTACAATACTTAAGTAAATGTACTTTGTTACTTTCCACCACTGCGTTCAGGCAAAAGGGCAAGCCTTGGGTTTTTTTTTTATTGGGGCGAAACTGTGCAATGACAGGACAAAACTTAATACGTGCATGAATAAACACTTCAAATATAGTTTTAACCTTCTGATAGTCCTTATAATGACTTCTGTTATGACACACCGAGCTAGTCTTCCTCTCTACGCACACACCCAGAGAGAGAAGGTTGTTTGCTTTCCTGTTTTTACCACAGTCATCAGCTGTGAGAGAACACACACGCACGCACACGCACGCACACACACACAAAGAAATACCTAAGTGTGTACCTCCGTTCTTGGAAGATATCTTACAAATACCTCCACCCTTCTATAGGAGTCAAGATAGATTGGTGTGTGTGTGTGTGTGTGTGTGTGTGTGTGTGTGTGTGTGTGTGTGTGTGTGTGTGTGTGTGTGTGTGTGTGTGTGTGTGCGTGTGCGTGTGTGTAGTGCGTATGTGTGTGAACCAGCCTTAAATGCCTCCCTGCGAAATGCTCCAGGGGTTTGTATCTATGTTGGTATCACAGAGACAGGAAGTGGCACAGTGTTTACTTCCTGCCTAGTTAGATGTGGTGCAGCTTGGCACCGGTCACGCTCTCTGTCACAACACCAGGAATAGGGCTGCTCTGAAACATGTGTAGTACGCTAATATTAGAAATGGGCTGCATGTGTGCATGAGCATATGTTTTACTGGACTTGTAACACACACTGTGGAAGTCTCACTTTTTGGTCAAGACTTCTAACAACGAAGGATTTCAGTGTCAGTAGTATACAAGTTACATTTCAGAATGGATGAGTGAATGAATGATGATTTCAGTGGGGTTTTAGGTGGAAGGGACCTCTCTTTCTCTCTCTGTGTGTGTGTGTGTGTGTGTGTGTGTGTGTGTGTGTGTGTGTGTGTGTGTGTGTGTGTGTGTGTGTGTGTGTGTGTGTGTGTGTGTGTGTGTGTGTGTGTGTGTGTGTGTGTGTGTGTGTGTGCGTGCGTGGAGGGCTGGAGAAGTGCCAGGTTTGTTAGATATATTTAAAGATAGAGAACAACACTTGAGTCTCCAAAAACAACAGGCAGAGGGAAATCCTCTCGCCTGGACACACAAACACTGGCACACTCATACGAGCATATACTGCCAGACTCATGCTGCACACACACACGCACACACACGCACTCACACACACACACACCAGGTGCACATTGTTGCGCGTGCGTGCGTGCATGCTTTGTCACAGATCAGTGGAAACCTCATGTCCAACCCTTTTACTTTTCAGGATTAACTTAAAGCAAAAATAGCATATCAACAAGCTTGCAGATACTTTTGTGTGATGCTGTAGTATGATCACGTAGGGCATTAATTAATTTACCAAAAAACACAACAAGTTCAAATATGGAGATAAGAGGTTTCTGCAACAACAGAACTACGGTACACTTAGTGATTAAGACAGGCTCCAACAACAGCATGGCTTCATGTGGTCAGTCTATGACGTCAGTTTTCTATGACGTATCTATGACATAATGACTCCATCTTTGGACATGGTTTCAAGCTAGATACGTTGGGGAGTATTATCGCTGTGTTCAGGAGATATTTGCACAATAAAATGTGAGGAATTATCATTAGTAAAGTGGATATGATCACTAAACTAGTAGTAGCATTTGGTCAGCTACAACAGTCTAATGAGATCAGACAATCCCTTTATTGTAATGCAGCCCTAACAGGACCATACCGGTGCTCTGGCATGATTAGCACATTGATTATTTATGGCCACCATTATTCCAAAACATAATGTACTGTAGTTTGTCAGATTATTGAGGAAGCCATTGGATTCAGTTCATTTCAGTACCAGGTATAAATTAACTTCTAAGTATAGTTTGGTGTTATGTTTTGGCAACGTGATGTTAGCGCTATGCGTTCATACGTTTTAAAATCTAGCACAAAATTGTCCCTGGAGAAAAGACTGAACCTACGTTACAAGAGTTACAAGCCAAAATGTGAAGCAACCTAAACGCGAAGCGACCTCAACCAGGAGGCTGATTTGAAACATTTGGGGCAGAGGTTCCTCCTTGGCCTACTGTGACGGTGCGTGTTAACAGCTGGCGATTCAGTATAGTATTTTCCGGAAGTGCATTATATGTCTATGTCTATGAGAGCCGGCAACTACTGGCGATGAGGCGAAGTGGGCGGGGGGACGATGTTGATCTGAAAAGATGGATTTTATTTATCTTTTGGACGATGTCGCCCGGCGATCGTCCGGAGACTCGCCCGCTGTCAAAACGTACTGTGAGTGTGCGTGCAAAGTTTCACACTAATTAGTCCAACGGTGCCATGAGATTCGCCCCCGGCCTGGCGGAGACAAAGATAAAGCCCTTAATTGAAATGGTCTATGTTCATGTATGATATGGCTGAAGATGTGTGGTCCTTTAAGACCAGGGAGAAACAACACGTAACCACATGAACCCTATAGCATCCATATATTGTGGGGGTGAAAATAGCTGATCTACAAGCTCACCGCATGTCCCGGCAATTTTTGAGATATTTTTAGTGTAGGGCATCATGTCAAACTTGACCTTGAAGAAGACACTGAACCCCATAACCGCTCTCAATGAGCAGCATGACTGCCTCCATTAATGTCGATGAATGCACTGTAAAGCGCTTTGGAGAAGAAACATTTTTTTAACACACATCATTTGCAAAAATCCTCTCTCTCATACACATTAATTTCCTCACACACCAGACCTCTCACGCAGCATGTGAGTTCTTCATCTCTCTCCTCCCGCATCCTCAGGCTGTTTAACAACAACAGCAACAACACCACCAACAACAACACCATCGAGAGCATCCTGACAGGCTGTATCAGCGCCTGGTACGGGAACTGCACCACCCCCACTCAACAGGAAAGCACTAGAGGGTGGTGCTGAAGGTACAGTGCATCATCGGAGGTGAGTTTCCCCCTCTGTCCAGGGAATATACGAGAAGCCGTGTGTAGCCAAGGCTGAGTGAATCATGAAGGACACTCACCACCCCAGCCACAATCTGTTCACGCCACTGCTGCGGCCACCGCCAGGCAAGCGCTACTGACGTATCCAAAGCCATACTACTGTACCACCAGATTTCTGAACAGCTTCCACCTGGCTACCAGGTTACTTTTCTGATGACTGACTGTACTGTCAAAGTTAACATTCTATGATTTTTCAAAGGTTAGTAAAAACGCTCAAAATCGCTAAGGGCATCTATAGACGATGCTCTAACTCTGGCAGTTAAAGAGTTAACTGCCTCATTTAATTGATATTTTCCTCAAACCATGCACTACCATGCACTACTGTATACCTGTTTCTTTTGTTTATTTCTCCATCTCTTCCCATCTTTCTTGAAACTGCAATAATAAAGCTTGTCTGAGATAGAATTTCACAGACTTTTTTTTTTTACACCTGTAAACCTGTCATGTGACAATGAATTGAGTTTTTGCTGTCCTCTCCCCTGAGTCCATTCTCGATACAGCAGCTCTCTTTGTCGCTTTTTCCCCTCCACAGTTTCCCCCAAACGCCTTCTCTCTCTCTGCTATTAGTTTCTGTCATCAAGTTCTCTGATGTCTATAAATGGACATGATATCCAACATCTACTGACCATCTTGCACACATGCACCCATGCGTGCGCGCGCGCACACACACACGCACGCACACGCACACACACACACACACACACAGAGGGAGAGAAAAAAAGAGAGAAGGAAATGGGTTCTTAGTAAGACTTAAGACATCCAATCTGTTTCCATTCCACTGTCCTACACACACACACACACACACACACACACACACACACACACACACACACACGCACACGCACACGCGCACACACACACGCACACGCACACGCACACGCGCGCGCACATACAGTATACACTTTGTGAATTCCTTAGAAACACTTAGACTGAGAAACTTAGAGCAGATCCCCCTAATGTTCCGTTAACTCATTCAGGAGTCAGGACCACTGCTGCCATGTCAACTTCTCAAACATTTTTACATCAAGGACACTCAAATCTGTATGTATTTGGCCGTGGACCCCCATTTAAAGAAGTGCTGTGCCATGGACCCCCATAAGAGAAGATTTGTGTTGTTGATTTTATGTTGTGCAGAATTCTACAACAGTGTGTAGGTGGGGAGACGACAGTGGAGAGGGTGAAACCTATTATCTGAGTAATTGATATCATTACGTCGTAGTAATAAAGTAATACATTCTCTCATTGTGGTAACTTCTAGCAGGTGAAATAATAGCGAAATAAAACTGTTACTCATTTTGCTGGAGACCCCCTGGAACACCTGAAGGACCACTGGGGGTCCCCAGAGTGACCCCAAATGTAGTCAGAGTCACTGATCTAGATGCTGGCTCTGACCTTTGAACTCCTTACTACTGGCTTGTAATGTAGCTGATCTAGTAATATAAAACCATTGTTGGGAGTAGTTACTATAGCTTAACAACATTTCCCATCGTGTGGGTAACCTCACTATTTTCAGAATGATGTAGCTTTCCAGTAGTTCAGCAATTTTATTTACACCACTGGTAGCTTGACAAAAGCCATCACATTAGCATTATGTTTCTTCACTCACTGCCATAACATGTGCTCAGCCATCATATTAGGTACAAAGTAACTTTAACATGTCCTCAGCCATCATATTAGGCACAAAGTAACTTTAACATGTCCTCAGCCATCATATTAGGCACAAAGTCACTTTAACATGTCCTCAGCCATCATATTAGGTACAAAGTCACTTTAACATGTCCTCAGCCATCATATTAGGTACAAAGTCACTTTAACATGTCCTCAGCCATCATATTAGGTACAAAGTCACTTTAATGCAAATTAGCTAGCTTCTTTTAATTAGGTCTAACTTGTAGTGTAGTGTAGCAAGCTACTTATTTTGAGGGAGAGCTTTTAGTGTAGCTTAGTTAATTTTTATGAAGAGTAACTAGTTTAGTTGCTACATTTTGAAAGTAGCCCCAACACTGTAGTGTACAGCTGAAAGCACACCCCCCCCCCCCCCCCCCCCCCCCACACACACACACACACACACAGAACAATATAGCTCATACATGATTGCCATACTATATGAACTCACATACATAAACTCATTGTCTCGACTCGTGTGTGTGTGTGTGTGTGTGTGTGTGTGTGTGTGTGTGTGTGTGTGTGTGTGTGTGTGTGTGTGTGTGTGATGGCACCAGGATGTGTGCTAGGACAAAGCCAGGATGTAAGGGCAGTGTTCACCTCATTAAGGAGCTAGACAGCTATAATGTACAGGACAAACACACACACGGCGGGTAAAACAGCAGCTGTCCCATGTGTGCCATTTTTGCTTCCCCAGTCCAAATTAACGAAACGCTTGGGATTAAAAAAATCATGGTCACGTTTAGAAAATGTGTGTTGTCCATTTGAAGACGAGGAAGGAAACTGGGCAACTTTTGAGGACATAAAAGAGCTGGATAGACATGTCAATCATCTATCAAACTGAACAACGTGAGCAATACCATTCATTCAGCAATGATGATGAGCAGCTCCTTGCATCCTGCTTATTACACGGGCACGCTGAATCAATAATTTGATTTGATGTGATATTGATCTTTTTGTTCTTGAGATTCTATGATTAGAACTGTGTCCACAGCAACGCAAACCGAGGCAAATAAGCAGTCGATTATTATTCAGAAAGACCGCAGATGTGCCTGCTAATTCAGTGTAAATCAGCATCTTTGCTAAATCCGGTGTGTTTACATTACATTGACATGTATTGCTCATTAATATGTGGTGTCCCGTCTTAATAAACAAATACAAATAAAAGTAAGGTAAGAAACTGGAGGACAAATGGGTTATTCCAATTCCAACACATGGAATTAAACCCCCAACTTAACCCTAATTACTACAAACACCAAGGGTCGAGTAGCCGTTTTGGGCATAATGATCACTTAGTCGTTGTTCAAGGCTGGCGTGAGCACCCAGTGCCTTTTATGTCTAATTACAGGCTGTTAATTAAAATCATACATGCCTAGAATAAGCAAATCATCTAATAAGACCAAACAAAGAGTAAAAGTCAATCATTTAATATGAATAATAAAGGTACTAAAGCTTATTCTGACTAAAACTATGGTTGTTGTTTTGATCATCTCAATCTGATCACCTGGTAGATTAAAAAGAGAAGGTTGGCCAACTCTGACATGCACTATGCATTTCATTCATACATCCATCACCATTACAGCCACGTACAGTGTAACAAAACAAATCTACGTTAAATTATGTCTTGTATGCCTTTTCCCTCAGAGAGAAGAGAACCTTCACCATGTCTTTGTTTGTTTGTTTGTTTTTTACCACTGAGAGCCAAAGACCAACTACCTTAAAATGATCTCACTACAGTATACCTGTATACCATTCATTCCGCAACGCATCTCTGTCATTTTAGATTTCTTTGGCTATTCAAAAATAGCAGATCTACAAGCTCATAGCGCTCATACCGAGTGCCGCGCTATGAGTTTGTATATCTGCTATTTTTGAAAAATCGTGAACATTTGTGCAAATCTTTGAGAATACCTTTTTTAAAGCGAACATTTGTAACTCAAATGTTTGCTTCTGGAACAAAAGACTTTACAAACGTATGCTTTAAAAATATACATAAAGATTTGCACAAATTTACCCAAAAAAAAGAAGCAGATCTACAAGCTCATAGCGCGATTTTCGAAGAGCCAAAGACATCTAAAATGACAGAGATGCGTCGCCGGATTGAATGGGTTAACTGGATGTCAATTTCTGACTCCTGAAGTTGCGAACCGATACCCTTCAACTCTGGACTACCTTTTGCTCGCTCTTACCTCTGAAGATGGCACCGGCCTGGGGGTTCGAGTGGCTGAGGTTGTTGGCTCGCTGGAGAACACAGCGCAGCATGGCTGCTACCTGCCTGGGACCTGGTGGTGGCACTACGACTAAAAGATCTCCCTCAAGTCTCCCACCTTTCACCTGATGGTGGGAGGATGGCTTTAGGGTGTAGGATGTCTCAGTCAACTTTGTGGGTTCAAAGAAGGCAGGTCGTCAAATCAACCTCGTTCAGCCACCACTATAGACGGTTGTCAAGCGGTTAATGGTCAAGTGTTTGTGTGTGTCTGTGGGGTGATTAACTCTTCTCTTGAATGGGAAGAGATGTGTTCCACAAACTAGATATCCACCAAGGAAACAAATGAAACAAGTGACACTTATACTTCCCGTCTGTCTGTTAAGTCTGTGAAATTAAACCAAACAATGGATCTTTTTGTAAAAGACAGCAGTCCTTGGTTGACAAACACTTTTACAGAGTGGTCACTCTGCATCTTAGACGTCCCGAGTCAGGATTTCAGGTCCAGAAATGGGGACGCAACAATCTGAACAGACGCGTCTTCCAGTCCAAACGTTAAAATCTCTGCTTTTCCGCGACTGTCTCATTCTCTGTCTCAGAATTTAAAGTCCTCGAAACCACCAAATAAAAGCTCTGTCCCCAGACAGTGTCTTTACTGACCGGCTGCCTTCCCACTCTGGCAGTCAGCACACACTCAACAGGGTCGGGGGGAGCATGCCAGGAACACACACACACACACACACACACACACACACACACACACACACACACACACACACACACACACACACACACACACACACACACACACACACACACACACACACACACACACACACACACACACACACACACACACACACACACACACACACACACACACAGTCCATTGTCACACCCCTCACATCCAGAGGAAATTTCAACATTTCCTGGTCTTCTTTCCCCCCCCTCTCCCTCTCTCTCTCTCTCTCTCTCTCTCTCTCTCGTCTCCTATCTGTTTCTCCATCTACCCTCCTCCCTGTCTTTGAGTCTCTGTTCTCTCTGCTATCATTTATAACCTTCCAGACAAAAATATCTCCATGCGTTTCCTTGCATCTTCAACAACTCTGATCTCAACTCAACTCAACTGTATTAGTCTCATCACAGGTTTACACCTGCAAGAAAAGTGTGGGAAATTATTTGCCGTATAAGCTCCATCGTTCAAGTTCCAAGAAAGGTGGAAAGAGAGAAAGAAAGAAAGAAAAAAAACGATATCAATATTGGCGGTGTGGAATATATACAGCACATATTGTTGCTGTCAGGTATAAACCGCCAAAACGGTTACTTTTCAGGAATCAAATTCAAAAGTAGCAAAAGTAGCAGATCTACAAGCTCAAAAGATCTGCTTCTTCTTATGTGTTTGTGTGACGCTGTAGTATGATCAATTAATTAAAACGAATGAATGAATTTACAAAAAAAACACAAAAAGTTAGAATATGGAGATAAGAGGTTTCTGCCCAAAAGCAACAATATGGTGCATGCTAATAAGGTGCATGACATAAGGACAGTGTGTGGTTAAAGGGGATGTAGGTGATGTGTTTTGGTTAAGATAAGTGTTAAGTAGCTCTATATTTTGATAGTAATCATTGTTAGAGTGTTTGTTCAGTAACAGGAGTCTCCTCGTCTCTCCAGCAGAAAATACATTTCAAGTTGGGATACCGATTTAATCCAATCAGGAGAGAGAACTCATACATGATACAGCATAAAGCAAGTGAAATTGGAAGTGATGACACAAATAAATGAGCTGACACAAATAGAAGTGGAACACTGTAAATTGAAGCTGATGAATGGGTACTCTCTCCTGAACGGATACAATTGTATTTTCTAAAGAGCTGGAGAGATGGGGAGACCACTGCTATTGAACAAACACTCTATAGCAATGATTAATGTTACTATATAAAGCGTTATATTTTAAGAGAGAGAGAGAGAGAGATTTTTTGAGTGTGTGTATTGGTTGTAACTTCTTATAGAAACAATAGTGGGTATTCCCCCATCTGAGTCACAGAGGTAAACTATAATGTCACGCTTGCTCGCTCTCGCTCTCTCTCTCAGAGTAAGAGAGTGCCACCCACTGATCCAAACTAGGAATGCCATTCCTGAATCATGACAACCACACACACGCACGCACGCACACACGCACACACACAAATTTAAAGATGGATTTCATGAGACGACAGGTACACGGATTCAAACAACATTTAATCTCAGACAATCCCAGTGTGAAGCCACATTGGGAACTGGAAGACCACCCCCACACCCACACACACACACACACACACACACACACACACACACACACACACACACACACACACACACACACACACACACACACGGTCAATCTCCGTCTTTACTGAGATTCTCTGTGATTTTTTTTTTCCTGATGGTTGGTCCGACTACCCGGAAGTACACTGTAATGTTGCCACAGTAACCAGAGGACATTGCATTGAAGGGATGACTCAGCAGTTTCCCAGAGAGCAATGAGACACACCACGCTATAGGACTCATAAAAACTACAAATACCACGCTATAGGACTCATAAAACTACAAATACCACGCTATAGGACTAGGACTCCTACAAAATTCATCTGATGATGAGGTCTGACAATTCCTCCCCCCCCCCCTTACTTTAAAGGTAGGGTAGGTGATATATATTATCAACAAAACATTTGTTGTTAAAAGGTTAAAGCACTATATTCTGATAGTAATAATTCATTGCTACAGAGCGTTTGTTCAGTAGCTGGGTGGGGGGCAGGTGGGTTGCCAATTTCAGCCAATCAGGAGAGAGTACCCATTTATCAGCTTCAATTTGATATCTCTAACAGTATTGTCAGGTTTTACAACCAGCAGGCTTTCTATGGGGCATACAGGTACATTATCATTAAAAAGAAACTTAGACATGTGCGCTGATGGCCTAGTGGGTAAGGCACATTCCACATATAGGCTCTATCACAGCCTGACAGCGAGTCACAGGTTCGATTCCCGAGCCTGCTGACCTTTGCTGCATGTCACTCCCTGTCTGTCTGTCTCTGTCTCTCTCCCTGTTTCCTGTTTGTCTCTACTATACTATCCAAAATACAGGCAGAAAAGCCAGAAAAATATGATTTAAAAAATATATATCATTTACACTCGGACAAACACGCGTCACACAACTAATATTGGAACCACTAAACAACTGCATGGAAACACTGATTCCTCAAAAAATGAAATCAAGATGAATGTGTGGCGTAGAAACATGAGGATTGAGCACGTAAGCCCGCTTTGGCTCGTGCGTATTTTCTGTGTGTCACACAAACAGTATGGCTTCATTAAACAGGCATCCTTTTGTAAGACAATAAATAAAAAGTCAGGTCATGAGTTCAGATGATGTCACAGTCAATTCACATGGTGAGGATCAGCCAGCATTCCATTTGTAATGAAAAAAAATAACAGATTGTGGGGGGGCTTTTCTTAATGACTTAAGCCCTAATTCTTCATACAATGAATAGTGAATAAAGCCTAGGCTATCTATCTACAAGCTCCCAACGCAACTTCCTGTTGGACTTTACATACGTGAGGGAGAGAGAGATAGATAGAGAGAGAGAGAGAGAGAGAGAGAGAGAGAGAGAGAGAGAGAGAGAGAGAGAGAGAGAGAGAAATAGAGAGAGAGAGAGAGAGAGAGAGAGAGAGAGAGAGAGAGAGAGAGAGAGAGAAAGAGAGAGAGAGAGTGAAAGAGAGACAGAGGCCCAGGGGATAAACTTTGCTGACAGAGCGGTAGTGGCAACTATAAACACAGCCATGCTTTACTGGACACACACATGTACAGTGTTCTCTCTCTCTCTCTCTCTCTCTCTCTCTCTCTCTTCACACAAGCACGCACACACACACACACACACACACGCACACACCTACACAGGGAGAGGAACAGTCTTATCTGGACGGTAGGCAGGTGCGCTTCCTCTGAACGTGGTCATGAGCAGTGGGTGCTCAGCCACAGGAATGACTAGTTTCAGCACCAGCCTCTGATTTATTGAGGCCCTCAGGGCTCTTTGTGTTATCCTTTTAGCATTGTCGTGTAACTGTATACCTCTGTACCTTTTGCAAACTGTTAATAAAGTATTCAGTCTATCAACCGACCAATCAAAAGCTCTGTCTCCTCATTATAACTCACACAGCCTCTCCTCCTCCTTTCCTACATCACTTATCCAGTATCCTCCCATCTTGTTAATCTCTCTCTCTCTCTCTCTCTCTCTCTCTCTCTCTCT
>NC_139956.1:33069119-33073679 GCF_963454915.1 Gymnoscopelus microlampas | reverse complement strand
AGAGAGAGAGAGAGAGAGAGAGAGAGAGAGAGAGAGAGAGAGGGAGGGAGGGAGAAGGGGAGAGAGAGAGAGAGAGAGAGAGAGAGAGAGAGAGAGAGGGAGAGGGGGAGAGAGAGAGAGAGAGAGAGAGAGAGAGAGAGAGAGAGAGAGAGAGAGAGAGAGAGAGAGAGAGAGAGTAGGCCTAGTTGTAAAAACGGGAATTATATAGGGTTCATTTTATGACTTGTGTAGACAGTGCGCATGGGACGCGCTACTGGAAATAATGTCACCTGCGGAGCTGCCGCGCGCGCGCGCACACACACACACACACACACAACACACACACACACACACACACACACACACACACACACACACACACACACACACACACACACACACACACACACACACACACACACACACACACACACACACCCGGTGTTTAATCCATCACAGTCTTAAATTAAGACCGTCTTAAATTAATTTAACGGTCTTAAATTAAGATTATGTACAATTTGTACACTTATTTATATTATTAAGACTCTTAATAATATAAATAAGTGTACAAATTGTCCATATACACTGTAGGCTATAGCCTAATATAGTGTTAATTTACTGAATGTTAATCCCAGAGTGTACAAATGGAACCAAATTGACCCCGTAACCTATTCCACATAATTATTTGAAAACTTTAGAAATGGGACATTCTGCATAATATTAGGCTATTTTCTACTTTAAGTACATTTTGAATTATGGACTTTTACTTGTAAAAGAGTATGTCTATATTGCAGTATTGATACTTTTACTTAAAGGGATATTTCATTTAAAAAAAAGTGAAATATCCCTTGGCTCATTTTATCGTCTACTCAGGCTTTCGTGAGCCCCCCAGACAGTTTTTTTTAAGTTGCTTGATTCAGTATTTAGATATTTGATATTCATTTTATCAGACATGCCCACTTCCTACACAAACCCATTATAACTTCAAACTCCATTTTTAACATGTTAGATTCATAAAAAACACCCATCCTTGGTTCTGGTGACTCATCCTGCCCTCCTAATACGCAAGGGGGGCGTGTTTTTTCGATTACTTTTTCATTTATTTTATTTTATTTCTTAATTGTATTACATTTTTTTAAATAAATGAAAAAGATTATTGAAAAAACACGTCTCCTCACGCATTAGATGGACACTGCTCACCAGAACAAAGGATAGGTCTTTCTGATGAATCTAACATGTTTAAATGAGTTTGAAGTTACAATGCGGGTTTGTATAGGAAGGGGGCGTGTCTGATCAAATTAATATCAAATATCTAAATACTGAATCAAGCAACTTAAAAACGGTCTGGGGGGCTCACAAAAGCCTGAGTAGACGATAAAATGACCCAACGTTTTTTTGAAAGTGAAACACCCCTTTAAGTAAAAAATGTGATAGCCTACTTTTTCAACCACTACAGTGAGGCAGTGCATACCCACCCAGAGTGCGTGCACGCCCGGTTGCAGCCGCGTGGTCCTCGTGCGCTCGCGTGTCAATTGTGCGCGTGCAGGTGGTGGATTTGGAAGGGTAGGAGTCTAGAAGAGATGAGAGTTTGCCTGTGCTTGCATGTGTGCGTGCGTGCGTGCGTGCGTGCGTGCGTGCGTGCGTGTGTGTGTGTGTGTGTGTGTGCGTGCGTGTGCGTGTGTGTTTGGGGGGGGGATTTGGAAGGGTATAGGAGTCTAGGAGAGGAGACGTCTGACTGATTCTAGTCTGGACTACAGCTCAGTGGGTCGTTTTTTTGGAAGAGGTTTCTCCCCGTCTGTCTGTGTCTGTGTCTGTCTGTCTGTGTCTGTGTCTGTGTCTGTCTGTCTGTGTCTGTGTCTGTGTCATGTGTCTGTGTCTATGTCTGTGTCTGTGTCTGTCTGTGTCTGTGTCTGTGTCTGTCTCTCTCTCAGAGTTTCTGGCGGAAAAGAAAACTGTCTAGTAGTTTAATTGATCCGTTGACTCATGGCTGATCCATTGATTGATTGCGTTATGCGCTCAACAGATCATTGTGTGTAGCCTATAGGCTAAATGACTTGTACTTGTATTTTGTGGACGTTTAGTAAATTTGTGATATTAACTGTAGCCTAATAATCTATCAACACAACAAAAGTTTTGATTACATACAACACCAACTGAGAAAACAAAAAGGTTTATGTATGTATGTATGTATGTATGTATGTGTGTGTGTGTGTGTGTGTGTGTGTGTGTGTGTGTGTGTGTGTGTGTGTGTGTGTGTGTGTGTGTGTGTGTGTGTGTGTGTGTGTGTGTGTTGTATGTATTTATTTATTTATTTATTTGGACAGTGGATGGTGTGTGGGCATCACAAACATAAAATGCCAATAATGTAATTGGAGACCACTAGATTTAGAGGCACAGTGAAGCCTGAAAATCTAGTTTAAATACATTATAATGTACAATCTAGTCTTATGATGCGTTCACACTGGCAGATACAAATACGCTTCATTCGCAATGGAAGCCAGCGACATGAAAGATGACACTGTTGCTGCGACAAAAGCTACAAATCCAAGTTGAGCTGGCTTCAACTTCAGCTACGAATCAATCGAGTGTCGTTGAACCATTTTCACACACCTTCTCTCTTCACACAATTCCTGCTTGCAATGGAGCATAAACCAATTATTTCCGTCTGCCAGTTTCATGCTCTTTTTAATAACTTTTTTTTTATATAGCTTGGGGAGGGTGTAGACATGATGCAACCACTAATACGTCTCCCCCGATAAACATGTTGCCAGCCATTTATTTTCCCCACCTGACAGCAGTGGTGTAAAGTAACTAAGTACATGTACTCAAGTAATGTATTTAAGTACAATTTGGAGGTATTTTTAGCGGCGCTAGCCGCTCTATACCTTTAGGTATAGAGCGGATCCTGCTCTATACCTGACTTTGTCCGTGTCCGTCAACGTTCTGATTGGTCAGGTCCGTCAATGTTCTGATTGGTCAGGTCCGTCAACATTCTGATTGGTCAGGTCCGTCAACGTTCTGATTGGTCAGGTCCGTCAACGTTCTGATTGGTCAGGTCCGTCAACGTTCTGATTGGTCAGGTCCGTCAACGTTCTGATTGGTCAGGTGCGTCAACAAAGTGATTGGTCAAGCTTCACATGACACGTGGCTATAAACACATTATAAACACATATCGATGACAAAATGTATCAAAGGCGCCGCTACCTTCACTGCAGGGTGTGATTTTTTACTTTACTGGAGTATTTCCAATTTCCAGTACTTCACTACATTTCAGATACAAATATTACAATTATTTGAAAACTTTAGTTACTAGTTACTTAGGCTGCCCTAGCGCGTCTGATCTGGTCTAGAGGGGCGGGTTCAAAATGTCCTGAGAACATTTCCGCGAGATCCCATTGGTTCACCGATCTGTCCGTCAGCCCCCGCCCTCGCCCCATGCCCCTCCTCCTCCCCCAATGTGCAGCATTGAGAGCCCTGACGTCACAACATTTGGAGCGACGCCCACTGCACTCTGGTTGGTTGGGGAAATGAAACACTTCCTATGCCAGGAACGTCAACAGGCTGGTCCAGGCTCTCATTTTTTAGCAAAACGGGAGGGAGAATAAAAGCCTGGAGATCGAGGCTACTTGTTACTTTGTAGGTTTTGATTATTATTACAAAACCACTTCAGCCCTATATACATTTCGGCCATTTGAAAATAGTAATAGTAATAGTGAAAAAATAAAAGTACTTTTTCCACCACTGCCTGACAATGAGGAGTTTCACTCTGAGGATGTAAAGTATTGCAGATAAAACTCTAATCCCTCCCAGTATACCGCTACAGTATATCGCATAATGCGATGCACTATGGTTCACAGACATACAGTACTGTACCTACATTCCAACGAGACTGGCGTCAATTCGGTCCTCCTTCTGTGGGCACCCGGTAGTGGTGGTGACGCACGCACACGCACACGCACACGCACACGCACACACACACACAAAGATGTATAAAATCATCCAACTCAAGCTTTCTCATATGCAGACATGTACTACAGTTTGTCTTACACGCACGCGCACACACGCACGCACGCACGCACGCACACGCACACGCACACGCACACACACACACACACACACACACACACACACACACACACACACACACAGCAGAGAGAGAATGTAACAAGGTCAGAGAGACAGCCAGTGGTCAACGTCGGCTGTTTGTTCTACAGCAGAGCCAACATTTCTTTGAAAGCACTTTAATTTCCCTCTAATATCCTCTCCTCTCTTTTCTTCCTCTCTTTTCGTCTCCTTCTCTCCTTTCTTCTCTTCTTCTCCTTTCCTCCCCTTCTTCTCTTCTATCCCCCCTCTCCTCTCCTCTCCTCTCCTCTTCCTTCTGCTCTCTTCCAATCCCCACTTCCTCTCAGCCCCTCTATTCCTCTCCTCTCTCCTCTCCTCTCCTCTCCTGTTCCGCCTCACCTCCGCTTAACCCCCCCTCTTTCCACTCTTCTCTCAGCTGCTCCTGTGTCTTCTCGTTATCTCTCCGTCTGTTCCTTATAGGATTCATCCCCCTCTCGTTTGTTTTACCTCCTCCTTGGT
>NC_139956.1:33061619-33064119 GCF_963454915.1 Gymnoscopelus microlampas | reverse complement strand
CAGAACACGCTCTTCACGTTTCCTTCTGTCAAAGCAAAACAATGACGTTTCAACTGTACTTCCGTAAGTTCCCTGACAGGCCGTCAACAACAACATCACAAGTTACAAACAAAGACAACGGAGGAGGAGACTCTTTCACAACGCGAGGGAGCCGACCAAAGCGGTTGCACCAAAGTCGGGGAGAAATGAAACAATTACGTGTTATGGGTTTGATGCCCACAGGATGTGAGGTCGGTGACTAAGCGTGGTTTTAGGAACTAAAGGGTTTCCTGTGCACTCCTTGAACTAATTAGGAACAAAGTCTCACCGTACTTCCAGCTAAATTTTCTGGATGGAGGCTTGTGGGAAGTCTTCTGAGCGGAGCTGTGATGTGGCTTTTTCGCGAGGGCCCCTCAAAGTTTGTGCGGGACAGCTTTAATTGGAGCTTCATTTGATCAAAAACGTGGATGTATTTGGGGTCGAGGGAAAGAGGGGTTTCATATTGGTTCTGTAAACTTTGGTGTGTACTTTTCTGGGGACTTGCCTAATTATTGGGGCTGGATTTGATCAAACGACGTGTGTTTTCCCATGATGGATGCATTTGGGGGCAGAAAGGGAGGAGAGGAAAAAAATGGTTTCATATTTGTTTTTGATATCATTCTTGCCTGGCATGCTTTTTGGACCGCAAGGCTGTTGGGTTTGAATCCCCGGACAAGCTGGGAAGATCTAAGGGGATAAAGTCCAAATGCATTGCAATAACACGGTGAGGTGCCCCTTGAGCCAGGCACCTCCTTTCCCTTGTGGACCGTACAAGCTGCTCTGAGTGGCCAACAGAAGCTTTCTCAAAATCACTCTTAATCTCTCTCTCTCTCCCTCCATCACCCTTTCTTTTTTACTCATCTCTTCCTATCTCTCCATCCACCCCCCCCCCCTCTCTCTCTCTCTCTCTCTCTCTCTCTCTCTCTCTCTCTCTCCCTCCATGTTGCTGTTTTGGTCTCTTATCTTCCCCTTTGTTTCTAAACTCTCTCTCCCTCTCTCTTTGCCAGGCAACTTTAAGTTGCCAGTCCTCTTAACCACATGAACCCCTGTTCTGGGCATGCCATAATAGACTACCAATCAGCGGAAATACAGTCCAATTTCTTTAGATTTTGGTGAAGAGATTTGGGACCAAGTATTAGGACCTCTGGGGGACACCGGTCAACTAAATACTGAGTTAAATCCTTTCACCTGACGATCAGGAGTTTCACCGGGAGGACGTAACACATGCAGAGGAACACGCTATCCCTCCCAGCTCCGCTCCCTGCTGAACTAGACAGGGCTCAACTCCTTTTTCACCCCATTCGGATGCTATCAATGCATTGAATGGGACATTATCACCTTTTATCAGACCATTGAATGGACGAAGTAGGCGACATACTGACCTACCCGCGATTTATCAGACCATTCATTGGGTGTTATCAAGACATAGCCTATACTGACCTACCGACGGAGATGACTTATAAAGTCCAGTTTCGGACCATGACGGAGGCGTGCAGTCTCAGGCGAACTGGAACCACGTGAGGGACCACCGAGTGAGCTAAAGCGAGCGAGTTGCCGTCCCGAACGCTGTGACGTTCGCCTGAGCCTACTCAGCGCCGTTGGAGTTATGTACCGATAGGCACAGAATCGTAAATCATGTTGTGGGGACTGCTCCGCCTCCGAGTTGGTCAGTTGCTCCTGATTACGCCCAATGAACGGTCTGATAAATAGCGGGTAGGTCCGTATATCGCCTACTCGTCGCCTACTCGCCCATTCAATGGGCTGATAAAACGTGATAATCTCCCATTCAATGCATTGATAGCATTCGAAGCCGGTGCCTTTTTCGCTTTTCTGATCCGGTCTAGAGCGGATATAACTTTACTTCATCAGGCGACTGGAACCTGCTCCTCCAAAATGATTTCCCTCATCCAGGGGCGTTATAATTTGTCTTGATTGGTACAATCGTTGCGTTTCGTTTGGTATAGTTAATCGTTTGATATATTCATATTTAATTCTAACTCATAGCGAGACTAAACTAATTGATTCACATTGTGGGGGAACAAAAACAACACAATGCCAACTTTCTTGAGTAGGCATGGCCTAGACTGGATCACGGGTCAGTTTGGTATCAGACATATACCTGTAGGAGTTGCAGTTGCTAGTACAGTGACAGAGATCGCCCACCATGCCTGGTTTCCCATCCACGAACACATTGGGTGTGAGCGCCTGGCCAATTAAGCCGGAGGAACCGTGGATGGTTTGTTAGTCTGCTTTCATTAGGACCACCTTTCAGAAAACATCAGAAAATAGCTTCAGGTTAAATAACAATGACCACCTGTATGTAAAAATCCTTTGCAAAATCCTGACATGAATGAAGACACTGTGTTTTATGAGTTAATCGAACAAAAATCTGCTCAGTTCGTTTGGAAATGTTTGGCTTTCAAAAGTTCCATAAGGCAGAAGCAGACCCCTGCTGGGACACTGCATGGTTCAAATTAAAGAA
>NC_139956.1:33034119-33041619 GCF_963454915.1 Gymnoscopelus microlampas | reverse complement strand
ACACAAGCAATATCAGTATCACAAATGCCTGCAGATACAAATGGAAACACAGACACACATTCGTTTGGTGTGTGTGTGTGTGTGTGTGTGTGTGTGTGTGTGTGTGTGTGTGTGTGTGTGTGTGTGCGCGCGCGCAAGCGTGTGTTTCATAATAGAAATTGCAAGCATGCCGGCAGCCAGACAGAAATAATGAATAATACACATCCCCGGCGAGCATGCACGCAAAAACAATAAATCACACACACACACGCACGCACGCACGCACACACACACACACACACACACACACACACACACACACACACACACACACACACACACACACACACACACACACACACACACACAGTGAGATAAGCAGGCGACTGCACTAGAACAGATTTACATGTTATCAGAGAACAGCTTGCTATCTGGTATTATACTCCATCTACAGAGAGAAGTGAAGTTAATGCACAGTGTATTATATTATGGTCTCTGTCAGGTGGAAACCTTGTATGTCCAAAACATCCCTTTTTCAGGACATGGATCCAATGTAGTTATTAACCCATTAAGACCGGGAAAGCATCTGTCATTTTACATTTTAACCACTTTAACCATTATTTTATACTTTGGCTATGTATATGTATGTTTGGCTGCATATATTCAAAGAGGTTTTGGGCTATATATATATATATATATATATATATATATATATATATATATATATGTTGTTTTTTGCTCTGTTTTTATATATCTGTTGTCTTTTGCTCAAAAATAGCAAAAACAACAGATCTACAAGCTCAGCCAGGGGTCCTTGGGGGGTTGCAGGTGGTCCCCAGCAAAAGTAGTTAACATAGCATCACTATCATTTTAACCACTTTATCCATTCATACATTGGCTATTCAAAAATAGAAGATCTACAAACTCTGCAAGCTTATACGTATATCTGCTCATTTTGAAAATATTTGAAAAAGATGTTTGGAACATTTTCAATAATTTTGAATTTATTTGAACATAAATCTCCTCTTCTGGGGGTCCCTGGCACAAAACATTTTCAGATGGGGGTCCGCGGCAATATACATATCAATATGGGGGTCCTTGGCATCACAAAGTTTGAGAACTACTGATATAGAGGAGAGGAGAGGAGAGAGGAGAGATAGCGGGTCCTCCAAAAGTGAGGCACACACAAGCCAGCAGGTCTTCTATTGGCAGCCATGTGTCTTAGACACACACACACACGCACACACACCTGACCCCCGTTTCACCCACACACACACACAGCATCATGTCTCCCCGACTCTCTCTTCACCTCCGGCTGAACTCTTTCCCTCTGTCTCCCTCGCTCTCTCTCACCTCGCTGTGACCTGCACGCATGCAGGCACACACGAACGCGCGCGCGCATGCACACAAGCACATTATTGCTTCCTCATATTCTTTTGGGGCACAGAGAGAAAAAAAAACAAGGTGACATATTTTACGAAAAGATTTCCCCCCTCTCTCTCTCTCCCCCAGGCCCTCCCTCTATCCTCTGCACTTCTCAGTCTCTCTATCTGTTTATCTAGTGTTGCTAATAGTTTTCCAGGCTGGGCAGATTTATTTGTTTGTGGCGTTCAGGGAAATGCAGCATTCTTGCTAATGACACACACACACACACACTATGAAATATTGAAATAATATCAATTCTCTCTCTCTCTCTCTCTCTCTCTCTCTCTCTCTCTCTCTCTCTCTCTCTCTCTCTCTCTCTCTCTCTCTCTCTCTCTCTCTCTCTCTCTCTCTCTCTCTCTCTCTCTCTCTCTCTCTCTCTCTCTCTCTCTCTCTCTCTCTCTCTCTCTCTCTCTCTCTCTCTCTCTCTCTCTCTCTCTCTCTCTCTAATCAATCCATTCCGGCTTTCTCAATCCCTTCTTGCATCCACTCCTCCTCCTTATCTGTCTGCTGTACTGCACACATTCATCCCTCTATCACTCCTCCTCCCTCTATCTTTCATTTATATTTACACATCATTCATCCTGGTAGGTTCACTGAGCATAAACACTCGACTTCATCAATGTCCTACTTCACACCGATTCCCAGTTGACCACTGGGATCTGACCAGTACAACCACAGTCTTCTACTGTTGACTGGGAGCTGACCAGTACAACCACAGTCTTCTACTGTTGACTGGGAGCTGACTAGTACAACCAGTCTTCTACTCCTCTACTGTGGTCTACTGTTGACCACATGAGTCACCTGGAGCAGTTGGGGGTTAGGTACCCTTGCTCAAGGGTACTTGAACGGTGGGTGTTGAGGGAGCGGTGAGCGTCCTCATTCACTTTCCTTCCAGTACAGGGAATCAAACTGGCAACCTTCCAGCCACAAGAATGATCGATCAATGTATTTCCTAGCTCTGTTCATTTTATCTGCTCTCATCTCCACATCCGTCCTACCGGGTTAAAGGTCAAAGGTCGTTAAAAGCAGGGAAAGTGGTTTTGACCTCCGGCCGGGCCCGAGGAGACGAAAACAAAAACGCAGAACGCTTGAAACGCTTCCGCCATTCTCCCTTCATCCTCCCGTCCTCTCCAAACCTCTGTCCATTTCAAAAGGTCAGAGGTCAAACACCTCCACAGACACCCGTCCATCAGACCTCCCTCCGTCCCTCTCCATCTTCTTCTCGCTCTCTTTCAGGCTCGCTCCATATCACTGCCTCTGTCTCTTTCAAAGTTCAAAGGTCGCTGACAAAGCAGATTAACGTCGTCATGGTCTATATCAAGGAAGGAGACCACACGGTACTTATTGCCAACTCCACATCTTCACTCAGTAACTTTAACCCATTCAATCCGGGAACGCATCTGTCATTTCAGATTAATTTGGCTATTCAAAAATCTATCGATTTAAAAAAAAAAATCTTTGAATTCATCTTTTTTAAAGCGAACATTTTAAACTCAAATATTTGCTTCTAGGGGGTCCCTGGAACAAAATATTTTGAGATGGCCACGGCCAAATACATATCATTTTGGGGGTCCTTGACATGAAAAAGTTTGATAACCACTGATATTATTATAGCAACATACGGTTCTCAGAAAACTGTTAGAACTTAGAAGACATTGTAGATGAGTTCCTGGATTGAATGGGTTAAACCAAGTGTAAAGTCTTGTCAAGTCACCCATTGACTCAATGGCTCTGGAAGCTGTATGTATACATTGCTGGTGTTTATTTTCATCAATGTCCAACGTGCTTTCACAGTAGTCTCGTCTCGGACACGTCCTCATTTCTGGCGACAGACAGTTTACGAAGTGTGTGTGCTATCTCTCTCCTTTAATCAGTAGCCATCTGTTTGTGTTTGCCGTAGCTTAATATATTTACTTGTGTGACGACAAAGACGAGACGTTACAGTAAACCGTTTATTTTCTGACCGAGGGAACGGCAATAACTGGGAATAGCTGTGGCTGTTTATAAAGGACCTGCTCTGTCTATAGCACGGACCAACTTTTATGGGTCGTGAGTAATATAGGTTGAACGTTATTAATCAAAAAAATCAATTTGGTAATATATCGAATATCAGGTCATTATGCATAATGATAACTTTTACTTTTGATACATTGAGTATATTTTGATGCTAATACAGGACTCCTAACAGAATATTTCTACACTGTTACTACAGTACTAATAGTAAAATATATCAGTACTGATTGACATCTCTCTCTATCTCTCTCTCTCTCTCATCTGAGAGTGTGGCGGTTCAAAGGTCATCGACGAGAGAGGAAAAGTTGTTTTTCTGTTATCTCACAAAAAAAGTGCAACTGTCCATCAGCGCGACGGCCCCCCTCCTCTCCTCTTTCCCCCTGTTTATCACTTCTCCTTCCTCCTCCCAGTGCCCTTTGACCCCTGACAGTTCACTCAACGCCCAGAGAGACTTTCTGCAGGGTTCTTATCATCACAGAGTCCCGCTGACACAGTTCAGACGACAGCAGCCAACGTATCTGACAACGTCACACAGATTCCACGGGGACAAACGAATGTCGAGAGTCCAGATCGCCGCAGATGGCATTATAAACATTTAAACTTAGCTTTTTTTAAGGAATACTGAACTTGGAAAATATTGGAAAATATTAACAGATGGTGTCCACATACAAATGGGAGAATGGAACTGACTTATAGATTTGTGCAAAACTATATTATTATTATTGCTTATCGGTAAAAAACTGCACAAAAAATAACAATATCACAAAAGAAAAATATAGCTTTTCATGATATCCTAGAGGTTAGACAACAGTGATAATGGCTGGTGATCATTATAATACACTATTATCCTTGCCCAGTGTCCAGCAATTATGAAATAATATCATAATACTTAGAAGTAGAATACTTAACAGTAGAAGTAATTATAGAATGCTTTATACTGTGTTATTGTTATAAGGCATTATGATTATTTATGAGTTCTTATAACTATACTTATGCCGTGTTATATGCAGATTATAATGCCTTCTAAGTATGCTTATAATGCATTATAGAAATGGAATGCATAGAAAGTGTTACCAGGAGGGTGTGAAAAACACTATACACTATGAATTATTATTATTATATTATTATATATATTATGTATATTTGAAGAAAATATGGTGTCACAGCGATGTCATCAACAACATGTCAGAGATCCATAATAGAAACCAAGATGTTGTGAAAGATGTTAAAATGCTTTTACAAACCAATTGATTTCAATAACTTTTAAACTTTAAATTTGAAAATAAGTACTGCCTCCCCCTGGCCAGCCGGGGCGCCTGATGGAGGGGAAGGGAACTGGTTGGAATAACGTGTTCCTTCCACGCGCTACGTCCAACCAGGGAAACTCCCCCCTGTCAGGTGACAAGGTGGTCAGTTGGCTCTCATGCATTGAAGGAGGCATGAGCTCGGCCCTGGCCTCCCTAGGTTGGCAGAGGGAAGGTAGTGCCCAGGATTACATAGACAATTGGCACTGGGTGTTAAAAATAGGGTTACAAAATCGTGGGATAAAATTAAAATTAAAAAAAATGTATGTATGATGGCTTTAGAAGAATAATAGGACATTATTATTTTTTATGGACTGCTGAGTCGTAAGGTTAAAGGTAGGGTCAATTATATATATTTGTTTTTTAAAAGAGGTGTTAATTAGCTCTATATTCTAGTAGTTCTCATTGCTATAGAGTGTTTGTTTAGTAACAGGAGTCTCCATGACTCTCCAGCTCTTTATTAAACAGAAAATGCATTTTCAGCTAGGGATACCGTTTTTTTTAAAGACAGGATACAGATTAAATAGGTGAAATTGGAAGTAATGACCAGTGGTGTAGCGCAAAATCGCGGGCCCCCGACGCAAGGAGGGGGGGGCGGGGCCCTTTCGCAAACGGCAATGGAGATGGTGCTGGGTATGGTGCGGTAAATGGCCCCCCCCCAGCGGTGGGTCGCTTGCTACCCCTCCGCTACGCCACTGGTAATGACAAAGAAATGAGCAGACCCGGGTCCCTGCCGATAAACACTGCGGCCCCCCAGAGTGATTGAGGAAATTTTGTGGCCCTCACCATCTACAAAGTTGCCCACCCCTGATATAAAGGGTCAGTTTACCAACAGTGTGTGTACAGGCCTCATCATGACTTATCTGCTACAGAGAGCTACTGAAAACCACCACAAGTCGACCTCTGACCTCTCAAAACAGCAGCAGGGTCAGAGGTCATCTGAATGGGGTTATCTTTTCAGAAGATTGGCCAGCTACTGGAGCTACTGATCTCCCACGGACAACCTCAGTACGCAGTCAACATCCTCACGTGTTCATGTATCCAAATCTAACCAAATGGATCCAGAAAAAGTAATACACTCATTGGAAACACTCGGGAAACAGCAAACACACTGGTGGTTGTGGACAGAAACTAAGTACATTTCTAGATATTAGTATTTGTTTTGGGTTTTTGGTTTACTCATCTACATTTTATTGTACTTTTATTTTTTTACTCCACTACATTGGAGTGATGACACTAGCTGTAATGTGATTGGCTGACTTTGCAAAAGTATAGATTTGCATTGACTGTGGAAGGGTTAGGGTTGTAGACTATTGGCCAATCACGGTGCAGGATTGGTCAGTGTCCAAAACTCACTTATAGGGGGCGGTTACACCGCCCCAAAAATATGAACTATTGTTATATTAGGTTTAGAAAATGTCTGACAATGTCTGAACATGTATTTTGTAATTGGAACTTCCACTTTCTTTTCAACCTCTCTCTCTCTCTCTCTCTCTCTCTCTCTCTCAAATGAGCTTTATAGGCATAAGAAACAACATTGCAAAAGCAAGTGTCAAGTATAAAACTATCAAAAACTAAGAAATAAACAAACAATTCCGTCTCTCTCCCAAATTGAATAAAGTTCACTCGTTCCGTCTCTCTCCCAAATTGAAGAAAGTTCACTCGTTCCGTCTCTCTGCCTGTATGTTTTCTCTTTCTTTCTCTCTCCCCCTCTCCCTCTCTCTCTCACTCTCTCCCTCCCTCCCTCTCTCTCTCCCTCCTTCGTTCTCTCAACGTTAACAGTGATGGGGTGGGGGTGGGGGCGGTGGGTTGGTTGCTTCCTAGTGAAAGTGAGAGGTTTAAAAAATGGAGAGATGTTGAGTGGAAAAAAAGAGGAAGAGATGGAGACGAGTGCTGGAGGTTCAAACTGGGGTCTCTGCTGTCCATTAGACACTACACAGAGACAGACAGACAGACAGACGGGAAGAAAGATGGACAGAAAGACAGAGAAAGAGGTGGGTAGAGGAGGAGAGAGAGAAATGGAAAGAATGAAGTTAAAGTGAGGAAGTGATCGCAGAGATACAATGACAAGATTGGGGAGGAGAGAGAAAGAGAGAGAGAGAGAGAGAGAGAGAGAGAGAGAGACAGAAAGAAAGAGGGAGATAGAGAGAGAAGGAGGGGGTCAGACGGAGGCTAACTACATCTTATGAAACGGGGGCGAACGAGTGAGTGGGTGAGAGACGCAGTGGGAGACACTAAACGAGTGTGGGCCGTACGTCAGAGAGACAGAGAGTAGAGAGAGAGACCGAGGCAGATAAGAGTGAGGGAGGGAGAGAGGGGGAGATAGAGTGACGGGGCGAAAGAGGAGGGAGGGGGGGAGAGAGAGAGAGAGAGAGAGAGAGGGACCTAGTGGGATCAGTGCAGTGATCAGACAAATCAAGACAGAATACAGCAAAACAAACATCAACAGGAAAATAGTCTCTATTCCGCTCCTTGTCTGTCCTTCTCATCTCAATTTAACTTCAACCACATTGTACAAAGTTCACTCAGGGTTCAGAGAGTTGTTAGAAGTTCAGCTGTACTTGTGGCTGTTTGTAACGGACGCTGGACTGATCCCAGGTCAGAGATTCTGTGCAAACAACCACCAGCTAAGATTACTGGAAAACACTGATCTGGAGACTTGCCGCTACCGCTGTCACGATCACTAGATTTTAGTTGACGACAGTGTTGCCAGATTTTGCGAGAGAAATAAGCAACCAGGTCTATGAAAACAAACCAAAAAGAAGCGACTAAAGAACAT
>NC_139956.1:32986619-33029119 GCF_963454915.1 Gymnoscopelus microlampas | reverse complement strand
TTTCATTTATCTCTTCCTTCCTCCCCCCATTTCATGTTCATCTCCATTCGCCTACTGTCCCTTTCCTCATATGTCTGTGTGTGTGTGTGTGTGTCTAGTCAAGGTCAAAGATCAATCCAGTTGCTGACATGGAGTAGTACAAAACGTAATGTAAAAGAGACCAATAACACACACACACACACACACACACACACACACACACACACACACACACACACACACACACACACACACACACACACACACACACACACACACACACACACACACACACACACACACACACACACACACACACACACACCTCTACGTTGTCAACAGCCCCATTCAACTCCAACTCCAACTCCCACACATACGCACACAAATCATTTAAATTCTACCTCCAGCCTACAGGGGTAGCGTATGAAAGTTGACACATCATTTTAGGTTTGGACAAATTAGACAAATAGGGGTCCATTTGCTTCCATTTGTACACTGTCAGAGTTACAGAACTGTAAGGGTCCATTTGGAAACCCCCCAAATTGTATAGATATTTTCTTCCTGATGCATTTCCCCAAATGTATGTCCAGGTGCACGCACACACACACACACACACACACACACACACACACACACACACACACACACACACACACACACACACACACACACACACACACACACACACACACACACACACACACACACACACACACACACACACACACACACAGGGAATGTGACAGTAGCACATTCTCTCTCTCTCTGGGCCCCAACCCATAGCCTGGCTGTTACCCTGACACACACACACACAGACAGTGGAACTGTCTGCCCTCAATCTGACTTCTGCTGTGTGTGTGTGTGTGTGTGTGTGCGGACGCGCGTGCACACTCGCGGGTAGCGGCAAGGGACAGATCAAAATAGAGAATGATGATGATGAAAGGACAAGATGGAAGATGGAAGCTATCCTGATGAACCCCTCCCACCTCCCTCTGGGTTGAGGCTGAAGACCATCATCATCATCTCCTCCCTGGAACAAGACTGAGCGACTCGGTCGGTCCTTTGTGCCGGTGGCCATCAACCACTTAAACCTGTCATGTCAGATATGATAATACTACCCTTTTTTGTCCTTGATTATAGCTTATTATATAATGATAATGAGCCTTTACTAAGAGGACATCTGTCACAATGCAGGTCTATTTACTGCTGCATTTGCACGAGGCAGTCTCAGAGAGCTCTCGACTTTTGTTGAATAAATACATTGATTCATTCCACTCTACCCTGTGTGGAAATATGTTCTTACAAGCCGTACTGAAGTAAGGTATACTTATAATCCCTGCCACGACAATTTCTCTAGTCTTAGTGAAACCGACTTGAGTTACAACTGTTGCAAGGTTTTGAGCTGTAGATCTGCTATTTTTTGGCGAATGTCCACCCCCCCAGAATAGGCATTCAAGTGGTTAAGCGAAGACTTTATTCATCACTCACTTATACAGGTATACAAGCAGTAAAATGTTGGTGTGGCATGCTCCACAAGACAGCCAACAACAGTAATACTGACTGTCTGTCTGTCTGTCTGTCTGTCTGTCTCTAAAACCAAAAATAAACGTGCATTTAGCATTTACTTTTTATGCACCGCATATCTGGAACAAACCCCCCCCCCCCAAAAAAAAAAAACTACAGACCTTTCGGTTTGCCTTTGACTTTGATTGAGTTACTTTCTTTTTTCCTTCTCTTCTGCACTGTAACTGTATCTGTTATTTTTATTGTATAATTGTGTTTCCTTTGCTTGATATTCTGTGCAAAGCACATTGAATTGCCTTGTTGTTGAAATGTGCTATACAAAGAAAACTGCCTTGCCTTGCCTATCCATCTATCTATCTATCTATCAAGAAAGAGAGAAGGAGGGAGTGACAGGAGGAGAAGATGGAGGAAGGGAAAAAGAGAAAGAGAGATGGGAGCAGAGGAGAAGAGATATAAGGAGGCAGAGGGGAGGTGAAGGAGAGAGAGTGAGCGAGCTGAGGCTAAAGTTGTATTGATGAAAAAGTCTGATAAAATACCAGAAGATGACAGGAGAGAAAACAGAGGAGCAGGAGAAAGGAGAGTGGACGGAAGAGAGAAGAGGAGAGATGAGAGGAGGAGAGAGTAGGAGACTAGAGTGTAGGAGAGGATGTTTTATAAACTTGATGCTGAGAAAGAGAGCGGGGGAGGATGAAAGGCCAAAGAATCCAAACAGAGAGAAAGAGAGATAGATGGATGGAATTTCACTTTTTTGTGTGGTTAACCAAAAGAATGGTTACAAAAGACCCATCACTGATAGCGCACAGACGCGCACACACACACACACACACACACACACACACACACACACACACACACACACACACACACACACAGAGAGCAACCCAAAGAGACACACAGGAGACACACTGAAGGTGGAAGAATGCATGCCTGGCGTGTGAACGCGAGAAGAAAAGGATGAGTGAAACTCTACTGTTGCAAACGCTATTCTGGGGGCACGCCACACCACAACGCGCGCGCACACACACACACACACACACACACACACACACACACACACACACACGCGTGTGCATACAGAGAGCCCAGGGGCCAGCCAAAGGTTCGCACTAACCACAGACTGTTCTAAATATAGGAAAAGTGATATGATCTGAAGAACGGGCGGTAGCCAAGAGACCACGCACGCACACACACTCACCCTTTATCAAATACACACTTGTATGCGTTCATGGAGACACACACAGTCTCGCACTCCGAAACACACACACACACACACACACACACACACACACGTGTAACTCTACGCTCACCTCTCCTCCCTGTGTTTTACAGTACAGAGAACAGTAGATATGTGTTGACAGCAGAGATAAGCTGCTTACATATTTAAAGAATCAACCGTGAGCCCACCACACTTTTTTTTTTGTGTGGGGGGAGGTGGTTAAAAAGAGAAAAGTGGGGGAAACAGTGGAGAGAGAGCGAGCTACTTTAAACCTCAGCTGGTATGCTTTGTGTCTAGAAGCCTCCTGCTGAGGCAACTGAACCCAAAACTTCACCTTTTCACCACCGGAGAAAAGGTTGCTTCTTTTACCCAGGGGCTTAAAGCATTGGTTGAGGGAGTTCCAGGGGGTCCCCAGATAAATGATAGTTAGTAACCAAATGGACCCGTTAGGGTTAGTACACTCTGAGTTAAATTAACATTGATTTTACAACATAAATTGGGGTCCCAAAGATAGAAATGCCATTAAATGGGAGTTCGTAGCCTAATGCATGTCAAACTGATGGTCCTTGAAATTAAAATGGTTGAGAATCACTGCTAGAGCCGTAACAATCTTCTCTTATGGGGGTCCCTGGCATATCTTTTGAAATGGGGGTCCTCGGGCTAATAACTGTCAATTTGTATCCTGTTTGAGTTCTCTCTCTTGATTGGATAACATTGTATCCTGACCTGACAATGCAATTTCTGATTAGCTGGAGAGACAGGGAGACTCCTGTTACTGAGCAAACACTAGGAATGATTACTATTAGAATATAGCCTTTTTACCAAAATAACTTTTTGTTTTAACCAAAAACTATTACTTAAGCCTCTGAGTAAAACAACAAACCTTTTCTGAAGCCGTGAACAGTGAAGTTTGGGCCAATTTCACATATTTTAATCACATGTGAATCACATTAACACAATCACATTAAAACATCCTTTTTAAAATAACATATTTATTTTTATTTTTAATAAACAAAATGTTCAAATGGAATATTCTAATATCCTATCAATGTTTTTAAATTCTGTTATTTTCCAGGACTACTGAAGTATGTCGAGAGTGTTTAAATGCAGACTTGTAAACACCTTTCATCTGATTTCCGTCCCAATCCCTGTAAGCTCTTAATCTAAAATAAACAAAAACTGATTAAAATATAGCTGGATTTTTGCCCAATCTTGAGATTTATTTGTTAATTTAAAGGCGTCACTCCAAACACACAGTAAAATCCTCAGTTAATTCAACACTGGGTGTACAAACGGGTCCACTTGCTTACAATTCTACACTCATAGTGTTACAAATCGATAAATGAACACTGAGGATTTCACTGTGTACCCAGATTAAAGCCAATATGGTCATATAAACACCTTTATCTGATTTCCTGACCAAACAATGTAAGCTCTTAATCAAAAGTAAACAAAGTCTGATTAACATACATGGACTTTTGCCCAATATTGAGATTTATTTGTTAAATGCGCTGTAAGCAATAATTCTGTTTTCGTTCTTTTGTTTGTTAAAGCTGCATATTCTGAGAGTTAACATTACTATAGAGTGTTCGTTCAGTAAAGAGTCTCCCTGTCTCTCCAGCTCAATGGTAAACGCAAAATCCATTTTCAGACGCACAATATTTTCTGATGGGGGTCCATGGCCAAATACATATCAATTCGGGGGTCCTTGACACGGACAAGTTGGAGAACCACTGACTTAAGCCACCTTTAACTTATAGGCGTGTTTCCAAATGTGTGACCGTGTGTACCATTATAAGGTGAATGTTTACACCGACAAACTAAATCACTGTGGCACCTCTTTCTTGACTGCTAACGGTTGATGGTTCAATTGGAGTTAATTGACAAAACAATCAAGAACATTGTCAGTCACCCGAGGAACCGACAGCCTTCTGTTGTGCTAATGACATCACTAAGCTAGCAGGAGAACAAAGCCAGGCTGAATAAATGTGTTTATTTGTTGGGGGGGAGCACATAATAGACAGGATACCCCCCCCCCCACCCACCAGTAAGCACTGGAAATGGTAATACTGGGGAGACTGGGAGCGAATGGTGAGTTCAGCAGTGCTGCGACTGGACGCTGTGTGCATGTAAACACGGCTCAGGTTATGAGTATGTACAAAGTCAGGAGAAAACAAGCGTTAATAGCGCGCACACACGCACGTGTGTGTGTGTGTGTGTGTGTGTGTGTGTGTGTGTGTGTTTGTCGTCGTTGTCAGAGTGTACAACAATTTTGTGCCCGCCTGCACTGTGTGTCAGTCTGTGTGTGTGTGTGTGTGTGTGTGTGTGTGTGTGTGTGTGTGTGTGTGTGTGTGTGTGTGTGTGTGTGTGTGTGTGTGTGTGTGTGTGTGCGTGTGTGCGTGTTTGCGTGCGTGTGTGTGTGTGTCCTGGGGAACTCCTGTGCGGGCTCGGTCCCAGGACCTTAGAAGGTTCCAGAACACGCAGATCTGACCAGGCGACAAACGACCCGTCAGTGTGATTTATCGGCCATTCACCGGTAGGTCACACACCACACACACACACCGACTGACAGGCAACGCACTGCGGGCGGGCACGGAATTGTTGCACTCTCTAACAACAACGACCAACGCACGCAGACGTGTACGCAAAAGAAATTATGAATGAGTGAACTTTGGACTTTGGGGGAGGGAGGGGTCTTTTGATATGATAAGAATTTTATAAACAATGGATAAGAGAGAGAACAGAGGCCAGAAGAGGAAGAAAGAGCAGGAAAAAAAGAGTCAAGAGAAAAGGCCAAAGATGTGACTTAGAGAGAGAGAGAGGGGGGGGTTGACTGATTTAACCCATTCAATCCGGAAACGCATTTGTGTCATTGTAGATTTCTTTGGCTATTTGAAAAATCTTGAACATTTGTTTAAAGCGAATGTTTGAACTCAAATCTTTGCTTCTGGCGGTATGTTGTTCAGCATGTTGCTATATCAGTGGTTTTCCAACTTTTCCATGTCAAGGACCCCCAAAATGATATATATATTTGGCCGTGGACAAGCTCATAGCACGGCACTCGGTGCCACGCTATGAGCTTGTAGATCTGCTATTTTTTGAATAGCCAAATTAATCTTAAAATGACACAGATGCGTTCCCGGTCTTAATGGGTTAAACTGATTCTGATCAGCAACTGAAAGAAGAGGAAACGAGTGGAGAGGAGAGAGAGAGAGGGAAAAGGAGGAGTAATGCAAGATGAAAACGGAGAGGGGAGGGGAAATGGCGGGAGGGAAGAGAGAGATGAGAGAGGAAGAAGATGAAGTAGTTTGGGGGATGGAGGAGAGGAAGAAGGAAAGAAAAAGAGGAGAGGACATGAGAGGAGGAGAGGAGAGGAGAGGAAGAGAGAAAGAGTTGAGGAGAGGAGAGAAGATGAGGACAGGAAGAGAGGAGAGGAGTTGAAGTAAACATTGATGTGGGATGAATGCAATTTTTCCCCTTCTCTTTTCTCTCTCTCTCTCCCCCTCTCTCTCTCTCTCTCTTCCTCTCCTCCTCCTCCTCCTCTGAGGAGAACAAGAGGTACTGCATCATCCGGACAGGCGCAGAAAGAGAGGAGAGGGAGGAGAGAAAGGAGGGATTGTGACGGAGGGATAAAGGCCCATCCGTCTCTGTCTGTCAGCTCATTCATCGTCTGCTGCTCCGTCCTGCCGGGACATCAGTCATGTGCTGTCACACACACACACACACACACACACACACACACACACGCACGCGCACACACGCGCGCAAGCACGGAAACAGAGATGCAAATACCGATACACGCACACGTTTAACAAACGATAATCACAAACACACGAGCACGCACACACACACACACACACACACACACACGCACACACACACACACACACACCAGACAAACACACCACACACACACAACTCCCCTCACTCTCCGCCCTGTTTCACATATTCAGTAACAACCGTGATGGACAGACACACACACACACACACACACACAAGCGCGCGCACACACACAACTCGTCCCTCCGTTTCACACACTCAACAGGAATGCGGATGGCGAACACACACATCTTCCACTAAGATTCCCACTCAACAATGACAGTACGCTTGTGCGCACACACACACACACGCACACACAAAATGTCTCCGCTCATTTTCCCATATTCAGATCCTCACACGCGCATACACAATTTCCGCCCTGTTGCACCAACTCCACAATGCCCAGCACACACACACACACACACACACACAAACACGCACCCCGCCCGCCCCATTCCCAGCCTCCTGTCCAGAACTGAACAGAACAGAGTCTAACGGGCCAACACAGTTCTGTCTCTTTTGTCTCTCGTCCCGTTCGGGACTTTCCCAGGACGAGTCGAAACCCCATCAACAGTCAGATCAAACCCCGTTCCCGTTACAATACGTTACACTTCAGCACTAACCCCAGATGACATAAAACCCATAAAACGCACTTTAGATCAAACCCCCATTTCATTACAATACGTTACGCCTGATTTACATTTTATAGCGCGCTGGTGTTTTGCACACCGATAATAGCCGATCTACAAGCGGTACAGTATCCGCTATTTTTCGGTGCCAGGCACCAGCGCACAACCAAGTGAAAATCAGCCTTTACATTTCAACCCTATAACCCCAAATGACATACCCATATACTGTACACGGTGAGATCAAAACTCATTTTATTTCACTTTAGATTAAAAAATATTTAAAAATCTACAAGCTCGTATGAGCCTGCGGATCTGCTATTTTCTTAAATAAATCGTGAAATTGTGTGCAAATCATTGAATACATACTTTTTAAAGCGAACATTTGTCAAATCAGATCCCTGGAGTAAAATATTTAACAAATGTTTGCTTCAACACATATATATTCAAAGATTTGCACACATTGTCACGATTTTTCAAAGATCTGCAGGCTCACGCTAGGAGCTCGTAGATCTGCTATTGTTGAATAGTCAAAGAACAAGCAAATGATAGAGATGCGTTCCTCGATTGAATGGGTCAAATACTTTACTCTACAACAGTATAGCCTGATTTACTCTTTGTTGTACATTGGGTCTCGCACCGAAAATAACCAATTTACAAGCGCACAAGACGTCACGGCACGAGCCTAACCGGCACGTAACTGTAAATCCAAAGTATGAATCAGGCTCAAAACTTCAACCCCAAATATGACATGAACCCAGTAGAAGACAAAAACACGGGTCAAATGAGGGCTGGACGATATGGACAAAAACACATCTCACGATCATTTTGACCAAATAACTTGATATCGATATTGTGACGATAATATCAAAATTAAAAAAAAAAAAAGATTTTCCAAAAATAGTGAAACTAGCAAATTTGCACGTTGCAATGTGAGGTGTTTTGAGCTTGTTAAATATGCTATTTTCTCTGAAAAAAAACACTATCACGATATTACAATATCAAAATATCAAAATATCCCAGATATAACATTGAGCCCTAGATCAAATCCCATTTCCTTATACATTACATTACGTTCAATACATTATACTCTGACCCTAAAACCATATCTCTCTCTCTCTCTCACACACACACGCACACACACACATCAAATCCCATTTAATTAAAACAGGCTAAACTTCAAGCCTAACCATTACGAGACAAACTCATAAACACAGCAGGATCAAATCGCATTCAATTACAATGCGTTTCATGTCGCGCCCAAACCGATTTCATGTTAGACTTCAGCCCTAATCCCATGACACAAATGCACGGTTCAAATCTCAATTCATTGCAATATGTTTTCAATCTCCTTGAACCCCTATAAACACTACTAAACAAACCTGTGAACACAGTGAGGTCACATTCCATGTACATTTCCAATACAAATCATATTTATACAGTATTGGAACAGAATCATACAGCTGTTTGTTTCTGATTGCGTTAAGAACGTTTGTAATGGGCCGTTCAGTAAGTGCTTTTGAATGTTGCAGTAGCACATTGATTGAACTTCGGATTTTTGCACTTATTACAGTGTTCTTGTGTACAATCCAGCTCTATTAACCCCTTAGGGGCCTGTGTGCAGCCTGAGGTCCTTCAGCAAGGAGTCCAGAATGAAGACAAAGGGTCAAACTAGGGGTGTGCCGATATATCGTCCCGCGATATATCGCGATACGTTTTCGCGACGATATGTATCGTTTTGGAAAAAAAAATATCGTTTTGAATTTTTTTTTTTTTTTTTTTTTTTTTTTTTAACCAATCAAAATAATCAGTTATGCAAACAGCCCCGAGGTGAAAAGGGTGACAACATGTTGTTTTTTTTCGGGTCAGGTGTCACACTATTGCCCTATTTGGATTCAAAACGGCTGAAAAGCTACAAGTTTGCATGTCTGAATAATGCAAAAACAGAATTATTTGTTTGCATTTCCTTTTTTTCTCCCCTATTTATTTTCATAATAAAAAAAGTGCGTATCGTATCGTATCGAAATCGTATCGAAGTTGTGAGCCAAATATCGTATCGTATCGTTTGGTGAAATTAGTGTATCGGCACACCCCTAGGTCAAACCGTGCCTTTGCTGTCAGGGATCCTCGACTCTGTAATGACCTGCCTGAGGAGGCTCAGACTCCTTCTCTTTTAGCCCATTAACCATTATTTTACACTTTGGGCTATTCAAAAATAGCAGATATACAAGCTCATAGCGCGGCACTCGACAAGCTTGTACTGTAGATCTGCTTATTTATTCTTAAAATCACGATTTTCTTTGCAAATCTTTGATTATATATTTTTTAATTCAAATCTTTGCTTCTGGGGATTCTACAAATGTCTTCTAAATCTTAACAGTTTTTTATTTTTTTAAACTTATGTTGCTATAATATCAGAGGCTCTCAAACTTTTTTAATTTCAAGGACCATCAGAATCATCAAAATGATATGTATTTGCACATATTTTCTTTATTTCCCCCCTCCCCCCCCAAAAATAGCTGATCTACAAGCTCATAGCGCGGCACTCGGTGGCACGCTATGAGCTTGTATATCTGCTATTTTTGAATAGCCAAAGAAATCTTAAAATGACACAAGATGTGTTCACGGTCTTAAAGGATTAAATCACTTCCTTCAATAGCATCAGTCTAAACAATATACTATTGAAATAACAATCTGTGAATTGAACCTACAATACTAAGTAAACAAATGAACCTAATCTGTTTAAATAAGATGATAATTAAATTGCAGTCTTAACATAAAGGCAGTTGTATTGAAAGGCCTTTAAAATAGATGTTAATCGTTTTATTCGCTTAATGTTTTGTTTGTTACTGCACTCTCTTTTTATACATGCATCAGTGCCCTCATTGTGCCGGATGATAGTATTCTAACTGTCTTATTCTTTGTTTGTTTACATTTGGGTATTGCCCACTTGGCACCTATTGCTCGCCTGTCCGCCCAGGAAGGGGGTCCCCCCTCTTTTGAGAGCATTCCTATGGTTCTTATATCTTTTTTTTCCCCAGTCAAGGTTTTTTTTTTTTCATGGGAGGTTTTACTTGTCCGATTGAGGGTCTAAGGACAGTTGGTTTCTGTTGTTAGTCTCATGTCATTGCTCCGTCATTTATTTATTTATTTAGAATACATTATGGAGCAATTGAATTAATACAATACAATAATCAATTAATTACTCTTGTATTGCTTGCTTTTGTCGAAGGGCCTTTTCAAAATGTAGATGATTTTATTGCACACACATTGTTTTTGTTCTGTTCTTTGATTGATATTTCCAACATATAAAACAATTTGTTAAATGCTCTATAATAAAAAGTTGGTTATAATATAACCAACTTATTATTTGTTATTATAACAATATATTTTGTCCATCCCAATGTCTCCGTTTCCGCGGGGTGGTGTGGTTTTTAGGATGAACACTGTTCTGCTGTCAGTATATGAATGAGAATGTAATGTAGGTCATTGGTTCTCAGACCCCCAGGGGTCCTTGGGGGGGTCCCCGGCAAAATGTGTCAATACAGCATCCAAATCATTTGAACCACTTTATCCATTTATAGCTGATATACAAGCTTGTAGATCTGCTATTTTTGAAAATGTCAGATTTTTTTTGGAAAGTATTGTGATTTTTTTTTAAATCATTTTGAATATTTGAACACAAATCTTCTCTTCTGGGGGTCCTTGGCACAAAATAGTTTGAGAACCACTGCTGTAGGTACCAGGGTACAAGCGTTCTCGCAATAAAACTACATCTGAGCGACTGTCTTGCAGTATTTATTTTGGAGTGCCGCTTTTCCCACTTAGGTGGTTTTGATTTGAGTTGTATACATAGCTGAGCACCCACTGCCTAAACTAAGAAGGCATCCAGAGGAAGCGCACCGTTTTCTCTTTCTTATTCGTAGGTACCCAGGGGTGTGTGATGTTTTGAGGACACTTTGGGTTAAACTGCTGAACAGAAAAATGTCGCGGATAAATTAAAGACGCAAGATGAGAGGAAGATGAGGAATGGATGTGATGAAGGACTTGTTTTATCTCCATGAAGAACAATGAAAGGAGGGTTAACGCACACTCTCTCTCACACACACACACACCTTTAAAATACCAACCAGAGAAGCAGAGCGCTGTGAGTGTGAGTGTGAGTGTGTGTGTGTGTGTGTGTGTGTGTGTGTGTGTGTGTGTGTGTGTGTGTGTGTGTGTGTACGTGCGTGCGTGCGTGTGTGTGCGAGAGAGAGAGAGAGTGAAAGGGGGTCAACAAATGTCAGGGAACAAAACAACACGAAAACAAACAAAAAAAAACAGACACAGGAGGGGTGAACTGGCTAGAATGGAGAGACGGCGGGAGAATGAGAAGAGAGGAAAGAAGAGGAGAGGAGGAGGAGGGAGAAGAGAGGAGAGGAGAGAAGAGAGGAGAAGGGAGGAGAGGAGAGAGAAAGAGAGGAGAGGAGACAAAGGCTTACTTGTCTCAAGTCGCTGAAGGCCAGCAGCAGTGTGTCTCCCTGGAAGCCTCTGACTGGACCAGCTCTGGCAAAATCTGTGGGAAAATACACCACACACACACACACACACACACACACACACACACACACACACACACACACACACACACACACACACACACACACACACACACACACACACAGGGAGAGAGAGAGAGGGAGAGAGAGAAAAGAAGAGAGGGGGATAAATGAAAGGAATGGGTGGATTCGCTATGCATCAGGATAGATTGACAGACGAATGACTGCACGACAGAGGGAGGGAGGGGAAGGGGGTTGAGGAGGAGGGGGGAGGGCAGGGGTGTCAGAGTCATGTCACTGGGTCTTGTTTTGGGTGTGTGTGTGTGTGTGTGTGTGTGTGTGTGTGTGTGTGTGTGTGTGTGTGTGTGTCGCGGCACACCACAACAGCGATTATACGCCTGCCATCCCCAGTGACCCCCGAGAGACACACACACACACACACACACACACACACACACACACACACACACAGTGTCCCTCCAACTCTTACCTGATAACTTCTGCCCTTTTATCCATTCTTTCTTCCTCTAAACGCTTTAGTTCTTAATCCCTCCCTTCTCTCTCTTTCTCATCCCTCTCTTCTCTCCCGTGGCGCGCCCCTTTGTCACCTCTTCTCTCCATCCCTCCCTCTCTTGTTTAACTCTTTTCATGTCCCATTCCATGTCTTCTTTTCTTTAACTTTTTCACCATTCATCTCTCCTCCTCTGTCTCTCTTTTCCGTTGTTCTGTCTTTCATTCATTCATTCTTTCTCTCCCTCCCGTCTTACCTCTACCTCTCACTGCTTTAATGTACTTCCTGTCTTTTATCTAATCACTACATTCTATCCTTTCCTTCCTTGCTTCCTTCCTTCCTTTAACCCCTTTCTTTCATTTCATGGCTGTGCGTTCCCATCCCTTTCTCTCTCTCTCTCTCTCTCCATTCATCTTTTCTCTCCAAGCATTTAACTCTGTAACCCTTCATTGCACTGCACGCATGTCAGTGTACATCATGTCACACACACACCCTTATATTCAAGGATTAACACGCACGCACACACACACACACACACACACACAGAGCGTAGGCCCGCTGTGTGACTCTGATCTTGGATCGCCGTGCCAACGACGCCCTGCACTATTTCATTCACTCGTTCCCATCATCGCTCCGCCCCTCCTTCCCTCCACCCATAATGCATCCCTCTCTCCGCCCTCTTTCTCTCTCACTAGCGTCATGTTCAGGGGGCGTGGCCTGTACATCATGTGACATACTAGTGTCATGTCCAGGGGGTGTACTTGTACATCAAGCCGCCTCGCGCTAGGCCACCCTATCGGCCACACGGCCCGCCAACCGTGGGTTCCCAACGCTACTTACTTAGTACTACTTACCAACTTGATCTAGTATGAGAGTGACGACACTAGCATAGACTCCCATTGTACGAATGGAATGCGGAAATGCTCTGTCTATCTACCAATGTTTGGAACTACAGCCCATAGCAGCCCGCTTTGCGGCGAGATCAAATCGTGATGGATCTCTCTCTCTCTCTCTCTCTCTCTCGCTCTCTATGGGTCTGCTACTTACATGCCACACACTCCGCCCCCTCCCTAGAATAGTGGTTCTCAACTTGTGGGCTCGGGGCCCACTGGTGGGCGGTGAGGATACTGCCAAGTGGTTCCCCAAATGATTGCCAAAACCCTACGATCTGAATAATATAATAATTAATTATCATTAATCATAATTAATTATGTTATGATAATAAAAAGGCTATATATATATATATATATATATATATATATATATGCTGTTCCTATTGACTGATTGTTTTGAGCCGGTACATGGGGTACTTCAACAAATGATGACGAGGGGTAAGGAAGAGGAGAGGAGAGAAATCACTTAACCCATTCACTCCGGGAACGCATCTGTGTCATTTTAAGATTTCTTTGGTTATTCAAAAATAGCAGATCTACAAACTTGTAGATCTGCTATTTTTTTTTTTTTTTTGAATATATTAATACATTTTTAATTCAAGTCTTTGCTTCTGGGGGTCCCTGGAACAAAATATTTTGAGATGGGGGGTTCGCGGACAAATACATATCATTTTGGGGGTCCTTGACAAGTTTGAGAACCACTGATATTATAGCAACATAAGTTTAAAAAAAAAAAAAACTGTTTTGATTTAGAAGACATTTGTAGAATCCACAGAAGCAAAGATTTAAGTTACAAAATGTTCGCTTTAAAAAAATATCTATATTCAAAGATTTGCAAAAAAAAAAAAAGAGATTTGATATATATTTGTTATAGCTAAAAATCTAAAATGACAAAGTAAATGCGTTCCCGGATTGAATGGGTTAACAGACAGAGCTGCCTTGGCTCTGTAGTTTTCTGTTTCATAGAGCCCCCTGTAGCTCCACTGGTAAACTGCACTGCAAACAAGTATGCAACACTTTTGAAAAGCCAAACCTTCTCGTCTGCGTTATGACCATCCGTTCATGAGAAACATTATAGTAAGTCACATTGTCATGATGAAAGTTCATGTACTTGAAAATAAAATAATAATGGCTTGTTGTTTTACAGTCATGTTAATATGTTGTTAATTATTAAAGCCATTCAAGATTGCAGAACATTTAGTTAATTGTGTGGCTTTTGGGGGACGGGCTGTCAGGGAATGATTTATGGGTTATGGGAAAAAAATAAACAAGGGTAAATCAGAGTTGAATCCATGTGCATTGATGTTTATTCCAAGGGTACTCACGTGCATGTGTGTGTGTGTGTGTGTGTGTGTGTGTGTGTGTGTGTGTGTGTGTGTGTGTGTGTGTGTGTCTATTACTATACTGTGAGGGTCATATGTCCTCACAAATATGGTCGAATTTGAGAGAGAGACATTGTGAGGACAACTTTCCTGGTCCTCACAAGATAAATTGTAGTTTTACAGTCAGGGTTCCCACACTTTTTAACACATTGACGTCCATAGAAGTCATTTGGTGTTTTCAGTGATTACGATAGAGGGCATTTATCTCTGATTTATTTTCCCAGATTGAGTTTTTGGTGAAAACAAGCTATATTCAACAGCAGATAACTAAAGAACTGAAGATCGCGGTTACAATGTTTCTTTTCCGGATGATAGAGGAGACCCCCCCGCCCCCCCCCCCCCCAGACATCTGTTGTTTACATCTTCTCTGAAAAAAAAAAACATTCTGTGGGTCTTGGAAGATTAGTAAAAACACTGGCGGTGGCGGATGAATTAATTAATTAATTAATTCCTGGCAGTCAATGTGTTAACAATGAATTTTCATAACTATTTTCATAACTATTGTAGTATGTTACCCCATTTCCAGGCCTATAGCAATCATATGATGCAATCATGAGGCTCTTACGCCAGTGTGCTATCAATGCATAGTCGAGCGAAGGTGTCACGTGACAAAAATAACAGATCTACAAGCTAACGTCGTAGCACATGTAGCAACGTGTTGTTAGCTGGTACACATTACATTGTACCATGTACATATTTCACGTAATGTTAGCCAAAAAACATCCAAACATTTTCAAAAACATTTGATTAATTCCCAACCTTTTCCAAACCTGGAAAAAAATGTGGAAATTTTACCGTGGGAACCCTGTATAGTTCAAGTTCCGATTCTGAAAAGATTCAGGGTGGGGTTAGCATTATGATCAGCATATACTGTACATATAGAGGTTAGGTATAGGGCTTAGGGTTGTAAATATGGTTTGATTGATTGATTGATTGATTGATTGATTGACTGATTGATTGAATACACAAGCAAAGGTAAAAGGATAACACAAAAAGAAAAGCCTTAGGGGTGTGTTTCCATTGTGGTCCCGTGTATTCAATTCATCATCAGAACACACAAGACATAGATTTGATAGATAGATTTAGTTACGCGCCGCTCTGGCAATAGCAGATCTACACGCTCACAACGTGTCACAGTGCGATGTATTGTGAGCTTGTAGATCGGTTATTTCCGGTGCAGGTCGCCCACAAGCAACTAAATATAACTCAGGATTTAGGATTAGGGTTCGAGTCCCGATCTGATCAATCAGTGTGTGTGTGTGTGTGTGTGTGTGTGTGTGTGTGTGTGTGTGTGTGTGCGTGTGTGTGTGTGTGTGACTCACTCTCACACTCCCGCACGTCTGTGTTGACTTGCTGCAGAGCTCCAATGGAGATCTGTCTGACCTCAGGGTCCAACATCAGCTGGAGCAGAGAGGTGGAGATGTGTTTACATGCAGACATGCACGCCGTCTGAGCTACCTTCCCCTGAGAGACACACAGAGAGAGACAGACAGAGAGAGAAAGAGAGAGACCATTAAGGTAGGTCTCCACATCACTGGCGTCGGCGGCGGTAAGCGTTCGAAAGCGTCTGTTGCCTAAAATCTGCCGTTGAATGGACGGCGGTTTACGCGCCAGGTCGCAAGTTGTAGGGAATTAGCGGGCTTGTTGTTGAAAAAGCCATCAAGCCATGGGACTTGGTGTTTCGCCCAGGTGGGCATGGTTATATGCCTAACCCTAACACTTAACTTACTTTGATGTCTTCCCGGGACCCAAACTAATGAAAATAGCCGATCTGCAAGCTCACAATGCGTTGCGATGCGACAACATAAAAAATAAATATATATATCTCTATATATATATTTTAAATATGAGTAAAGTAAAAAAAAAAAAGGGATATTTACTTGTGAGTTGTGACCCATACAAAATGGATCCGTGACCCACACATGGGTAACCCACTGATTGGGAACCACCTTAACCTAACCTTAAAGCCACGCCCACCTGGGTGAAACACCAAAGTAAGAGGGAGTCCCATCAAGCCATTGGCTATTTTTAGCACCATAGTAGCCGTCTGTCGGTGTCGGCTCTCAGGTGCATCCAGCTACTTTTTTCTCACACCTTCCAACCGACTGATCTCCCAACTTCATTCGGCTGCCAGTCTGTAGTAATCTGTAGTAGTCTGTTTGGTGGAGAGCTACCTTTAACCACTTGAACCCCAGCATCCATCCATATTCTTAACAGTAGCCAAATGTGCGGGTGGGGTTGCCAAATTTCAGCCGATCAGGCGAGAGTAGCCATTTACTGTAAGAGCCTCACTATGTTCCAGTTCCAATTTTGTCTGCTCATTTATTTGTGTCATCATCGCTTTCAAATTCACTTGTTCATCGTGTATGAGTTCTCTCTCCTGATTGGATAAAATGTACAATATATCCATCCTGACCTGAAAATGCAGTTTTTGTTTACTAAGGAGCTGAAGAGACATGAAGACTCCTGTTACTGAACAAACACTCTATAGCATTGGTTCTTTAAGTGGGGTCCAGGGAGCCCCAGGGGTCCTTGGGGGGGGTTCCAGGGGGTCCCCAGCAAAACGTGTTCATATAGCATCACAATCATTTTAACCACTTTTATACTTACTTTTAAAACAGCAGATATAAGGTCATTCATTACACACCGGCAGAAGTAGCACAAATAGCTGATCTACAAACTCAAAAGACGTCACATTGTTTTTGTGTGACACTATATAGTATGGCATTTATTTACGAAAATACATCATAAAAAGTTCAAATATGGAGATAAGAGGTTTCTGCCCAACGGCAACAATGCAAAATGAACAATGAGGCATATAAATGATGTGCAATAAGGTATAGCTATGTACTGTGGCCATGTAGAAATGAAAATAACATGATACAAGATATGAACCCACACTGAATGACAGGTTGACACAGTGACAAGCTAAATGCTACTATAGGAGGAGGCTGGGGAGGTGGAGGGACTTTCATCACTGACAAGCTGTAATTTGGGGGAAGCAGTGATAGATGAAAGAATCAGTAAGAATAATCGTTGGTCTGCTTAACCCATTAACACATTGACTGCCAGAGTTTATTCATAATGTACTCACCCCTGTGCCAGCGATTTGCGTGTTTTTTTATTTTGTAATTTTTCATTCAAATAAATTGTCTGATTGCGGTTTTAAACACATACGACAGTTCTACCAGTAGAGAGCAGCAAATCGACACATTGAACACCTCGCTTGCCCCCCCCCAAACAGGCTCACGTCACAACCGGTCATAAACCGGATGTGACGTTTTCGACAATCCCTGATCCCCTGATCGGCCTTAAAACGATGTGATACACGACGACGATGACTGTTAGTCACCCGGACTAAAGATCGCAAGCGATGGATTTGAAAGAACGCATCAATGCGATCTTGGCAATCGATGTGTTAAAGTGTGGCACCGAGTGCCACGTTATAAGCTTGTAGATCTGATTTTTTAATTACAAAACATACATGTTGCTATATACTGTACATAGCAACAAGAACCCCAAAAGGGGTTCCGGTCTTGAAAGGTATAGTTACAAATAGGGGTTCCCATCCAAAATGGGTTAAATAGACCACGTAGATGGAGCCATTAGGGTCATGGCCTTTCCTGATTGAAGGTGTGTGTGTGTGTGTGTGTGTGTGTGTGTGTGTGTGTGTGTGTGTGTGTGTGTGTGTGTGTGTGTGTGTCCGGCTTGACTTCCGTGCCTGCCTGAACCTGCCAAGAACTATCACAATGCTCCATATTGTTGTTGTTGGGTGGAAACCTTATACAGTACGTCGAAAACAGTTCGTTTTCAGGATTCAAATACAAAAATGGCAAAAAATAGAAGATCTCCAAGCTCAAACCGCACGTCACATAGCGTTTTGAGCTTGGAGATCTGCTATTTTTGCTACTTTTGTGTTGTACGTACTGACTGTACGTAACTCTGGAATTAGTTTAAAGAAAAACATTAAAAAGTTTAAACATGGAGATAAGAGGTTTCTGCCTGACCGCAACTATATTGAAAATAAATTGACTTGAACCACTGAGAAAGAGTCAACGCCACAAATTATGGAATTATACCAACACTGGTCTATAAGAAAATTAAATAGAACAAAATTACTCTTGCAAAATCACTGAGGAAAATCACTGAGCAAAGAAGCCCTCAAAAGCCCACATCATAGAATACACCAAAACTGGTCAAAAAACTGAAAAAGAGAGAAAAACAACCTCAAATTAAAATACAATAATATCCCCTCCATTAAACTATCAAAGTTCATCAGCCGTCATAGAGAGAGAGAGAGAGAGGGCCACCTCAAATGAAAAACAGAACATATCTTCCATCTCTCCTCTTCCTCCAACCTCTTACAGTTAAGTCTGCCTTCTTCTCCTCCTCCGTCCAACATCCCCCCTTCCCTCCTCTCTACCATTACCTCTTTCTTCTCTCTCTCTCCTTCTCTTCCTCTCTCTCTCTCTCTCTCTCTCTCCCCTGTCTCCTCCATTATCTGGATCCATCCATCATGGCCGCCACAACAGAGAGGAGACCCAATGTTACGCCTTACCAGTGAGGTATGGACACACACAGACACACGTGTGCGCACGCACACGCCTACACACACCTTGACTCTTTGGCCCCTGAACACACATGTTCAAAAACACATTTGGCAATCAATGATAATCAAGGCGACTTCAAGTGCATTGTCTCAATCAGGTGCGCGCGCACACGCGCACATGCACACACACACACACTAGAAGAATAAAGGCAGCCGATGAGGAAGTCCTTGACAACACATTAATTTACAAACCACAGCAGGTGCTCTGGTGTGTGAGTGTGTGTGTGTGTGTGTGTGTGTGTGTGTGTGTGTGTGTGTGTGTGTGTGTGTGTGTGTGTGTGTGTACGTATGTGTGTGGTGTGTCAGACCGGAGACCACCTATTTCCAGGTGATTAACATTCTGTCTGTGTGTGTGTGTGTGTGTGTGTGTGTGTGTGTGTGTGTGTGTGTGTGTGTGTGTGTGTGTGTGTGTGTGTGTGTGTGTGTGTGTGTGTGTGTGTGTGTGTGTGTGTGCGCGCGCGTGCGTGCGCGTGTGCGCGCGATCTTGACCTCAATGACTGTCTGCATTCCAGCAGAATTAAGAGAGGAAGAGAGAAAAGATGGTGAAAGAGGTAGAAAGAAGAAGAAAAAAGTGGGGGATATTCCGTCAGATGGGAAGAAAGAAAGAAAAACAAAGAGAAAAACAAACCAAAGGAAGGAAAGAAAGCTAGTGTTGTGTTGGACAGATTGTCGAGATCAATTTTGACAATGCTTTGATGTTTTAGTGGAATATTGGATAAACAAACACATGCACACACACACATGGTTGCATTTATATCCCCATGGGCACATCAAAACCTCTTTTTTTTCTCTCATTTTTAACCCAAACCATAACCCTTAACCCTAACTCACCTGGAGTGTGACAAATAAACCATCCAAAAAAATGGGTCCGTGAAAATATATCATATTAAACTATTCATATAGTTCATTCAGGTTCTCAAACTTTTTCATATCAGGGACCCCCAAACTGAAAGGGACTCGCATCAACAAAGTATGTGGGGTTTAACCCATTCAATCCGGGAACGCATCAGTCTCATTTTAGATTTGAGCTATAAGCATTATTTTATACTTTGACCATTCAAAAATAGCAGATATACAGGCAGATATACAAGCAGTACAAGGAGTACAAGCAGTACAAGTACTACAAGCTTGTAGATCTGCACTTTTTTTGAAAAATCGTGGATTTCTTTTGCAAATCTTTTAATATATATATTTTTAAAGCGAACATTTGTATCTCAAATCTTTGCTTCTGGGGATTTTACAAATGTCTTCTAAATCCTTTTTTAAAAGGAAACGGATGTTAATGGATCTTGGGTCTTAACACATCGGGTGCCAAACACGGTCTGAACCGTGTGTTTACATAGTGGCGGTTCCGAAGCTTCGGTGCCGAACACGGACTGAACCGTGATTTCAGTCTTTTTGTTTTTTTCGTTTTTCTCCGCGCGGGCGGGGCTAGAGCAGCTCTGGGAGCACCCATTGTAATCCTGCGAAGGAAGTGCCAGATCGCTCACCGGAAACACTTTTTTTTCCCCCATCCGGTTCCTGTCTATTTCCTACTTTGAAACGCCTATATCTCCGAATCTGTTTCCTGTGGGGAAAAACGGTCATGTGCGATGCGCGATCCACCCCCCGTTGTAACTCGGCAGGGTAATGTTATGGTTCCAGCCTGTAGCCAGGCTCATGGCACAACATGAATCGATGCTTTTTTTTGTGTGGATTTGCTTGTAACGCACGTGGAAACAACAAACAGCAAAGCGCAGTCAATGGGAGAATGCTGGCACCCACGGTAAGTTGTTATGAAAAAACGCTGGCACCCGATGTGTTAAGTGGTTAACTTTTCTCAACATATAGAGTATAAATTCCTGACATAACTCCGTTATCCCCTGAGTCACTGAGGTATTCTTTCTATTGGAAACACTATAGTGTCATCTTAGCATCGCATCATCATATAAGAACTGTGTTCCTAAAACAAATCAGCCCGCAGATTCCGTCATGTGACTCTGTGTAGTTTATGATATTGAGTTGCATTTGATAACGTCTGTGTTTTGGAGAATACAGGGGGGACCCAGTCAAATGATTGATAGTCAGGAACCAAATGGACCCTATGGCTCTGTAACTGAGTGTACAAATGGACCCTATGGGTCATTTTGGTTCCATTTGTCTCAAAGAGTTAAATTAACATAGCTTTTACATTGTGTATTCGGGTCCCAGAGATCAAAATGCCATCAAATGCATGGGATCCATGGCCTAATCAATGCATATCAAATTGGGTTCCTTGAAATTAAAATGTTTCGGAATCACTGCTATAGCCTTAGTCTCTTTTGGGGGTCCCTGGTATATCTTTTCAAATGGGGGTCCGTGGGGCTGATGAGTATCAACTTGCCACGGAAAAAAATGCATATAACCCATAGCTTCCTCTAGCGGCAGTCATGTCAGACTTTGGTTCTCTCTTGCCGCTGTGCTCTTACAGGCTCCTCCTCTTTGGTGCAGCCGGGAAATGCATTGATTGACAACGCCGTTGAACCATCGCCGTTTTCTCACAATACGGACTCGCAATAACCTCAATGCTGGTGTGAATTCAGCATAACCCTTAACCTAACCTGAATCTTTTACTAATTGTAAAAAATTGCTCTAAAAAGCTTTCTTAGCCATAAAAATGACTGGCACGCCTGAACAATCCCCTCATAAGGGTTAGGGTCACGCATGCATGAACGCGTGTGTGCGCGTGCACACACACACACACACACACAAATAATCACACATAATAACTCTCTTGTGCACACACACACATTCCACACCTTAAAATGATTTAACAATAAACACCAGACCTTCCGCTCTCACTCTGCATATTTAATTACCTTCATTAATCACACACACACACACACACACACACACACACACACACACACACACACACACACACACACACACACACACACACACACACACACACACACACACACACACACACACACACACACACACACACTAAAGTAATTCTAAAAATCGGTTTAATTGCTTCCTGTATATCATTGTATTTTGTGATAAACTGTTGGAGAACTGAAGCTTTCTTCTTGACAGCAGAAAACCATTCAGCTCCCAGGAAGTTGTTCACATGTTAACCCAGGAAACAGTGCAGGGCCATGGTTCATTCACAAGACAGGCCCACCTTCAAAGGGAACTCAAGTTACACACACACACACACACACACACACACACACACACACACACACAAGGTGCTCACACACGTGCAAACACATATATCGAAGGAACACACACCCTCCGCTGGCCGGATATCCCTCAATACGATGTTGACCCCTGACACCCACACACACGCGCGCACATACACCAAATAACCCCAGGGGTCAATTACCAGAGAGGGAGATTGAGCGTGAAATGGGCTAATTCTATTTACATGTCCTAAGTCTGGACTGACGTGCACGCGCTCTCTCTCTCACACACACAATTGTGCCGTATACAGAAGCACACATACCTAACACTCATACATTCATACATGAACACACCCAGATGAAATACACAATTACATCCGCCACACACAGACGCGCGCGCACACACACACACACACACACACACACACACACACACACACACACACACACACACACACACACACACACACACACACACACACACACACACACACACACACACACACACACACACACACACACACACACACACACACACACACACACACACGCGCACACACACAGAGGTGGTCTGTCCGACAGCAGTGGCATTGTCTTAGAGCTCAACACAGACAACTGGCAACAATTAGCCTGGAGCAAGATGGAGGGAGTGAGGGAGGGGGGGTGGAGGGGAGAGAGAGAGAGAGAGAGAGAGAGAGAATATGACAGTGAAGAGGAAAAACAATATGAATCACAGCCAAATATGTGCGCACGTGCACACACACACACTATTTACACAGCCACGCTTGTGTCATTACAATGCTAATATGAGTGGTGATGTGTTGATACAAACGTTCTCCTGTTCACTTCATCTGTGTGTGCGTGTCTGTGTGTGTGTGTGTGTGTGTGTGTGTGTGTGTGTGTGTGTGTGTGTGTGTGTGTGTGTGTGTGTGTGTGTGTGTGTGTGTGTGTGTGTGTGTGTGTGTGTGTGTGTGTGTGTGTGTGCGCGCGTGTGCGGTCAAACACACTGATATATACACATTCATATTCCAAACAGTCACATCCAGTCAACAGTAACAGTTGGACGTATTAACAATGGCAGGTTATTTACCAGTGGGGAGCGACAATGAAACATGAACATCAAATACTCCAATAAACACGATTTGTGGTTCTCGTACAGCTCATCTCGAATGTCACTTTTCCACTTTTTGAGGTGGTCTGCTGCCATCCAGTCGGTGCCAAGCTCAATCAGGGGTGTTTTTGAACGTAACTCAACCACTTAAACCCCCCTATATGCTTTGGTTGACCGGAGTCCCCCAGGGCTGTATGCTAGTGCCTTTTCTGTTTTCGCTCTACTGTACATTAAATATCTTCTTTTTTTTTCAGCGAAGACATTACGTTTTCCCCAGAACACGGATGCTGGGGTTTAAGTGGTTAAACCCTACATACTTCTGTTGACCGGAGTTTCTCAGGGTTTTTTCCCCCTTTATAATAAGTATCTTAGCTGAAAATAGCTGATCGAAAAGCTTGGCTATTTTTGCCGAATGTTTGCCTATTATAACATGCCTAGAATACTGACACTAGGGCTCATGTTGGTTAAGAACACCCAGATCATATTAAACTGTACAAGGGCTTGGAGCAGAAAGTCACAATATCTTTGCAAAAAAACTATATATGGTCACTGTGTATTTTTTGAGCGCAGATATTCCCATAATGGGCCGGCCATGCCCTACGTCAGCGCAAATCGGCAAATACGTCCATATATGGACTGGACATGCCCTAACCATTATTTTATACTTTTGCTATTCAACTAGAACCAGTAGACCTGGTACTGCCAGACCCCTTGTGGTTGAAATCTGAATGGCCGGACTGTATCTGTCTGTGTATCTGTCTTCCCATTTATGCCATATATGGAGAAAAGAGGGACAAAAGAGGAAAAGAGGGACAAAAGAGGGATCCGTCTGTCTGTCTGTGTATCTGTCTTCCCATTTATGCGATATATGGAGAAAAGAGGGACAAAAGGGACGAAAGAGGGACAGACAAAGCCTCATGTAGGCCGACCCTCTGGGTCTGGCAAAAATAGCAGATGTACAAGCTCATATGAGCTTGTAGATCTGCAAAGCGAAGAGAGAGAGAGAGAGAGAGAGAGAGAGAGAAAGAGAGCGTGAAGGAGAATAAAGTGATATGGGGAGGGAGGAAGGAAGGTGGAAGAGAGCTGAAGGACACATATGTACGTATGCTGTTCGTGGACTTGATTGGGGAGGGAGTCAGTGGAGTCAAAAGTCAAAGCGGCAGGACCAAAACAAAAAAAAAAATATTTGGCTATTCAAAAATAGCAGATCTACTAAGCTCATAGCGCTGCCGCGCTATGGCCGTGCTATGAGCTTGTAGATCTGCTATTTATGCAATTTTTATTTTTTATCGTGAAAATGTGTTCAAATCGTTTTTTTTAAAGCGAACATTTTTAACACAAATCTTAGCTTCTGTTTTTTTTTATTATGTTGCTAAAATATCAGTGGTTCTCAAACTTTTTTCATGTCAATATTTGACCTGAGAAGCAATTTCTTTTCAGTTAAAACAGATTTTGGTATATGAGTGAATCAATGAGTGAATACATACGTTTAAGCAACAAAAAATAGTTCTGCACACAACCGTGTTTTTATCCACGCTTCCATCAGAGATTTTAAAATCTAAATTTCCCATCCACTGGGCCAAGCAAAGCAGTCTGATCAGCTTCTTGTCCCATTGCGTGCACTGGGGTCTGCTGGCTGTTGGTTGGTGCACTGGTATGATCGGAACGCCTGAAACTCGTCCAGTGAGGTTCTGTGGTGCATAAACTAAGCGCGATTCAAATGCGATAAATTTTTTTTATCGCGTTCATTTTCTGTAATTAATTAATATCTAAATTAATCAGTTAAAGTCCCAGCCCTAATATATATATATATATATATATATATATATCTAACTATATAAATGGCGACCGACTTCCGCACCCTCGGTGCGGACACCCCACAGCTCTGTTATCGAATAAACAACGCACCGCCAGACCACATGTCGCCAACTGACTCGCCACGGCGGCCGCGCTGAATTTAAGCGTCGCGTAGGGGACATCTCATTGCTCACTACACCTTTTCCACCGCGCAACATAATTAATTCTACTCACCAAATGTCGGACAAAACGGAAGGGGAGGCAGCTTCGTACCGTTTACCGTGCGCACGACCTAATCACCACAACAGCAGGCAGCCGGTGCGGGAGTTTTTTCCTTTTTTTCCAAAAAATTTTTTTGGTCACCATTTTCTCCAGGAACCATTTCTGGTGTAACGCCGCAACCCGGAAGTACAAATACCAAGGACACGTCACTGATGTCAGTCGGGTTGCCAAGTTCAGGTTGGCATGCCAGGTTCTCTAAAAACAAGCGCCAGAAACAAGCAACCACCTTCATGAAAAAAAAAAAAACACCGAAGGGGTCCGCCATGTTCCAGGTGGGTCCCCGCGCGTCCCAACACTCCACAGGGGGTCCGTCGACCAGCAGGGGGTCCGCGGGGGTCCCCCTCAAACATCAAAAATATATTTTTTTCAATTTTTTTTTTTTTTTTTTTTAACTTTTCCACAGTTTTACTCCAGCAATTTGAGTACCCCAATATACACGCGGCCATGCTGGGCCCCGTGCGCGGCTGGGGTTGAGGGGGGCGTAGCCCCCCGAAACTCTAGTATATATATATATATATATATATATATATATATATATATATATATATATATATATATATATATATATATATTCAAAGAATATATATATAAAAAATAGCAGAAGGAGAATACAAGTTCATAGCGTGGCACGCGGTGCTGCGCTATATATGAGCTTGTATATATCTTTTGGGGGATCGATCATACTGGATATAAATATTCTGTGACTACTTGAAAAGGTAAGAAAAATTAGAAAAATGTGAGACAAAACCGTTTTAAGCCCAATATATACATCATCGTAGTCGTACGATGCTGTAGCATGCTGAACATATCCAATCTACATGCTCAATGTTTTGCATTAGCGACGCATTGTGAGCTTGTATTTCGGCTATTTTCTACGCACAACACTGTTGCACAATGGAGCATACATCAAACCTTACAACGTTGTGGAGAAAAATCACATTAGTCGGAGGGCAGCTGGAATTAAGCAATAGCATACTCAAGTGCATTGTTGCGATTATACCACACTTTAAACAATATGTATGATTAGAAAGCTCAAAAGCTACAGGTGGCGACCACCGTTGCTAGGTTACATGTAAGATAAACAAGGTGGATGGAATGCTGTTATGAGGAGATATCGGCACTCATTAGAATGACTCTCAGCCAATCACAATGCAAGGTCGGAACTAACTGTGGTACATAGAAAAGAATGATGGCTGGTGGATTGTGTAAAATGACTTGTAGAGTACTGTTACTAACTAGATCCAGATACCATCCTAATGCCCTAAAGCCTTTGCACTGGTTCTGCGATGCTGTTCCTTTTTTTTTAATATTCAGAATAGTTTACACAACGTTTTGGCCCCTAAATTGCATTTAGATAGGACAAGATTTATGGTCTGGTTACGCGAGACTAGTAATTTTTGGACTTGTGCACCGCAATCATTGGGTCAACTTGATTTGAAGTACTGACTAACCACAAACAGAGGCAGACATTTACTGGAGTTCCAACCGGTGGCTATGGTGGAAACGTAATAAAACACTAACTACATCAGTGGTTCTCAAAGTGAGGTTCAGGGACCCTCAGGGTTCCTCGAGGGAGTTCCAAATGGACTCTTACAGGTATGCAACTTTGAGTTATGAGGGTACTTGAAATAAAAAATGTTGAGAACCACTTAACAACACTAACAAGCATTACAAAACACACGGTCAGGCCAACAACAACCATGTCTCACTCATGCCTCATGTATTACAGTATATGTTATGTATTATTGATGAACTGAGTACAATGGGCCACAATGGAAACAAGCCCCCCTGGGGCTTTTTAGGGGCGTTTTAGCATAACCTTTGACTGCACTACCTGTACTGCTAACAAGCTTGTTAATAAAGTATTCAAACAATCAATCAATCAATCAATCAAAAACTCCCTGTCCACCTTACATGCTGATTGGCCAGTTTTAAGGAGTTAACAGAGTCAGTGCGGGTGCTGTGGTGGGGTGGGGGTGGTATCACTCATGTCACGGTGACAAACCAGTCTTATACTCACCGGTAAGGTAGCGTGCTGTACAGGCGTTCCCTACAGCAGGAGATAATACAGTTGTAAACTGAACACATGAAAGACTGAGGTTCTTATGAATGGGATAAATTCATATTTGTATGTCAATGAAACAAAACAAGAACAAGTGCTCCTCGGAGCACAGGTCTCCGCCAGGTCAGGTAGGTTATTTTGGGCCAGCGATGTTCGGAATTCGCCAACCAGGATGGAATATGACAAATCAGACGGATCCGTCTTGATCACTTGACTATAGAGATCATGTGTACGGATTTGCGTGATGTTTGGACAACACTTGCAGGAGTAATATTTGAAAAAAATGTTTTGCAAAAAACGGCCTCCTGGTGGCGCTATAATAGGGCAATGTTAAAAGTTTGTTCCTCAAAGTGGTGTGAATGTGCATGCAAAGTTGCACCGCAATTGGACGCTGCGTTCATGATTTGCGGCATTTTGTTCAAAACGGGACACTCGTACAAAATGTTGATGTCAATCTTAGCCAATCAGGATGGAATATGAAATATCAAACGGATCTGTCTTGATCACATGACTGTAGAGATCATGTGTACCGATTACTGATGGAATGACAGACGGAAGGATGGACACAGTGCAAAACAGTCTCGACCATGCCTTTTGGCCTGGCGGAGACAATGAACACAGGTTCTTTTTTTTTTCTTTTTTCCAAGTACATGTACTCAAGTACTGTAATTAATATATATTTGTTTACATTTTCTTTCTCCAATTGTCAACACTTTTACGTCTACCCCACTAAATCTCAGAGGCAACTATTGTACTTTTACTCCACTATAATTATTTGAAAACTGTAGTTACCTATTACTTTGTATATTTGGATTATAATTACAAAACATATATTAACCACTTCAGCCCTAAATAGACTCTGGCTATTTTCAAAAGATATTGCAAACTCTTGAAATGGAACATTCTGCATAATGAGTACTTTAACTTTTGTATATTTTGATAGCAATACTTCTGTACTTTTACTGAAGAGCATTTTGAATACAGGACTTTAATTTGTAACCGAGGAGTATTTCTACATTGTGGTATTGATACTTTTACTTACGTTAAAAAAAAGAAAGTGTACTTTTTCCATCACCGATTCTGATTGGTCAATAAGGACCATTCTGGGGTCTTTTTATTGCTTAATAGATTCAGACCGCCGCTCTACCTTCTGTTTATGTTGCTTACAGAACAGCATAAACACATTTTCAACTCAATGTTTTGTGTCAAATTATTGATTTTCTTCAGACGAAGCCGTGTAATAAGTAGGATAATGCACAGCGAGGCAGCAGTTAGAGGGAAAATAAACGGCTGCAGGGGAAAGCTTCACCTTGAAGGGGATTATTTTTCTAATAATGACCACCTCGATGTTTATTATCCCTTCTTACATTCTCTCTCTACTTAATAGAATATCTTCATAGTGTATCTCTATAATGTAATCGTATCTACATAATATAACCTCATCTCCCACAGACAAATGAGGTCCAATAAACGATGGAAATATTCACCATCTATTATCAAACTTTCCATTCTTGGTTTAAAATAATCTCTCTCTCTCGCTCTCTCCCTCTCTCTCTCTCTCTCACCCCCCCCCCCCCCCCCCCTCTCACACCAGTAGATATAAACAGCTTGTGGTGTGTCACATACTGTGACTGGACTACTTATGTGGTCAGTTCAGCAGAACCAAAATGTGTGTGAGGAGAGGTCAGCCAACTTACAGTTCACTAAACAACTCTCTCTCTCTCTCTCTCTGTGTCGCACGCACACACACACACACACACACACACACACACACACACACACACACGCACACGCACACGTAGGAATACTGCTGTGTCATAGTGAGCCTTTACTCAGAGTTCGTGTCTGTGTGTGTGTGTGTGTGTGTGTGTGTGTGTGTGTGTGTGTGTGTGTGTGTGTGAGGAATGCAAGCGAGGGAGGCTGACATTGGCAGGATTTTATGCAATCACTTCTTAAAGTCACAGCTGTCCTGTCACGCTGTGCATGCGTGTGCAGACTGTGCACACAGTGGCGCTTCTGGCCATCCTGGTATAGTGGCAGAATTAAAAATGTAATTGTGTAATCTGTACATAATCAACATTATAATTTACAGATGGGTGATATTCTGCCGGCTGTTGCACCTCCCAACAGTAACACATCTAATCTCTTCTTGATGAACGCCACTTTGTTGAATACTCGATTCTGATTGGTCAATGAAGGCCATTCTTGCTGACTTTTATTGCTCAACAGCACATTAACTAACATAACGTAGTCAGTTTAGTTACGGTATAAAGACACTTTAAAACTGACTACAGTATATGACTGACTATGATCCACTGAACTCATAATGCATTATTACCAGCACTTATAATACTTGATAAACCTCATAATAAGTTGTTCCTCAAGTTCCTTGAGTGTGTACCAAATGGACCCTTACTGGTCTGAGTTAGGGGGCTCCTTGAACTTTTTATGATAGAGAACCACTGCTCTATGATATTCATACATAGTTTTAAAAAAAAAGTTTTAATAACAGCTATTTTACAACTTTTCGTTTAGGCAAATTAACAAATTGCTGCCTGAGGAAGAGTTATCACACTCAAAACACATTGCTGGGTAGTCTGTAAGGTTTTGAGTCAATCGTTTGTTCATGTGCCTAAACAAGTTGTAAAATAGCAGTTAAGCATTAAAACTATTGTTGCATTATACAGTGGTTTCCCTTCTTTATAGTTTTTTGGTATTGGACTTTTGCCTCCTTGGGAACCCTAGGACTCTCCACTTTTTTGTGGCATTCATACATATTAAATAATAAAGGAGTATAGCTGCACACTGGTAGCTGCCAATGCCAGTTGATTTTTCTGTCTCTGTGTCCACAATAAACTGGCATCGGCAGCTACCAGTGTGCGGCTATATAGTCCTTTATTATTTAGTATTTAATATGTCGGCTGGCACCTCGCAAGGACCGGTGTGCTGTGTACCTTTGGTAACCGGATTCATACGTAGTAACTATTTTGGAAAAGCAATAAGCCACGTGAGGCTGTGGTTTAACATGATTTTTAGAACAGTTAAGCTCCGTGGGAAGGCTCCGTGGGAAGGCTCCGTGTCGTACAGCATCTCACTACGCCTCTGAGCTGGTTCTCAAATCCACGGCCAACCACTGCCTCTTGTGGCTCATAGGGTCGCTATAGGCTGTGTTCTAACCTTCGTTCACCTCTGGTTCCACAGGTCAAACTATCTAACCATTTAGATCCATAACATCTGATCTGCTTAAGAGGCCACAGGGCAGTGTGTGTGTGTGTGTGTGTGTGTGTGTGTGTGTGTGTCAGGGTCATGTACAGGGCTACAGGAACACAGACAAAGCTTCTCAGCGGGGCTGGAGAACACTTAGCTCCACCACCTCATACCACCCAGGATCAGCTCTCTCTCTCTGTGCGTGCGTGCGTGCGTGCGTGCGTGCGTGTCTGAGCATTAGTAAACACATCCTGGGTTCAAACCCATAGAGTCAACAGAGGGAAACATGTAATCCACAACGCGACCCTAACCAGCTGACCCCTTAATCAGCCTAACACCCCCCATGTTAACGATCTGCGTCCCTAACGAGCTCAGTGTTAACGAGCTGATGCTAATGAGCTAAAGCTGATTGCCTTGTCCTGTGACATGGTCTGTTGACATGCATACAGGCACGTTGCACGTTAGAATGTTCACACTGTACAGATGGTGACACATTAATGGAACGATCTGAATAAAGGAGCAGAAAAAACATATGGAATGCTGATTCTTCCATAAATGTGTAATTGTATGATACAATTAAGCACATTCTCTGTGGCATGTATACAAATGTTGAGCAGGCTGGACAATGTCCACAATCCGTATTGTGGTATTAGACTAGATATATACTGTACTATTGTGATATGGCATAAGTGTTGTCGTTTCTTCCTCATTTTAAATATTTCCAGATTTTGATCGAATTGAGCCTTATTTTATACTTTCAGTATACAAAAAAAACTTTAAACTGTTCAATATAGTCAGTCTACAAACTGTACAGTTGAGCTTGTAGAGACATTTATTTCCAATATGTTATTTGTAGGAAAATCCATATTGTTGTCACAACATGATATTATCTCCACAATATCTATAAGAGGTATTTGGTCAAATATATGGTGATATTTGATTTTGTCCATATAGCTGTAGATCAGGCCCATTTGACCTTGATTTTTGATTGAAGATGGCAAGAGTGAAATGCATAAGTGACTGTACAAGAGTGAAAGGTGTAAGTCATTGGTTCTCAAAGTGGGGTCTGGGGACCCCCAGGGGTTCCAGGGGGTTAGGAACCAAATGGACCCTTATGGGTCTGTAACTCTGAGAGTGTACAAATGAATTTGGTTCCATTTGTAAACTCTCAGACTTAAATTAATTGTTTTTACAATATAAATTGGGGTCCCAGAGATAGACATGCCATTAAATGGGGGTCCGTAGCCTAATGCAAATCAAACTGCGGTCCTTGAAATTAAAATAGTTGAGAATCACTGCTAGAGCCGTAAAAATCTTCTCTTACGGGGGTCCCTGGCATATCAATGTGGGGGTCCTTGACATGAAAAGGTTTGAGAACCACTGGTGTAAGTGACAGTACAAGTCACAGTCACAGGGCTGGTGGCTTGTACACATACAAACTCAGACTCACGTGTCCAAACAAACACGTGTGTAAGGCACGCTAGCTAGGTTCCCAAGACTTAAATACTTCTTCTATGTTCCCAATCTTTTTTCACCCCACGTGTTTTTCACACATGTTAACCACTTAAGCCCTATATACACTTCTCGTACGACAAATAGCTTATAGCCGCATCACGAGTCCACGCATTGAAACAAGTATATCACCATAATGTTCATTTAAAATTAAATATTCCTCTAAATCTGGCAGGAAATGTTGGATAAAAGTGCCCTTTTAGAAATGTTCTGCCCCTGCCCCTCTGTGTGTGTGTGTGTGTGTGTGTGTGTGTGTGTGTGTGTGTGTGTGTGTGTGTGTGTACTGACAGGCAGGTTGGTGAACACACTGAAGGTGCTGGTCAGGAAGGCGGTCAGGTCTATCAGGTAGTCGCTGGGCGCCAACTGGGCTCCGCCCCCGGACACGCCGGCCGCCATCCAATCGTATTCGGCCAGCTGCAGGAACTGGTCGATCTTGGCGTTCAGGTTGGTGTAGATCTCTGCCTCCGCCGCGTGCCGGGCGTCCTGATGCACACACATTAGGATCAATTAACGAGGAGTCCGAGATCAAGCGTGTGTGTGTGTGTGTGTGTGTGTGTGTGTGTGTGTGTGTGTGTGTGTGTGTGTGTGTGTGTGTGTGTGCGCGTGCTTGTATTACATCATTTGGGGTTAGGCTGAGGATTAGCCTTATTTTAGAGGGTTACGTTTATGGGTTAGGATTGGAGTAATCTCTCAAGAACAGATTCTGCACTGCGTTGGAATATGTCCTGAAGGTTCGTCAGAACGTGTACACACTGTGTGGGAGTGGGCGTGCCTTCAGATCAGGAAGCAGGCCGCGCTTTACCCAATCAAATGTAGTGGCCGGGATTCACGTGTCCGTCGATCATTCCCTACTGGAAACTAACCGAAACTAATTTAACAATAGCGTCCGCGGAGCAGACAAAACCACGGAAAGATATTCACATTTGAACTTACTCTTTCATCATAGAAACAAGTGGGCTTATAACCAAAACGATCCATGTTCTCTGGGAGAAGTGGTGTTAGTGTTCCGTGTAGAAATATTGTTAGTGGGAATGAAAACGTAGCGCACATGTGCTGCGTCGTCATTGTCCCAGAGTTAACTGACATAGTCACAAACAGCAGAGGTCGCTGTTTTTCCTTTGCAGTTAGCTCTGGGTTCCCAGATTGGGTAATGCCTGATTTTAAAACGTAGTTACGTGCCGGTGTTGTGCAACAAAAACAGCAGATCTACAAAGCTCACAAAGTGTTTTCAGGGTGGAGCGAGCTCGCAGATATGCAATTTTCGGCTTCAGGGTTCAAAATTACAGTATAATTGTAAAAATGGCGTTCATAAAATCACTGTCAAACAAATATAGTAATACAAATGTGTGTGTGGTGTGTTTGTGTGTGCATGTGTGTGTGTATTAAAACACTTCGAGTACTTGTGTCCCCACAAGTCCCCACAAGTATAGTATAATAAAGGCATAAAAAGTCCCAAAAAATGTATTAACACATTGACTGCCAGAATTATTTCAGATTTTTTGCAGTCTTCTGCCAGAGATTTTTCATTGGAAAAAAAAAAGTACTCAGGAGCCGAGATACAAAATTTTAAAGTTTTAAGTTAACAAGGAAGTGGATGAGAGTAAAGATCTTCAAAAATTCATATCTCCTTGGTCTTTGGGTAAAAAAAAAAAAAAAAAAAAAAAAATGTTTTTTTTTTTTTGAAAAAATATTTTTTTGCTAAAATTGAGTTATCTCGATCTTGGCAGGCAAGTGATGAAACGGTAATATCGAGTTAACTCGATCTAGGCAGTCAATGTGTTAAAAAAATTAAAAACAGCTTTTTAGAGATACATTAACAATGAGAAAAAAAGATTCAGGTTGGGGTTTAGGATCAGGATTAGACATTTTCTTTAGAAATGTCTGTTGGACAGAGGATAAGCCCCTTGAGATGCGTCATCTTGTTTTCGAGGGGGATCCTATTTTAGGTTACTGGTTTAGGGGTTGGAATTAAGAGTTAAATATGGTTTGTACTTAGTTGCGTAACAGTGTCATGCACAGAATAATAGCTGATCTATAAGCGCTGCAACACGTTGCGGAGATTGTAGATCTGCTATTCTTCGGCTTCAGGCTTTTTCGGTAAAAAAAGCCCAATTACTGTAAAAATGGCATTCATAAAATTGACGTCCTAATGTTGATGTGCTCACTAGTGTAGTAATACAAACCTGTGTGTGCGCGCACGTGCGTGTGCGTGTGTGTGTACCTTAAACGTAGACGTTCCATACAGCTTGGTAGCGTTGGCGAGGTCAGGTGGTACATTGGTGATGTTTGATATAAACTCCTCCAGGAAGTGGCAGCACTCCTCTAGGTGGGTGGTGTTGATGATCACCTGCACCAACTGTACACACACACACACACACACACACACACACACACACACACACACACACACAGATAATGTGGGGGGGGGGGTACTTTTGTGTGATACTCTTGCATGATGCAGTCGGGCAAAAACATAAAGTTGTTGAAATATGGAGATACAAGGTTTCTGGCTGACATCAATGACATATACTGCAGTTTGATAGATAGGTAGACCTATACAGTCACATACTGTATAGATTGAAAGACAGACAGATATAGATAGATAGATATGTAGACAGACAGTCACATACTGTATAGTTTTGTTTCTTTTTACCCCTGTTTTTCTCCCCAATTTAGTCTATTATTATTTCGTCCCCACGCACACTTCTGTTGTATCCTACCAACTCACCTGCCAGTGAGGAGCCCCCACCGGGAGGACATAGAGCCTTCGTCCTACTCCTCCCGCCCAACACTCCCTGCATGCTGACAGGCTCCGCCCCCCCAGCTTGTAGGAGTACATGCAGTGAACACGGGCCAATTATGTTCGTATAAACCGGTGGTTTTCTCCCCTTTTCATATCAAGGTCCATTATGTATTCGGCATTTAAGCCACGGACCACCATTTGATAAGATTCAGCCTCTCAGACCCCAAGACTTTGAATATTTTGTTGTCGTTGGATACGATTTTGTCCACAATTCCATGCTGTATTGATGTTGGTACCATAGGAGAGATAACAGGCAAACGTTGATCAAAATAACTATTATTTCATTAAGTAATGCAGATGTTTAACAAACTCTTGAGAGCGTAAAATAACCCTTACGGGGTTTTATTTTACGCTCTCAACAGTTAAAGATCTATGAGGGTCTATTTGGTTACCAACTATTCATCATTTAGCTCGGGACCACCTGGAACCCCCTCAATTACTACTGGTGGTCCCCGAGACCACTGGTTGAGAACCACTGGCATAGACGCTCAACAAAGCCGGACGCAGCACGGCGGATTCGAACCCACAACCTCCGCGGTGGTGGGCAGGCACTTTTACCATTGCACCACCCGAGCGCCACAGACAGATATAAACTGACAGAGACCGACAGACAGACAGACAGACAGACAGACAGACAGACAGACAGTACCTCTGCCAGGCCAACATTCTTCTTCTTGATGCCGTACTGCAGACAGTGACTCAGCGTTCTGGTCAGCAGCAGGTTGGTGGACTTACGGATCATATCGTCTATCTCTGTGGAGCTGAACAGACACACACATGCACACACACACACACACACACACACACACACACAGTGACCCACACGCACGCGTAACCAAAATATCAGAGATCAGTTCTGAAAGTTTTGTTTTACAGAAAAATACAAAATGTTAGTTTAACTCTGAGTGTAAAAATGGAAGAGGAGAAGATAAGAGACTTGAATGTGAACACACACACAGACACACAGTTCATGTGCACGCATGCACAAACACACACAAGCAGACGCACACATGAGTGGAGGTCAAATACACATCACCCAGAGAGGGGAGAGAGAGAGAGAGATCACTTTCTCTCTCTCCCGCTGTGGAATGATGAAGATGGCTGTGTGTGTGTGTGTGTGTGTGTGTGTGTGTGTGTGTGTGTGTGTGTGTGTGTGTTCTATGGTGTCCAACTCCAGAGTCCTGTGGGTAACAAACACATTCCGACCAAATCGGTAAATTGTCTGCGTTTGGAATTCACACACACACACACACACACACACACACACACACACACACACGCACATACACACGAGGGGGAAAGTAGCAGATTCCAAGTCTCTGTCCAACAAGCAGAGGAATTCTAGAAACGTCCTGATGATTCAGGAGACAGAGAGCGAGAGAGAGAGGAGAGAGTTAGACAGACAGGAGAGAGAGAGCGAGACGTATGGACAGTATGGATAAGGTTCAATGTACAATGGGGAATGATTCATATTGGTCAGCTTTGCAAAGGCACACAAACCAATACTGTACACGCACATGCACACACCATCAGTTACATAACAGATCAACCCAAAATATGTCTAACATTCTGAACCCAGCTCATCGTTAATGAATGATATTCATGTTTTTAAAGACAAATTGACTTCCTGTCTCTCCCCCCCCCCCCCCCCCCCGGTAATTTTCCTCAACCAAACCGCGTGTGGTTGCAGTTTGGACCATCACCATAGCAACAACCGGACGGACTTCCATGTCGAGGCGATGGTCGGAGGCGATGCTTTACTTCAAGGTCAAGTATTCATTGGGCTCCGGGGGTTCACAGATCCCATCGTAATCCCCCCCGCCCCCCGATCCCGCTAATTATCATGTCAATCAACATGTACGATATTAATCTGGGAGTGTCGCACGCCACCACACTGGCCCAGAGAGACAAGTCTTGCAAGATTGAAGTGCGGAGCAAAAAGTTTCACATTTTGTGAAATTAAAAACAAGAAGCTGAATGCACGCTATATCATTCAAATGTTTTTATAGTCTCAACCACATGCACCCTAGTATTGTGTCCAAAAGAAAGGTTTATCTATCGATCCATCCATCCTTATTCTGGGGCTATTTCGTGTTGAGGGGCCACCCCGGTAATTATCATGTCAATCAACATACATGTTTGATATTTATCTGGGAAGGTCACACACGCCACTACAATAGCCTAGAGCAACCTGGCAACCTTTTTGACATGAAGTGCCATGTTAAATCAGCATTAGGTTTAATTATGACACCACATCAAAATAAGCTGATTTTGATTGTCCATGTACATAAAAAAACATTTTCTGTTTTTCACCCTCTTTTGAAATATTTTCTTTCACATCAAGATGTAATGATCATTGGACTCCGAGCAATAACCCACCTATGTATCTCCCAGACTCCCTCCCCAGTCAGAGTTTTTATTTATTACATTTTTTTATTTAAAATGTTCTACACAGAACCAGGAGATAACGTGATCCGAAGATTTACTGCTCCATTCACTTCCTGGTTAAAGTATTTGGGAAAAAAATCTGTATCTTGGCTGTATGTATTTTTGGCAAGACATGCTATTATTCAACGGCGTATAACAAGCGAACGGGAGGTCGCGATGCTTTCTTTGTTTTTGTTTAAGGAAGCACAGTGAAACCCTCCGTGATTAGCAACCATCAGGGGACTACTTGAAAAGGTAAGAAAATCGAAAAATCGCTGGCTGTCTGAGCCTTATCTAAGTGTATGTACTCTGGCAGTTAATTTTACGGACAACATTTTGTTTAAATAAATAAATAAATCCTCTCTCTCAGACTATGCCAGTGTGCCAGTGATTGATTACTTCCCCCTGTGCCAATGTTGGCACGCGTGCCTAAGGTTGCCCACCCTTGGCCTAGAGCAGGGGTCTTCAACCTTTTCAGGTCAAGGACCCCCTAGCTGAGAAAGAGATGAAGCAGGGATCCCCTCTATATTGGATAAAATTGTGTTTCAGATTTTAAAAAAAATTGTACTTCTTTTTTCCCTCTACACCTATAGCCTCTTTGCCAAAAATAGCCGATCAGAAAAGGAATTCTAGGGTTCAAGTGGTTAATGTAAAAAACGAAATCCTATCACACAAAGATTTGGCAGACCCCCTATAGTAGCTCTGAGGACCCCCTAGGGGTCCCGGACCCACTGTTGAAGACCCCTGGCCTAGAGAGACAAACAAGTCTTACCAGAGTGAAATGCGGAGCCTTTTTTTATTTCTAGGACCTCCATAACTCAGAGTGTACAAATGAAACCAAATGGACCTGTAAGGGTCCATTTGGTTCCATTTGGTATGTTATGTAAATTATACTCTCAGAGTATTCTAATGGTCAATCAATCGATTGTGTTCCGGCTTGGATCAGTGCAAGTCCTATTCAAAGTTCCAATTGACCTATTCTGGGGCGAAAATTCCACTCAAGTAGCTGATCTACAAGTTCAGACAATGCGTGAGCTTGTATATCGGCTATTTCATGTTGAGGGGGAAAAGGAGGGAGCCTAGGGCAGGCCCCATGGGGGAGTCCGGTCAACGAAGTATTAAGGGTTCAAGTTGTTAATTGAGACATCAGCGGATCAACAGTATGTATTTATCCCACAAATTTAATAATCCAATTATTATAATTGCTCTAAAACATATAATCATCTGATTATATCAGACCTGCAACCTTGGGAAAATGTTTTGAGCACCACAGTCACACGATTCCACGCCGCTTCACTTTGAACATTCTCCCTCTCTCCCTCTCTCCCCCTATCCCTCACACACACACACACACACACACACACACACACACACACACACACACACACACACACACACACACACACACACACACACACACACACACACACACACACACACACACACACACACACACACACACACACACACACACACACACACACACACACACACTTGGAGCATGTGAGCTTTATGGCTTGGTAATAAGGGTTTTCATTTGTTATGCAATTAATTAATTAAACGGTATAATTAAATAATACCATGCTTCTGTGCTGATTTATTGCTGTGGCTTCATTTTCCTCATTCAGCCACAGTGGCTTTGGTGGAACTTCTATCAGTTATGTTTGGGGTCTGAGGTTATCGGCACACAGTAATAGCAGGCCGCAACATATTGCAACATGGTATTACTTTACATGATCACTTATTTTCATTGCGGGAGCCATGCCACTAGTCCAGCGGTTCATTATTCCAAAGTACCGTTGGTCTGACGGCGCACATTATAAAACATTTAACCCATTCAATCCGGGAACGCATCTGTGTCATTTTAGATTTTATCTATAACCTTTTCTTTTTTATACTTTGGCTATTCAAAAACAATCTTGAACATTTGAGCAAATCTTTGAATACATATATTTTTTGGAAACAAAACTTTTAACTCTTTGCTTCTGGGGGGGGGGGGGGTGCTAGCAAAATGTGTCATATTTCTGCATTATATTTAATAGATAGGAGAGTGCTATGAGACAGGAAACCAAGGGCAGAGAGAGAGGAGAGACATGTGGACAAGTCAGAGTCAGGAACACAGTGGCTGTGCATTATTATGATTCTCTTAATCTTTAGCCCCAATTGTGTGCTTATGCTAATTCACAATCCCCCCAAGTGTGTACAGTCCCTTTCATGGTTGGAAAATATTGACTATATTGTTGATTAAAGATTGGTCTAAATTTAACATTTTTATAAAAAAAACGTAATTATTACGGTAACCATATAAACCTTGGCATAAGACCTTCTGCTTTATTGAAATTAGCTAAAAGAGGGCTTAAATGTTTAAGAAATGGCGTTTTACAAATCGAACCCAGAGCATAGCCAACTGTGTTCTTTGGAGGGTCGGTCCAAACCAACCGGAGGCACCGCGGGGGGAGCCAAACCCCACGTCTCCATGGTGGTGGTCAGGAACTTTAGCCCTGCGCCACCCGGTCGCTCCCACATCAACTTACTGGGTTTAGTTTAATGGTACTGATGACCGACGGTCTTTCTCTGTTGGTAAACACACAACGCACTGTAATGCACAACGTAACACATATCAACAAATACCACAGACATGTGGGGCTTCAAGACACACACACACACACACAAACCAAAATAGTAATAGTTTTGGAACAATGTATGACAAGAGTTATGTAACCACACAATGGAAACAAACTGCGGTTATCTATCTGCCACTGTGTGTGTGTGGCTCTCCATGCATGTACATTTGCACATTTTTGTGTCTGCTGACAATGTGGAAGTTTGATGATATGCGCTGGTATTTGGCGTGCACATGTGTGTTTGCAGAGGAGTTTGGTATGTGTGCGTGCACGCGCGTGCATGTGCGCGTGTCTGTGTGTGTACAGTGGCAAGCAACTAGAGTTCCTTTCATATTTGCGCTCCTCGGCGCGGCTGTCCCCGAAACACGAAACCTTCCAACACTAAATGTTGAGTCAGGGAGAACTTCATCATGTTTATTCTAAAACGGAGAGTTCCAGTCGCCCATTCTGATTGGCTGAGACCTGTTGTAAAATACTCGATAAACACACACCTGGACCGCATGTATCAGTGTTTTACTGTGCCAACATTTTGCTTACAATGTTCACTGTTAACTCTTAGCCTGCCATGGACGCGTTTCCTCGTCGAATTATGCCAAGGCGAATATTCCATGATTGTTCACAGGTACAGTAAAATCGCTCTTTTTCGCTGGCAGCCGTAGCACACTATTACACGATCACTCTGGCAGTCAAAGACTTAAGTTCCATGGACATGTTACCATTAGTGATTTGCGATGCGATGCAAGAGTGCGGTGTAGCCAACATCAACTCTGGACTCCTGAATCGCTGCCCTCTACACTCTCCTTTCTAGCATCAGGGTCTTGAGCTCTACAGTGTTGTTAGCTTTGCTGTCGCGCCGCAGTGCATCTAAGTGGTGTGACTCTTTCCTTTCCTGGCTGTAACCCTGGGTTGGCTCCCACAGTGTCAGTTTGTCTTGCCACCAGTTCCGGGTGCCTCATCCTTCTCTCTCTGACCTTTTCTGTGACCCGCGTTAAGAGCCCCGTAGGGGTCCACGTTTCTGATGTGGTCCTCCCCATGTGATATCTCGTGCCATTCGTAGCATTCTTGTGTAGACTCCATCCAGGGCCCTTTCCTGATGTGCTGTGAGCGTCCATGTCTCGGCCCCATTACTGACTCCACTGTAGCTACGAGCAGCCGCCTCTTGAGGTCTTCTCCCATGTCAGATTTCCTAACTCTCCTCTTCCCATTCCAGGGCATTCCAGGCAAGTGCCCTCCGGACATTTTTTATTTGTATTTTTTTTGTCTGCGTGTGCAAGGTTTTACAAATGACTATAAACCAAGGCAGATACCACGATTCACATGGGAACGGCGTGGCTCCAATGTGGATCTCTGACATCATGTGGCCAGCCTGTGACATATGTATCACTCAAAATTTGGGCAATGTTTCACTGCAATAAGAGCACTATTCTTGCCGTGCAGTGATGTTGCTAGGTTTTCAATGTAATGGGTCCTGGGATGCAAGGGTGGTCTTTTAGATGGGTCCCAGGGACATTTTATGGGTCCCCAATTACACGTCCCCCCCCTATCGTTTTCTTTGATCTCCAATCTCCATATCTTCTATGCGTGTGTGACTGTGTACATTATATCCTGATGCAGTGGATCTCAACCTTTTCAGGCAGCGACCCCCCAAAATAATCATATTTTAACTGGGGACCCCCCACCCTGAGGAATTAGGAGTTGAGGCACTTAATTTAGTTTGATTCAGTTCCACAGATACATATTGTGAAAATAGCAGATCTAGATCAGTGCGACCCGTTCCTGCTTTTCAAGACCGATACCGATATATATACATATATTAAAAAATCATAAATATATTTTTTCAAATGTATATGATTCTGTAGTATTAGCACACCTTATGGTAAGAAATACTAGTAGTGGGCAACAGGTGGATTTAACATACCTTTGACCAATAGAATACATTTAATCATAGAACCTTTTAATCATTATTATTATTTTATTTTGTATTATTTATGAATGTAGAATTTATTTTTACTATTTATTGTGTAGACTGAAAACACTGGCTTACAGTGGAAGTATTGGCAAATAAAGAAATAGGAATTCAAGAAATAATGAAGACAAATACTGACAATGCCTATGAACATTGGCTTGCAGTTATTGCACATAGTCAACATGCAATAATACTATTAGGCTTGTCATTGAGAAAGGAAAATAAAGTTGTCTTTTTGAGGAGAAGTGGAACCTTATAAGTCACTTTAAGTTTAGCATGAGGGAGAGGGTCTACCCTCTTCAGGGAATTAATTGTTATGATATCTCTAAGCTACAGAAAACATCCAGTTGCCTATTAAACATACACAAGACACAGACGATAGACAACCGGTTACTTACAGCTGCCATTAATTAGTGCTTTTGTTTGCCTTTGTGGTCAAATCAGGGTCAAATGCATAGGATCA
>NC_139956.1:32836619-32981619 GCF_963454915.1 Gymnoscopelus microlampas | reverse complement strand
CCTGTTGGAACTCTGTTCTCAGCGTTCCGAAGTTCCGACGTTCCATTGAGAGGCCGTGAACCGGAGAGCATTCCCTCTCTCTCGCTCTCTCTCTCTTAATGTCTCTCTCTTGGTCTCTCCCTCCCTCTCTTTCTTGCTCTCCATATATCTCTCTCATCTCTCGCTCGCTCCCTCTCTCTCTTTCTCCGTCTCCAACAATACAACACAACATTCCTGTGGCTTCCCCCCGAATTCTGTGTGAGTGTGACTCTGTGCGTGTGTGCGTGTGTGCGTGTGTGCGTGTGTGTGTGTGTGTGTCGTCCATTCTTGAAGAGTCCCACTGGTGTCTTTGGACAGAAATACTGCTAAAACAATGCCTTCAACTGGCATGCACACTCACGCACACTCTCTCACGCACACAGACACACACACACACACACACACACACACACACACACACACAGGGCAGTGCCCAGAGCGAGAGTGGGGAATGTTGCGGATGTTGTTTAAAACACTTCCTTTTCTCTGTCCGCTCGTAAAACACTTCAAACACCAGGACATTTCCCACAATGCAATTTGTGTGAGATGTTCCCACAAACCAACTGTGCCCTTCTGCCCTCCAAGAAGGCGGCCAAGGCCAGTCCAACACGCTCCCACGCACCTTCCCTTAGAACCCTATACTAGAGACCCAGGGGCCTATGCATGCCGTATTTAGTTTGCCCCCTCTACACCAAATCGCCCATTATGCCATGCCCAGGCTAGGGTTCATGTGGTTAACACACACTCAACAATATATGTACCACTGCAGGTACGAGTGTGCACGTGTTCGAGTGTTCATGTTAAGGTGCGCGCGTGTGTGTGTGTGTGTGTGTGTGTGTGTGTGTGTGTGTGTGTGTGTGTGTGCATCTGAAAGTGTGTGCATTTGTATGTGCGTGCATGTATGTATGTTAAGATGTGTGTGCATGCACGTGTGTTAATGTTAAAGTGTGTGCATGCGCGCCGTGCATGTTAAGGGGTGTGTGTGTGTGTGTGTGTGTGTGTGTGTGTGTCTACCTGAACGTGACGTTCCATCTCTTCAGTAGAATCTCTCCATATTGTTCCCGCATCTCCAACAGCATATCAAACAACTGAGACACTGGAAAACCATAACCCTAGACAGAGAGACAGAGAGACAGAGAGAGGGGAAGAGACCTACAAATTAAAATCATACTTTGTAAACAAGGGTGCCAGGGTGTCTAGTTCGGAGTAACCACCCCCCAAGGGTCCCGGGTAAAAATGTCCAGCACAGCTGGTCTAAGTGCCTCTGAGCAACACATGAAGCCAATCTCAATCAGTGCATATGAACGTCTAAAATGCTTTATCAAAGAGAAGAGGAGCGAAGAGGAGAGGAGAGGAAGAGAAAGAGGCAGAATTCAGCCATTCCGTGACACCTCATCATTTAATTTTATGCCTTTTGGCCATCCTGTCTTTCATTCATCCAGCCTTCTCTCCACTTCTCCTCTCACTCATCTCTGTCCGTTCCCCGCATCCGCTCCTCTCCCGCTCCCCTCAGCGTCTCGTCCAGAGGGTTGTCAGATAAAAACCTCCAGATTCTCCAACACGTCTGATGTTTGGTTGAGATTTATTGGAGAGACATTTTCATTTCCACTCTTGGTTGCACATTTGTTTTTATAGATACCGACGGTATATGTTTTGTAAAACTACAGACCGGAGAATAAAAATCACACCCTGTGTGAAGGAAGCGGTGCCTTTGGGGCGGGCCTTAACTCATTTCAATGCGTCCCTATTGGTGGTCTGAGTCCACTTACCAAATTTGTACTTGGGAGCATGCTGCAAACTGGAATGATGGCTGTTTAAAGCCCAGCCAATGGGCAGACAGAGGGGGCGGGGCTTACGTAATGACAGTTAGTCCCTATTGCTGGCTTTAGTCCATGTACAAAATTTGTACTCCATAGCATGCTGCGAACTTGAGTTATGGCTGTTTGAAGGCCAGCCAATGGGAAGACAGAGGGGGCGGGGCTTCAGCAATTCATGCTGGGCCCTATTGGTGGTCTAAGTCCACATACCAAATGTGGACTTGGTGGCATGCTGCAAACTGGAGTTATAGCTGTTTAAAATCCCGTGCTCATCCCGTGCTCATACGGGCGCGGGGGGTCCCTGGATCCCTCTTTGATAACTTCATCAATTCATGCTCGTGCCTATTGGTGGTCTAAGTCCACATACCAAATGTGGACTTGGTGGCATGCTGCAAACTGGAGTTATAGCTGTTTAAAATCCCGTGCTCATCCCGTGCTCATACGGGCGCGGGGGGTCCCTGGACCCCTCTTTGATAACTTCATCAATTCATGCTCGTGCCTATTGGTGGTCTAAGTCCACATACCAAATGTGGATTTGGTGGCATGCTGCAAACTGGAGTTATAGCTGTTTAAAATCCCGTGCTCATCCCGTGCTCATACGGGCGCTGGGGGTCCCTGGACCCCTTTTTGATAACGTCATCAATTCATGCTCGTCCCTATTGGTGGTCTAAGTCCACATACCAAATTTGGACTTGGTGGCATGCTGCAAACTGAAGTTATAGCTGTTTGCTTCTTTGCCGTGCTCATCCCGTGCTGAAACCGCCGGCCGGACGGACGGACGGACGGACGGACGGACATACAAAAGTCAAAAGCCACGTATAGAGCGGTTGGCACCGCTAAAAACATAATATATACTGTGTGTATATATATATATATATATATATATATATATATATATATACACATATAGATATAGGTTGAAGATATCCGCTAACACTCCTGCCAGCTGGTCTGCACATGCTTTGAAGAGGGGTCATAGGTCATATGATGTTGTCAGGGACCGCAAGCGTTATGGCGGTGATTCTTAACCCATTCAATTCGGGAACGCATCTGTGTCACTTTAGATTTCTTTGGATATTCAATAATAGCAGATCTAAGCTCACTCTATGAGCTTGTAGATCTGCTGAAATTGTGAAAATGTGTGCAAATCTTTGAATACATATATACATTTTTAACTGAAATCTCTGCTTTTGGGGGTCCCTGTAACAAAATATTTTGGGATGGGGGTGGTCCGTAGACAAATACATATCATTTAGGGTGGTCCTTGACATGAAAAACGTTTGAGCACCACTGATATTATAGCAACAGTCTTTAAAAAATAAAAACTGTTAGTATTTAAGACATTTGTAGAATCCCTCAGAAGTAAAGATTTGAGTTAAAAATGTTCGCTTTAAAAAACATACATATTCAAAGATTTGCACATATCTTTACGATTTTTCAACAACAAAAAAATAGCAGATCTACACGCTCGTAGCGCTGCACAGAGTGCCGCGCTATAAGCTTGTAGATCTGCTATTTTTTAATAGCCCAAAGTACAAACTAATGGTTATCTTGGTTACCTTGTATTATATCTGCTATTTTTGAATAGCCAAAGAAATCTAAAATGACAGAGATGCGTTCCCAGATTGAATGGGTGTAACGGTCAGACGGGTGAGCCGGCCAAAGAAAAAAAAAGGTTGGCGACCGCCAGCCTTACGGGTTGTGGGCCCGCTTGAAGGGTCCGAGGCACGTCGGCCTCCCAGATAATTAGTGGCCTCGAAGACATTCTGGTTTTGTGTTGTTTTGTTATTTTATACCATGTTTTAGTTTGCTGTAATATTCTTTGACAAAATACATTACTACTACTGATTGGAAACTGAAGGTCCATGAGAACAAAATTAAAGTTGTATTTATTTTCTTCGGCTATCTTCCTTTTCTGACGTCTGCCACAAGTCTCTCCATCCAGAAGATTGCAGTCAAGTTCCAGAGGGTTGTGAGATCACCATCTCTGACGTTTATCTTTCCCAGAACTAAAGAAAGGAGCTTTATTTTTGCAGACTGGCTGAACTCCACTTCGAAAATGAGACGACATGCTATCGCTCCTTCTCTCCATCCCTTCTTCCCCACTTCCTTTCCTCTGTTCATATCTCTCTCTTTTTCTCTCTCTCTCTCTCTCTGACCTGGTATTTCCAACAAGGTTGATGTTGTTTTTTGGAGTGTTACAGACAAACTCGCTGTCGGGCGGGAACCTTTTAACGTCCAATGCTGTTACTTTTCAACAAACAGAAAATATAACCTGTTGTTCCAATGGATCCATTGTAGTTATTTAGTCACCCGCTCTATATGCTTTTCACTGAACTGAAAGACACATGTATTGTATTTAGACTAATGTCCGAAAATAGAGAAATGTACACAACTGTTGTGCGGTACTGTCCAACAAAGTATAAAACGTTTTCCTTTTCTCTTTCACATGATTCTTTACTGCTCTCCCTTTTTCTTCTTCTCCCTTTCTGAAAAAATAACAACATGATGGAGCTTGCACGAGCATGAATTTCACACACTTTCTTTACACTTTTAAACCTGTGATGGGACAATAAACAAGGTCCATGTGGACGGCATCCATTTGAGGAAATGACCCCTGTGTGTGAACTGGGTTTATCGGTCTGTGAGGTCACACATCTGATGGGTCTGTCCCGACCGACCGACCGACCCAAGCCCCCACACACACACACACACACACACACAGAGTTGTGTACCTGTAGTGTGTCGGCGAAGAGAACAATGAGGTTCTTCAGGTCCAACACCAGATCAGGATCATCACAGTAGGACTAGAGAGACACACAGTTTAGGCATTTAGCAGACACTCTTATCCAGAGACACTGACACGTACTAACCAGATCGGAATAGGCAGAGCAAGCATGTGTGTGTGTGTGTGTGTGTGTGTGTGTGTGTGTGTGTGTGTGTGTGTGTGTGTGTGTGTGTGTGTGTGTGTGTGTGTGTGCTTACAGAGTGCGTCCTCAGTGCAGCGATGGTCTTGGACAAGGCCAGATCCCACAACTCCTCTACGTAGGCAGAGTTCACCAGACCATGAGTGGTATGAAGAACATGGTCTTCTACCACAAAGAAACTACACAGACAGACAGACAGACAGAGACAGACAGATTCAGTCAGTAAGTGACCAGAGAGGTTACAAGGGAGTACGGTCAAATTATATTTTACATGTAACAATTGAGGTTCATTCATCATTCAACTACACTGAAAAGAGAAATTCATGGTTACGCATTGTCGCATTTCAGACTTGTGGACTTGTGGGTAACTTTGTTATGCAAAAGTTACACAATTTCACTATGTACCATCTATTTTGTATTCGGGTAGCTCAGTCGGTAGAGCTCTCGCCTTTGGACCACAGGGTCATGGGTTCGATCCCGGGCACCGCCAACTCAGAGTATAAGTGAGCATGGCTTAGGTTGGGCAAGTTGTGCGGAAGGCACTGGGAGCTGATGATAAGTGTTGGGCTCCACCTCCCAGGGGTCTAGCGGAGGCATTGTAACGGAGATACACTCCCGCATTCTCGGCTGATACCAACAATAAGCCTCACGGACCTACTTATTTATAGTCTATAACAGTGGTTCTCAAAGTGGGGTCCAGGGACCCCTCATGGTTCCTTGAGTAGGTTTCCAAATGGACCCAGATACTGTATGTAACTCAGAGATACAAATTTAACCGAAATGGACCATTTTCCATTTGTACACTCTCAGAGTTATGGGGATCCTTGAAATTGAAAAAGTATGAGAAGCACTGATCTACTGTACAGTATAAGGTTTATAAAGCCATCATGCACTTCCTACAGTGTCTGTCCTGTAGAGAGGCTAAGGCGAGGGATGGAGGGATGGAGAGAAAGAGAGAGGGATGGGGAGGAATGAATTGAAGAGAGAGCAAGTCAAACAGCGATGGGAACGAGCACAAACGCTATTAACCAATTATCATCCAGACAAAGAGACGCACCGGCGCTGAACGACGCTTTCCACTGGAGCAAGATGAGAACACCAGAGCCTGCTGTGTCCGTCTATGTGTGTGTGTGTGTGTGTGTGTGTGTGTGTGTGTGTGTGTGTGTGTGTGTGTGTGTGTGTGTGTGCGCGTGCGCGTGCGCGTGTGCGTGTGTGTGTGTGTGTCTGCCTGCATAAGAGTATGGATGGCCTTGGTCCTGCAGGCAAATGTCTTTGTGACCGTACGTCTCGGTCTGTGTGCACGTGTGTGTGTGTGTGTGCGTGTGCGTGTGCGTGTGCGTGTGTACGTGTACGTGTACGTGTGCGTGTGTGTGTGTGTGTGTGTGTGTCTGTCTGGCGGTTGCAGTGTTTGCAGAAGGGTCTGTCCCAGTTAAGCAGACAGGAGGAATAACAACAGTGCGCCAGCCGCGCGCCGCACACACACACACACACGGATGGCCATAATGGTGGGATGGAGTGATAGATGAGAGGAAAGAGGGTGGAGGAGAGGAAGGAGGATAGAGGATGTGGGTCAGAGAGGAATGGATGGAAGGAATGGAAGAGACAGAGAGATAGAGGAGAAAGAGAGAGAGAGAGAGAGAGAGAGAGACTGATAGAGAGAGATGAGGAATAAGAAAGGAGGAGTGAAGGTGAAGAAGAAGGGATGGCAGGATGGAGAGAACGGAGGCGGTGATGTAAGAGGTGAAAGGGAAAGGGAGGACAGAGAGGAATGGAGGGATAATGAAAGGATGGCAGGACTACAGGGCGGTGGCCGCAGAGAGACGTATTTGGAGCTTTCAGCCCATGCATCTCTATGGTAAAGATGGTCCTCTGCCCAGGGGCCCACCTCATGTTGCAGCGCTCTTGCAGCTGGTGGGTTTTTTCCTTCTTTTTTTTTTGGGGGGGGGGGGTAACGCTCAGGGCCAGTGATAGGCTCTATTCACAGCAGCCATATTATGAAGACATTCACAGGTGTTACCAATGATACTAATGAAGGCTCTGTTCCATTCTGGTCAAACAGAGTCAGGGTGCTGTGCATGTTGGCTCACTGGACCCTCATGGGCTTCCAAATGGCCCCTTACAGGTGTGTAACTCTGAGAGTGTACAAATGGAACCAAATGGACCCGTAAGGGTCCATTTGGTTCCATTTGTACACTCTCAGAGTTATGGGGGTCGTGGAAACCACTGTGCTAGACTAAATGGAACAGAGCCTTCATTAGTATCATTGGTAACACCTGTGAATGTCTTCATAATATGGCTGCTGTGAATAGAGCCTATTATGGGTGGGCCGTGAACACGTCCAAGATTTCCAAGGTGGGCCACGATCCAGAAAAGATTGTTGGATGGTAGTGATGGTCCTCCTCTTCCTAGTGACACCGCTTCGTGTTCCAACGCTCTCGTTGCTGGTGATTTTTTTTTCATTGAAATAGATTTTTATAAATAATCTATTAACCCATTCAATGTGGGAACGCGTCTGTGTCATTTTTTATTTCAGCTATAACCATTGTTTTATACTTTGGCTGCTATTCAAAAATAGCAGATATAAAATCTGCTATTTTTGAAGAATCTTGAAAATGTGTGCAAATCTATGAATATATATATTTTTTTTAAAGGGAACATTTTTGAGTCAAATCTTTGCTTCTGGGGCAAGACCCAGCGATTCAAGTGAAATGATCTCTCTCTCTCTCTCTCTCTCTCTCTCTCTCTCTCTCTCTCTCTCTCTCTCTCTCTCTCTCTCTCTCTCTCTCTCTCTCTCTCTCTCTCTCTCTCTCTCTCTCTCTCTCTCTCTCTCTCTCTCTCTCTCTCTCTCTCTCTCTCTCTCTCTCTCTCTCTCTCTCTCTCTCTCTCTCTCTCTGAAGAATAATAAACAATGGATGGATAAACTTACCCGACTATTTGATTGAAGTACCTCCTATATCCCTCTAGAGTTTCATGCTAAAATATGGAGATAAAGGTAAAGATAGACAGACAGACAAAGAGAGAGAGACAATGAAGGAAGGAAAAAAAAGAAGAGCGCACAAGTACAATAGACAAGGACTCTGGCATATTACTGGTGACACCGTATATTCTATAATGTAGTGTAATTAAAGTTATTAGTACAGTTACAAACTCAAGGGTGTGTGCGTGTGTGTGTGTGTGTGTGTGTGTGTGTGTGTGTGTGTGTGTGTTTCAGATAGGAGTGTGTTGGGACAGGGTACGTGTAGTTAGGAATGTGTAACAGACAGACACACACTCGTACACACACTCAAACACACAAATAGACACACTCATGCACACACAGAGACATTTTAAGACAAACAGATGAACAATACTGTACTTGTAGACACACACACACACACACACACACACACACACACACACACACACACACACACACACACACACACACGCACACGCACACAGTGAGTGAGTGGGGGTCATACCATGTTAGAGTGAGGTTGCAGTACAAGGCGAGCCTGTTTCCTCCTCTGCTTTCTGTAGTAGCTTTCAAACTCATCACGTAAACCCTGCACACACAGTGACACAACACACACATGAGGCTGGATACACAGATATGGAGCAGTGGTTCTCAAAGTGGGGTCCGGGGACCCCCCAAGGGTCCTTGAGGGGGTTCCACCCAGTCAAAGGATTGATAGTCAGGAACCAAAAGGACCCTTATGGGTCTGTAACTCCGAGAGTGAACACATGGAACCAAATGGACCCGTTCCAATTGTACTCACTCAATTAACTCATTGAGTGCCACAATCCGTCAAATCCGTCACGCGGCCTGACGCCCAGAGCGCCACAATCCGTCAAATCCGTCATAAAAAAAAATCAAAAAAAAAAAAAAAAAATCAAAATAAAAGTTTTTTTTTTTTTTGAAAAACATGTTCAGAACCCAAGATATGATGATTTGAAGATTTGCTGCTCCATCCACTCCTTGTTTAACCTATAACTTAAAAAGGCTGTATCTCGCTAACTAAGCACTTTTTTTTTTACAATGAATTTTGAATTGTGGCACTCAGAGCCAAAATTCCATTAACATGAATAAATAAGCTTGGCACTGAATGAGTTAACGTTGATTTTACAGTGTATATTGGGGTCCCAGAGATACAAATACCATCAAATGGGGGTCCATGAAATTAAAATGGTTCGGAATCACTGCTATATCCTTAAAATGTGTCTCTTTTGGGGGTACCTGGCATATCTTTTCAAAAGATGGGTCCGTGGGTTGTTCAATTTGGGGGGTCCTGACATGAAAACGTTTGCAAACTACTGATATAGAGACTGTCGGGCAGAAACCTTGTATCTTGTGTGTGTGTGAGACATGCCAGGCTGAACAGAATAGTGATTACTTTTAGTCATCAAAGACTGGAACCCTGCACTACAACCGCACGCACGCGCGCACACACACACACACACACACACACACACACACACACAACACACACACTATGAACTCACCAACATTGACCATTTCCTACCTTTATCATCTGAAAAACAGAAGACCCTTTCTCTCGCTCTCTCTCTCATATCTCGCCCTCTCCTCTGTACGTGTACTATATGCATGCTGGGAGAGGAGGCCTATCTAAGGCTCAGAGTCAGACCAGGACCCACAGTTCTCAGTGGACCCAAAGATAAGGCCCTGTGGTCTGGGGAGATAAATGGACCCCCCGACTGTGCCAGACCACCAGAGCACACCTAGATAGAGGGTGCGTGTGTGCGTGCGTGTTATCTACAGTATGTGTCTGTTATTTTCAATCGCGGTGTGTGCTATCAAGTCTGTGTGTGTGTGTGTGTGTGTGTGTGTGTGTGTGTGTGTGTGTGTGTGTGTGTGTGTGTGTGTGTGTGTGTGTGTGTGTGTGTGTGTGTGTGTGTGTGTGTGGACCTCTACCTCTCTATCAAGTCTGATACAGGATTGATAGGAACTTCAAATGGACATTCCGTCAATCTAAGAAATTAATCACTGTCTTGGCTCGACTCTTTCAAGTTTTTTTCCCCCAAATACACCTTTGTAAGGTTCATTATATGTAACAGAGCACACTCGGAACACAGGCAGTTTGTCGTGTGACCTTCTTCAGAAGGAGGTCACATTATTCAGCTCCAGCACCTCATCTAAGTTTTTACTTAAAGCTGCACTATGTAACTTTCCTCTTCTACCCCGGATTTGAACCCGATTTCCAAACGCAAGTGCTGACATTTTTACCATTGAGCCGGCCTGCTTGCTCAGGGGATAAATTGAATCTTGACCATCAGGTCAAAATGTGTGTCAGATCCTGTGTCTAGGTGAGACATGACCTCTGACACGATCGCAATAAGAGAGCATGAAGACGAAATACAACCACCCAAACTACCATACAGATTGTATAAGTTATACTGAGTTAACATACTCTGCCATACAGATTGTATAAGTTATACTGAGTTAACATACTCTACCATACAGATTGTATAAGTTATACTGAGTTAACATACTCTACCATACAGATTGTATAAGTTATACTGAGTTAACATACTCTACCATACAGATTGGAGATTTTATTCATTAAACACATTTTGTGCCGCTTTATTGGATGAGCCGTGGTTTATTTCACTGTTCTAAGGATAATTATATAAATAACATTATTTAATCAACTTCAAGAAAAACTAAAACAAATAAAAACGAATGAGCCAAACTGACCTCGCTGCAAAACAATGTCCATTCAAACAGCCAAGTCATAAACACAACTTCATTAGAAACCTTGGATCTCAGAGGACATGTTGTCGGCCTGTTATCTTTAACGGTCTTAGAGGGTTTTACAAAGTGCTGTTATTTTTTTTTTTAACTGCCTGACTCAAAGACAATATCTGTTGAAAACACTCAACTCAGACACGCAAACTGTAGATATTCAAAAACTTGACCCTGAGTCTCTGTGGACCCGGATGGATTTGGACACAAACAAGTTGTTTGAGGTTCACCACCTCTCTTACTTCCTGTTTGACCCTCAAGCTTAAACAATGTGTATTGTACCCTAGCGTCCCTATTCTGGGCTCGTCATAATAGGTGAACATTTTGGCGAAAATAGGCTAACATTCACTGAAAACAGCCGATGTACATATTTTTTGCAAAGAGATTTGAAAAAATAGGGGTCCAAGTAGAGAATGCTGGTAATGCGAAGTATATATTGTAGGGCAGGGGTCTTCAATGTGTTTAAGGCTAAGGAGTATGGACCCCTTAGCTGAGAGGGAGACGAAGCAGGGACTCCAATTACATATTGTACATTACAGTATTTATGTTGCATATTAAAAGTGTTTTTACCATGCAACTTGATAAGAGGCTTGCACAGCTAGCTCAACGTATTTAGCTGCTTTTCTCATCAATGTCGGTTAACCTGAAAGAGAGGAAAGATGGGAGCACTCAAAAACTAACGGAGGAGAGGGTGTACAATCTAAGTACTTTAATCATATCAACACATTTTTAAAAACATGTTTTAACCGGAACTGGTCTTCATCGGGGCAAGTGGGGGACCAATTCTGGTCAAAACATGTTGGCTTTTAAAATGTTGTAGACATGATTAAAGTATTTTGATTTTACGCCCATCTCCTCTGTTATGTTTTGATCACTTGGATCTTCCCTCTTTTTCAAGTTTTGCTTTCACTTGATCCTAGAAGCACCAATCTAAGTTTTTAACTCAACTTTTATCTCCATTGAGCATCTGGTTGATCTCTCTCTCTCTCTCTATCTCTCTCTGCAAATGTCTGTTAACCGTTGAGAGATATGAGACTAGCTTGGGAGTATTCCAAAGTCATTCAGCAGGTTTGTTTACACATTATATTTGCGTATAACATGTTGGATTCATGTTAATGTGTATTTTAAGCCTTAAAAACCAAGTTCCTGTCACACGCAAAACATGTGCCAGCCCCCTGTAGTAACCTCTGAGGACCCTCTAGGGTAGTGGTTCTCAAAGTGGGGTCCGGGGGGTTCAAAAATAACATATCTACAAGCTCACAGCGTGCCACTTTGTGCCGCTTAAGGGTTCATTTTACTCAGAGAGTAATCATGTATCCAAACGGACCCCCAGAAATGTGTGCCAATGTTTTTGAATTTGAACTTATGCTGGGCTTGCTTCTTTAACTCCCAGTTTGACCCTTGGCTAAAACAATGAGTATTGAATATAGTCACACAGTGCAACCTCACACTGCCCTCTACAGCGGCCAACACAACCCTCACACACTGCCCCAAGAGACACACACACTGAGCTAAATGAGAGCACAGCACTGTGTGTGTGTGTGTGTGTGTGTGTGTGTTTAACCTCCATAACCCCAGATAAACAGTGGCAGCAGTCCCGAGGAGACGTGCACAGAGGCATAGAGAGAGAGAGGGGGGGGGGGAGAGAGAGAGAGAGAGAGAGAGAGAGAGAGAGAGAGAGAGAGAGAGAGAGAGAGAGAGAGAGAGAGAGAGAGAGAGAGAGAGAGAGAGAGAGAGAGAGAGAGAGAGAGAGAGAGAGAGAGAGAGAGAGAGAGAGAGAGAGAGAGAGAGAGAGAGAGAGAGAGAGATACATACACTGGGAGTGGGAGAAATGGAGAGGTAAAGAGAGAGGGTCGTGAGTGAGGGGAGGAATTAAGCAGGAGAGAAAGAGAGGGGAAAATTGAGACAGAGAGAGACAGACAGAGAGAGAGAGAGCGAGACTGTGATTGATAGCTGTCCTGTCCCTGGCTCAGGCTGCCATGCCAAACGAACCCTGCATCATCCATCAATCACCCTCTACCATGATGATGATGATGATGATCGTCTGAGTGTGCGCCTCTCGTTGGCTCCGGTCTAGAACCAGTTGGGCTCAGGGCTTGCATTGATCACAGATTTACTCCCACCGTGTGTGTGTGTGTGTGTGTGTGTGTGTGTGTGTGTGTGTGTGTGTGTGTGTGTGTGTGGCATGTCTAACAAAGGCCTATTGTTAAGGCACAGTTCTGCGCACCATGGCTGGAAAATCATGGAATTTAAACATGGAAAAGAAAGGATAATGTGTGTGTGGGTGTATGTATATGTGTGTGTGTGTGTGTGTGTGTGTGTGTGTGTGTGTGTGTGTGTGTGTGTGTGTGTGTGTGTGTGTGTGTGTGTGTGTGTGTGTGTGTGTGTGTGTGTGTGTGTGTGTGTGGTGTGGGGGGGTCTGGAAGGCATGGGGAGATGATAGAGAGCGAGAGAGGAGAGGAGAAGAGGGGAGGAAGGAAGGATTGAAGTGAAGGGAGAGAAGAATAAAGAGAACGAAGCAAGAACGGAGGTCTTGATTGCAAATGAGATTCCATGGCCAGGGTTACTGTTCAAATAAATACACTTAGGAGTGTGTGTGTGTGTGTGTGTGTGTGTGTGTGTGTGTGTGTGTGTGTGTGTGTGTGTGTGTGTGTGTGTGTGTGTGTGTGTGTGTGTTCTGTGCACATGTGCGACTGTGCCAGACTCATCCTAGACATTCAAGAATAATCAGTGTGTGCGTGTGTGTGTGCGTGTTTCTGCGCGTGTGCGTGTGCGTGTGCGTGTGCGTGTGCGCGCGCATGCATGTGTGTAAAGACATTCAAAGTGCATGACTGGCTTTCTGAAACCTGACTCTTAGTGAGTGTATGTATTTGTGTGTGCGTGTGTGTGTTTTTCCTACCAGTATGGCAGCTGTACTGGGACATTCCAGATGTTTAGAGTATTAAACAGTGGATCTCCCCTCTGCCCAGTGGCCTGTCAATCAAAGCAGCTGTACCCTGTGTGTGTGTGTGTGTGTGTGTGTGTGTGTGTGTGTGTGTGTGTGTGTGTGTGTGTGTGTGTGTGTGTGTGAGTGTGTGTGTGTGTGTGTTTGACCTCTTGCCCGCCTGCTTTTCAAAGCAACAGTTATTCCCTGCGGCAACACACACACACACACACACACACACACACACACACACACACACACACACACACATTCATGAAACAAAGGAAAGCAAAGCACAGCATGACAAGGAAGGTGATGAGGAAAGGAGAGATGGAAAGGAAAGGAGATAAGGATAAAGGTCAAGGTCGACTCACTCAAACAGAACAGTGGAGCAACAGAATGTGAGGGAGAGAGAGAGAGAGAGAGAGAGAAAAGAAAAGAAAGAACGATAGGAAGAGGGAGAGAGAAAAGAGAAAGAGAGAGAAAGAGAGGTGGAGAGAGGGAGCATGCTGAAGGGGTGAACGAGGGATGACCTCAGAGGTGAAGAAGTCAGACCCTTCAACACCTTCACCAGATGAAACACTCCGTCTCTTCCAGACCTCCGTTCCTCCCCTCCCATCACTCCCTTCATCAATACCTCTATGCCTTCTCTCTCTCTCTCCTTTCTGTGCAATCATCTGTCCATCCATCCATCTCTCCGTCCATCATGTTACATTACTGATGGCCTGAATGCACAGGACCGCAAGGGATACCGTGTTATCCTTTTACCATCACTTGCTGTACTGTTTGCAACTTGTTAATAAAGTATTCAATCAATCATCAATAAATCAATAAATCCATCCATCTTATGTGCAACACACACACACACACACACACACACATCTCTCCCTCACACTCTTTCTGTCTCTCCGTTTCTCCCTCTCTCTTTTCCTGTCTCTCCTTCCTCTGACCCCTGCTACCCTTTCTCTGACCTCTCTCTCTCTCTCCTTCATTCTTCCTTTCCTCCATCTATCATTGTACCACTCTCTCACTCTCTCTTTCTCTTTCTCTTTCGCTTATTCCTTTCTTCTATCCTGTTTTGTTAAACCCACCCCCCTCTCTCACCGTTTCTATTGTCTGACCCCTCTCTCTCCCTCTCTTTCTCTCTCTCTGTGAACTCTACCTCTCCTCTCGTCCCCTCGTTCTGTCCTTCCTTTCACCTCTTGTCCTCCGTTCTCCGTCGCTCTATCGTTCCTTTTGGCCGTTCCCTTTCTGTCTTCCTCTTGCCCCCTTATTAGCCTTTAAGTAACCCCGCTCTCTCCTTCGCCTGTTCACTTTCTCCTTCCTGTCACAGTTCATGCACTTCCTGTAACTAACACACACACACACACACACACACACACACACACAGTTTAAGAGTCTCCCATCTGATGGTGTTGGCCCAGTCGTAACCCCCACAGGCCTCCACACACACCCAAAATGTTCAACTAACCCAGTCGTGTCCCAGTCAACACCCCACCCATGTCGCTTTCACTTCCACTCACACACAAACACATAAACCAGACACGCGCACACACACACACACATCCCTGGAAGCAGGTCAGTTGGAGAGAAGCCAGGCATAAAGCCTGGGGTCTCATTTTTCAACATATAAACACACACACACACACACACACACACACACACGCACACACACGCACGTCGCTACCTCACCTTTTCCCAATGTGTCACTTATGTCTTCGCATCATTCTATCAGTCTCTCTCTCAGACAAGATTGTTATACAACCTAATATTCAAAGATATGAACCCCAGTATCCCTACAAGCTGTGAGCATGTAGATCAGCTTTTTTCTGCAAAGACATTTAGAGTAGAGCTGAATGCAGGGGGGGCCTAGAATAGAGCCCTGGGGGACAACACTAAGTATAGGGTTTAAGTGGTTACTGAATTATGTTTGTCTGTTTGTTTGTCTGTCTGACTGACTGTCCCTATCTCTCTCTATCACAGCGACTATTCTCTTCCTGCCTACCGGTCAGACCTAACAGATTTTTTGGAGGTTTCCTTTCATCCCCCTGTACGCTGTGACTGGAGTGTTCCAAGGGTCTGCACTTGCCCCCCCCCCCCCCCTTTAACCTTTACACCAAATCCCATGGCCCTCCGTTTACAAGTTCTAATATCGCTGCTACGCAGATGACACAGATGATTCTATTGAAGACTATTTTATACTTTGTTGCACAACGGTAGCTTTATTGATCCCACAGGGAAAATTCAATTGGCATGAATTAGTGCAGTTATGCATAACATAGAGTCTGGCGTAGCTACAATACTATTACACACCTCCCAATGCTTAATAGAGAGAAATATATTTGACAATATCTAAAACTAACTTAGTTAGTTATATATAGGCTTCGACTATTTAGATTTACAGGCTAAAATTTCGCGGGGGGGGGTCACATCCGCTTTACCCCCGGATAATTTTCAGTCCAGTTTCAGATTGGGAGTGAGCCTGCCGTTCGAACTGCAATGGGGAGTTCGTACCACAGTTTGGGAGCCAGAAGGGAGACGAGTCTGGGACATGTGGAGCGTTATCCCGGATGTTTTAGGGAAGGTTCTGACAGCTTCCCTGTGTTAGCTGATCTGAGTGAGCGGGAGGGGGTTGTAGGGTTGGATCAGGCTTTGAAGATATACGTTACACAAACAGGAGATAGGCTCCTGCCCCTATGGGCCACATGGCTCGGCAAGGCATTACTGTATAGTACAAACGATCTGGGTTTCCTGTGATGAACAGACACAGTGAGCCAACCGGTGAAGAGCAACCACACAGTGTTGTTACTGAAGCAACCAAGTGTGTGCTTGCAGGGGCGGGGTTATGGTGGGGGGGGGCATGGGTGAAAACATTACAGCTATAAAATAACGGGAGAGGAGAGGAGAGGAGAGGAGAGGAGAGGAGAGAAGAGGAGGAATGAAGGAGAAAAGAGGAGGAGATACTGTAGGTAGAAAGAACAAAGAAGACAGGGTTGAGAGGAGAGAAGAGTAGAAAACAGGAGGATAAAAGAGGATAGGAGAGAGGCAGGAGGAGAGATGGAAAAAGAGGAGGAAAAAGGAGGCGGCCAGCGGAGGAGGTGAACTCACCAGTACAGTGTAGATGTGCAGACAGTGATAGACAGGAGAGAAGTCTACTAAGTCCTGAGGTCCTGGAACCTGGAGGGGGAGAGGGAGGGAGAGATTTAAACACACCACACACACACAGGCACCTGACACTACCATTTTAACCACATGAACGCTATATAATGTGTTGACCAGGTTCCCCAGGGGTCTGCTTTTTTTTCTCCGATCTACAGTACACAAATTCTCTTTGGGCAAAAACTAGCTGATCTACAAGTTCAAAATGCTGTGTTCTGTACTTTTGTAATGAACAACAAATTAAAATCTTGAATCTTCAGAGAGGGGGGGAGGGAGAGGGAGAGAGAGAGAGAGAGAGAGAGGGAGAGAGGGAGAGAGGGAGAGAGAAAGAGAAAGAGAGAGGGGCAAAGAATATGGGAATGTTCCATTAGATGGAGTCAGTAAGGAGAGAGAAAGAAAGAGAGGAAAACGAAAGGAACAAAACTAAAGAAAACCTAAAGCAATACACAGAGTGAGTGGAGGGTCAGCATCACAGTAACCATCGGACACAGCAAGAAGGGGTCGTGACCCCTGCCATGCCTTTGTTTGTTCCAGCCAAGGTCTCGCTACACCCAGAAAAAGGTTGTGTCAAGGTTTCAGGAAGTCAAATAAAAAACCCAGTAGTGTCCCCGAGAGTCCAGTGTGTGCGAGTGCCCGTAAAAGGTGACAAGTTCACATCTATTCAAGTCATTTAATCGTTCTTTCTCTTTGCGTTCGCTCTGTGTCTCCCCGATGAGCGAGCGACAACAATGGTCGAGGAAGAAGAAGAACGTGTGCATCTGGTCCGGTCGGGGGTTCAGGGTCGTTCAGGACTCCATTGTTTTGTTGTTTCGTGAACAAGTCGATAATATTCACACATGCAAAAAGTCAAAATGGCACGCCCTCATTGTTTTCCACGGCGGTGGCTCTTGAAGCACCCCCAGGGGTCCCAACAAGAGGAACAGTTTAATTTCACTATTATTTCACCTGTTAGAAGTTTATCCCAATGAGAGAATGTGTCAGAATGACTTTGGGTGCTCGGGTGGCGCAGTGGTAAGGTATACTATCCACCACCACGGAGGTTGGAGGTTCGAATCCCCTGCGGTGCATCCGGCTTTGTCGAGCGTCTATACGAACACAATTGGCCCGTGTTCGGGGGAGGGAAGGGGAGGGTGCAAATTGTCAATGCATGTAATCCTATCACTGGCAGATGAGTCAGTAGGATACAAAAGCAGTGACAACACATAAATGTGGGTGGGGAGGAATAAATTGCCATAATAACTAAATTGGAGAGAAATAAGAGTTAAAACATAATAAAGGAATGACTGTTCAGATCATACATCCCCACCTATGACACAAAACTGATGAACATAGAAAAAGCTGAACACGTATGTTCTGCTCAAGAGCTTTTAAAAGAAGTGTCAGCAGCCAAAGTGGGCCTAATGCTGAATGCCAAGAAGACAGAATGCCTGCTCCTGAGTGAAGACTCAGATCATACAACCATCCACTCCATGAACCCATTCAATCCGGGAACACATCCGTGTCATTTTAGATTTCTTCGGCTATTTAAAAAAAATCTTGAACATTTGTACAACCTTTGAAAATATATATATATTTTATAGCGAACATTTGCAACAAAAAGCTTTGCTTTCGGGTGTGTGCGTCCTCACCTCTTCCTCCTCCTCATCCTCTACATCCAGAATCCCAGAGTCCTGTTCCGTCATTGGACTGCTGCCCTGTCCGTCAAACTCCATCCAGCCCTTCCTGCTACGGCGACCAATCACAGCCCTCGGCTGCATGGCCACGGAACTGTCCAGCGAGCGCTGGTGCTGCGCCTACAGCCAACACACACACACACACACACACACTCAATTTTAAAGCAGAAGTATATATGTAACCAATCAAACTAATTGATAATGTTTAGTTTTCATAAAATCGATGTTCTAAATTGATTGAAAATAGTAGTGCTACATTCTCACAATGTGACGCGTTGAGATATAGTAGATTTTCTAGTACATTGTATCGGTTGAGAGACAGAGACAGAGAGACAGACAAAGTGTGTGAAGGCGATGGAGAATGACGTTAGAAGTATAGCTGTGAACTCAGCAGTGCACCGTGTGTAAAGTTTAGTGACAATCCCCGACGCTCCTAATCACGGCCATGCAAAATGGTCAGGTGTGAAAAAAATTGAGAAGGATGCGTGGGAAAATACTTTCTTCCAGTGCATGACATTGCATCACTTTCACTTTGAGTGGGCAAACATCCTCTTTCGCTTTGAGTAGCAGGGAAACACTCAAATATTGAAATATTGTGTTTGTTGCAACATGTTGCAATATTAAAAAAAAGTTGGCAAAGTTGAGTAGGCAAGCATCCTCTTTCGCTTTGATTAGGCAAGCATCCTCTTTCGCTTTGAGTATAGGCACATTTTGCCAAAAGGTGACACGTTTGAATGCCTGTAAACAGATGGCTGCTGGCTCCAGAGGCCATCACAATGCTCAAGCCACTCCCAAAAACACAACATGTGCTGACAAGACAGTGCAGCTTCATCAATCAACTCACCCCAGCTCAGAGGAGCTGTGGAGCATGGTAATGGGGTACAGTATGGTTCAGTACTGTTCAGTTTAGTTATTTAATTCGTTTTTTTAATAGAATCTTGATAGAGACCTCATTTAAGTTAGGGGTACGACCAGATAAGCATAGGCTTCATTCCTACTCCTTTTCAACGATGACTGTTACTGGATTGGAATTATGATTATTATTATTGTGCATTATTTAGTTTTTAATGTATTATTATTGTGTATTATTTATGTGTATTATATATGTGTAGAATGTTCAAAATAAACATCCATTCACAGCAACCAAAAGACTACAGGTGTGGTTTGTTCTCAACCCTACATAGTCGTGTCTCTCCCCCAGTTGGTAACACTGACACACATTTCCATTGCTCACCATCACTCCTTTTTTCAGAATTTGAAGCTGGAAGCAACAGAAGATATCAGGATTTGGAGCCAGTCTGCCACTACATGCCTGCCATGCTATGCCCCTGCCGAACCAAGCTAGTCAGCCTGGCATGCCGTGACCCTGCCTAACCAAGTTAGCTATCCTGCCACTATATTAGAGGATTTGTGAACTGTTAGGTTAAATAATGGAATATAACCACCCTAAGCACTACTCAACCACCCTAAGGACTACTAACCATTGAATTTCCTGTACCGAGTGGACCTCTGACATACTGTAGACCTACTGCACATATAAACGGAGCTGCTACCGTAAACACATTTTTAATCTGAGGCTTATTGGAATACTATTTAAATAGTTTGGGGGAAACTCCTGCTAATTGTCCCGAAAAAGACTCCAAAAGAATGCTGCTATTTGTTTAAAAAAAGCTTTATACCGTGTAGAACGTTGCAATGTGACATAGCTCTGTTTAACACAATGTTGTACCCCCTCCAACTACATACTTTCTTAAATTGTTTTTATTATGTTTGGACACTGGAAATGTAAACGTATGTTTTCTCATGCCAATAAAGCTCCTTTGAATTGAATTGACCTCTGCAGAGGCATGCCATAATAAAAATAAATAAAAAGAAACTTGCCGAGTAGATTCAACTTTCCTTCAGATCTAACCTGAAACATACAGTTCATACTCTTGAGAGAGGGAGAAAAGACAGATCTGACAAGAAAACACACAGGCGAAGAAAGACAGATTCCATCATTCTCAGTATTAGAGGTGAAGACCTGAACGCAGATATGGAAAGAATGTATGTGCTGAACAGTTCATACAAACAGGTGTGTTTTATTTGCCTAATTTGTTTGTCCATCTGCCTTTCAGTTTTGCCAAGTACAAATGGATTTGCATATGGAAAGGAATGCCATATGCAAATGAGGTTTATACCATCGAAGTGACTCGAGAGACATGAGGCACGGAAAGAATTTGAGCTAGAGGACGCAAAGATAAACACAAATATAAACAGGTCCATTTTCGGGGGAACTTAAGTGTACCGTGATGCTCCAGGCTTTGCGGGAGAGAGAGAGAGAGAGAGAGAGAGAGAGAGAGAGAGAGAGAGAGAGAGAGAGAGAGAGAGAGGATTCTGATAAGTCAACCTCCCAGTTAAACAGAAACAGGAGGGATGTGGTCAGGAGTAACAGACAAACTCTATTAGAACCGAGGTAGAATATCTGCCGTTTATGTCTGCAAAGAAACACCATTATCATTTCAGGTTGGGATGAGACACGGCAGCAAGAAAACCTTTTTTTTTTTTTACCGACAGGCAGTTATATTCCATAACTGAACTGGAAAAAATGTTATCATTTTCTTGGAAACACACCGTTCTCATGTGGATCTGAAATCCACATGAGAACGGTGTGTCTCCAATGTGGATCTCGGAATATATGTGGCCAACCAGTGACGTCAGTCATCTATGATGTATGACTCCTGATCAGTTTTAGACATTAAGCCGATCAGAGCCCAATTAACTGCCGCTATGTAATTAGAGTGACATATTTGAAAAAAAACATATATTAAACATAATGAGAGAAACAAGTGTGGAGGTGCTTCTGTGGCCTACTATACTGGCAGTGTGCACAGGAAATATGGCGCTGAATGGTCCAGTAGTTTGTGAGATTAGCTCCGGACAACAGACAGACAGACAGACAGACAGACAGAGACACACAGAATGATTCTCTCAAACAGAGACAGTCGTGCCTTTAAAAAAATGCAATTAATAAACACAGTAAAACAAAATAAACCCACTTTATGGTCACATCACGTCTCAGTATTATTACTCTCAGTTGTAAATACAAGGTATGAAGAGAAAGATACGAGGACATGTGAATGACGATCTAAAGGGCTTTTATTTGGACCTATGTTCTGGCTTGGGTCAGCGGGGGTCACAGTCGCACTGCGCTTCTCATGTGAACACACTGACAAAGACAGTCGCTCTGTGAGTTAGCGGCATGCGACCTAAAGGGCTGTCACGATTACAAATTTAAGTTGACGATTAATTGTCACTCAAATAATTGCGATTTAACGCACAACGATTTAATTGTGCGTTTGACATTGCACATTGGAACATGAATACAAAATATTTCAGTTTGCCTTTTATACTTCGTAATCAAAAATTGCACAGGGCAGATGACAAATAACTTAAATATATAAACAGAAATTGTTGACATTTATTCATTTTAAACAAAAATAGCAGAAATAGCTGATCTACAAGCTTACAACCCGTCACAAAGTTACACACGCTTGTAGATCTGCTATTTCTGCTTTTTTTAACATTTGAAAATGCGTGAAAAAATGTCAACATGGAAACAAATATGACGATTCTGCAAAAATAATTGCTTTTATCTGAAATAATCGCGATTAGACGATTATTATGTAATAATTATGACAGGCCTAGCGAGCTACACCTGCTTCAGCTGCAGTCAAATCATCGTCCTGCGCGTCGAGTAGAAAGAATGGTGACCACAATACAGCTTTTGTCGCGGGCGGGCGCGTGTGAAACGACCACGAACGCGACAGTTTCACGGGAGTGCGCCCGCTTGGCACTCTCTCCGCCTGCCAAGATTGTGTGCCCGTGCCTCCCCTATACCTGCGCACTCGCCCTCTCATTGAAAATGAATTACTAGGCACGTCAGTCACTTTCCGTGTGAAAGGCCCTTAACGGCAGCCTAAAAAAACAAAACAATGGAACACAAAAACGCTCTCACACACACGAGACAAAACCATTGCTGGCCGTGCTCTGGAGCTCTGGAGAGCTTTAACCCATTAAGACCGGGAACGCATCTGTGTCATTTTTTTGGCTATTCAAAAATCGCAGATATACAAGCTCATAACGCGGCACCGAGTGCCGTGCTATGAGCTTGTAGATCTGCTTTGTTTTTTTAATCAGGAAAATGTGTGCAAATCTTTGAATATATATATATATATATTTTAAGGCGGACATTTGTAACTCAAATCTTTGCTTCTGGGGATTCTACAAATGTTTTCTAAATCCTAACAGTTTTTTGAAAAAAACGTATGTTGCCATATCAATGGTTCTCAAACTTTTTTCATGTCAAGGACCCCCAAAATGATATGTATTTGGCCGCAGACCCCCATCTCAAAACATTTTGTTCCAGGGACCCGCAGAAACAAAGATTTGAGTTAAAAATGTTTGCTTTAAAAAAATATATATATATATGAGCTTGTAGATCTGCATTTTTTGAATAGACAAAGAAATGTAAAAATGACACAGATGCTTTCCCGGTCTTAATGGGTTAAGCCCCGAGTTCCCACGGCCGGCACCACCACCACACACGCACACCTCAAGACTTCATATTATTCTGTTGCCGGAGGAAAAAAAAATGCTTCTTTGGCAGATCGAAGCGGGGCGCTGCGCTCTGCCAACGACGCCTCGGGTCGGCGGTCGGGCGTGTTTCACCTCCGCCGTCGCTTACGGACGGCGCTTCCTGTGTACGGGGCGAGCAGGCACGTCATGGGACGCCTAAAAGCCACCGGACGGACGTCAATTGTGATGTACCCATGTGTCCACGTCTTGATGTTGCTCCTTCTACCTAGGCTGAGAAAGGTAATGAGAAAAACTGGTGTGCACACAAGTGTGTGTGTGTGTGTGTGTGTGTGTGTGTGTGTGTGTGTGTGTGTGTGTGTGTGTGTGTGTGTGTGTGCGCTCGCCCGGAAGAACACAATATTAGCGAGGCAGAAGAATACAATGCCATCTTTGATCTGCTGCCCACAAACACAAGACTAAATAATGAGTCATATAAAACAATAACTACAGACACCATGGAGATCCACACACACACACCATCACACACACACACACACACACACACACACACTATTGCGTAAAAGGCATTATGTATGTGATCTAATGATCTACTAAAAACCATCCACGCAATCTCTCCCCAACCACTTGTGAGGAACAGAGGATCCGGTGTGAAGCGCATAGTGCATCAGCCTCATGATCACAATGTCAAGACCGTTCAAATCCATCTGGAGGCCTGGGTTACATCATGCTAGTTCATTTCATCTCTCTCTCTCTCTCTCTCTCTCTCTGCAGTGTTCTGTCAAAATAAACAAAAAACTAAACAAAAAAATCTTTAAAGGTCCCATATGGTCAAAATGTGTTTTCCTGTGTTTCGCATTGTTTTGCGCTCAGAGGACTGATAAAACACTGTGATAGTGTGAAAACTTGTGCTGTTTTGCGGGTCAGCAACCCAAACAAAGTCATTTTTTTTTTCTTCCTTGAATTTTCTGTGAGCTTGTAGAGCCACCATTTTGGCCGAATATCCGGCAATTTTCGCCTAATGTTGGCCTATTATGACATCCTGAGAATAGGGACGCTCTGGGTTTGTGTGGTTAATAGAACCGTGGCTGCAGGACCGCCTGTGCAACTTGAAACTCAATTAAAGCTGAAGGGAAAATTGGAGCCATCTAATGTTGGCATAAAATGAGCAGTAAATGAGACATTAGAGGTAAATGTGTTTTTATCTAATTGTTGCTAGCCTAGCTGCTTTTGGCTACGGAGGAGAGTGGGTTGTCAAGGAGAAAGTGTGTGTTTTTTCGTTCCTAAATCTTGCCGGTTTGAGGCAGAAGATATGCGTGCGCGTGAATTACATACTACATCTAGCCCAGTAGTTCCTAAGTGAGATCATGAGGATATTGCAAGTGGGCCCCCAAATAATTTAGGCTTTAGAACACTTAGATTTAATTGATAATATAACATTTTTTTTAAATGTCATGGTATGTATACATATATGTTTTGACCTTGAGTTTTCATTGTGATACAGATAAATAGGAACTTAAAGCATAGCCTACTACATTAGTTCCATTGATACAAGCCGGAACACAATCGATTGATTGACCATTAAAATAAACATGCTCTGAAATTATTGAGTGGGATCATGGGGGTCCCAAGCTATATTAGGTAATATATAAAACAATCGGTTTAACCACTTTACACATCAGCCATTTCAAAATAGCATATCTAAGCTGACAACGCATCGCAATGAGACATGTGAGCTCGTCTAAAAAGAAAAAAGAAAGTTTGAACACATCTAGTATAATGATGATAATAAAGATGCTAATGTATGCGGTAGGAGACACAAAGGAAACTCTTTGTGTCTCCTACCTGATACCTTTGCATCTTTATTATTATCATCAAATTATTGGCTTAGGAATGCGACAAAAACAAAACAAAAATCCATTAATTCAATGCTTCATGGGGTGTGTAATTGATAGAAAATAAACTACTCCTTCAAGGAGAGAGGCAGAGACCACTTCAGATTGAAGTGGTGAGAAGCAGCCTCGTCTGAAGTGTTATCATCACAGATGGTCAGCCTGCCCACCGCAAGACATCTGTGCCTCCTTTACGAACTCTGTCACTGAATGCGTCTTGTGGTTTCCAACGTGCGCACACACACAAACGAACCCGCTTCAGGCCCAAAAGAGACGATTGGGACAAAAAGACAACAATAACAAAGAGGGGGGGCATCATTATAAGATGAAAGCGCATTTTTTTCATTCTTTTGTGCGATGTTGTTTTGACCGTCGAACTTCCGTCAGCTCGTACGTCAACCGTTACGTCAAATAGTTCAAACCAAGTGTTTCAACTTATCCCACCGCCATTCCTCCAACAGCTGCATATTTGTGTCTCTGTGTGTATGTATGTGTTGTATGAGCTTTCTGAGATTCCTTTGAGCCATTTGTGAAGAGGTACCCCCCCCCCCCCCCACCACACACACACACACACACCATCAATTAATTCCCAACACACTCATCATGCACTAACAAGTCCTGTTGCAGGTAGGAACCTTTTTGTCCCCAGCCCTTTGTGTCCCTAGGAGTGGGGTTCAGCGCGACACTGACAGGAGGTCAAGTGGAAGCTAGTGCGTCAGAGGGCGGGGGTTGAAGACGCTGGGAACAGAGGTGAGAAAAACAGAACGTGCATTTTTTTTTAACTCAAATGCCGAAGAGAAGGAGATACAGAATAATAGCAGAACAAAGGAGAGTTAGGAGAAAGGGGGCAAAGAGGTGAATGAGAAGAGAGGGAAGAATGAGGAGAAGAGGGTGCAAACAGGGTGAGTGGAGAGCAGAGGAGGGATTAACTAAAGGGGTACAAAAGTGGAGAAGAAATTAATGAGAGAAAAAAAGATAAAGGGAATGACAACCAGAGGTGGAAAGTAAGTAAGTACACGTAGTCAAGTACTGCACTTGAGTAGCTTTCTTCCAATATTCCCAATTTTCAATACTTTTATTCCTACTCCACTACATCTCAGAGGCAAATATTGTACTTTTTAGTCCACTACATATGAAAACTTCAGTTACAAATTACTGTGCAGATTCATCATTTTTATTATTACTAGACACAAATTAACCATTTAAGCCCTATACTTTGGATATTCAAAAATAGCCTTTCAACAGATCGGCTATTTTCTGAAGATGGGGGTTAGGGGACAAACTTCTACTTTGTTACAGGGAGCCGGCTACGGGACAACCAGAAGAAAAGAGGAAATGAGGATAAACAGGAAGGAGCTTCTACAAACCGTTAGGCCCCTAAAAGACTGTGCCTCTCTCAAGCTCGCTCTCTCTGGGTATTCGGTGTTTCTCAGGCTCTCTCTCTATGGGTATTCAGTGTTTCCACTGTGGCGCTGCCGCAACGCTGTGCCGCGCTAAATATGCGCCGGGGCGGCTTGGACTCAGCCCACTTCAAGGGGATCTGGCCCGTCCCTCCGTGTAGCTGCGGTGCGAGGCCGACGACTGACGAAAATCACAAGTGAAAAGAGTAAAGCTGTGGCGCTCAGCGCGCTGACAGGCATGTTCTGACAGTTACCGTCCCGTCTGTCTCTCTGACAGACGCACGCTTTCTGTTGTGGTGAAATCGCGCTGACTCGTGGAAAAGAATAATGTCCTCCTCGTAATCGTTTTTTTTGGGGGGGTTTATTGTTTTTTGTTGGTTTTTAATCAAAAGGGGTGAGAGAGATTTGTCAAGGCTATGAGCTGAGAGTCGGCGCAATGTTTGCGGTCGAAGCGGTATACGGCCGCGCTTTGGTGCCAAGTGATTGACTGTGTGAGAAACACTTCAAGCTAGAGAGACTGCCTTCTTTCCACGACGGCATGCAAAAGAAGTGAAGGCGTGTGCACAGTGAGAATCATTTTCTACGACATCTTGTGTATATATTTTTTGTACGCCGTCGCCGACCTGAGCGCAAATACCGTATGACGTTAGCAAAATGTTAACGCAACGCATCGCTTAAAAGGACATTGTTGTGATTTCCAACATCACCTTTAACTCATTGAGTGCCATTAACGTGTTTCACGTGTTTTTACCGCTATGGCGCTGGGTGCCAATGACGTGTTTGACGTGTTTTTGAAAAAATAGTAAAAAAAAAACATGTTCAGAACCCAAGATATCATCATCTGAAGATGTGCAGCTCCATCCACTCCTTGTTTAACTTAGAACTGAAAAAGGTTGTATCTCGCTTCCTAAGCACTTTTTGTTTTCTGTGAAAAAAACTCTGGCACTTTTCAGAATTAATTCTGAAATAATTCTGGCAATCCTGGCACTCAATGAGTTAAGTAGGCATGTGTGTTGTTGGGCTAATGGTCCACTCCGTCTTCCGTGTGTCTGAAAGGCAGCTTTATTGTCACATCACAGGTTTACATGGTGTAAAGAAATGGGTGAAATGATTCTATTTGTGCGTGCTCCATCATTTAGCAGTATTCCAAGAGGAGAGAGAGGATATAGACAGAGTGAGAGCAGAAGAGAAAAGACAAAGAAACGCGGGGTAGAAACGGGTTAAATAAACTAATGAGATTTATACCTGATATACAGATAGCGTATATGATAGCAGGTATGTTATCAGAACATGGCATCACATGCAGGTGCTGTGCACACTGTTCTTTTAGAAACATTAGCATCATACAGGTACACACCTGCAGGTGGAACAAGGTTCTCAAGGCGCTGTTCAATAGACCAGTTTGTGTTAAAGGAGTAGTTCACCCAAAACATTACTTATTTTCTATCAATTACACACCTCATGAAGCCTTGAATTCATGGAGATTTCTTTTGTTTTTGTTGCAATCAGTAGGAGACTCAATTGAGTCTCCGGCGGTCATCAATTTATTGGCTTAGGAACGTGACAAAATAATTCAAGGCTTCATGGGGTGTGTAATTGATAGACAATGCGTACTTTTTTGGGTAAACTACTCCTTTAAATCCACTTCAGGTGAAACCACGGCAGTTAAAATCTACATTAAGTATATTGGACATTTTTTGAATTCTTATATGACATCGGTGTGGGCAATGAATGATCTAGCTGGTATCAATTATCTTAGGTTAAATGTTATTTTCATATACAGTAACGGTTTAATATATGCAAAAAAAACTTAGAACAGGAAAAAATGGCCTTTAACCCTACTTGCGGCACATTCTATAGGACAGTGGTTCTCAAAGTAGGGTCCAGGCCCGTCAGGGTTCCTTGAGAAGGTTTCAAATGGACCCTTACAGGTCTGTGACTCTGAGAGTGTGCACATGGAACCAAATGGACCTTGGTTCCATTTGTGCACTCTCAGAATTATGGTGGTCTTAAACATTTAACAGTTTGAGAACCACTGCTGTAAGAGACTGCCACGAGCATTTTATAGATGGTAGATTTGGTACAGATTTCTTTCCATTAAGAATATTAGGTCATTTCATAGCATGATCAGTCTTAAGACACTGGATGCTGTGTTCTTCAGTGACGATTATGAACCATGAAGTTTTAGGTAATATTTTTTTGAGGAGGTGAAATGTAACTCTGAAGTTAAGTACAAAGTCGTATGGTTGACTTTTTGGCATTCACACAGTGAGGCCAGACATAATGGTATTCTATAGCACTGAACTGTGGAGCACCATTTGGCACAGACATGCACACTGACTGACACATACATGCACGCACACACACACACGAGAGCACGCACACACACATCTATTTTGGTTTATCCTTGTGATGGTTCAATACACCGAACCAGCAGGAGCCCTCCGCCACCCTCAGAGTGTGTGTGTGTGTGTGTGTGTGTGTGTGTGTGTGTGTGTGTGTGTGTGTGTGTGTGTGTGTGTGTTCAGTAACTAGATACAGGTAATCAATCTTCTTCCACTTCACAGACCTAGGAATCTGTTTCCTATTAGTGTGTGTGTGTGTGTGTGTGTGTGTGTGTGTGTGTGTGTGTGTGTGTGTGTGTGTGTGTGTGTGTGTGTGGAACGGGGGAACTCCTGAAATCGCAGCAGAAGCCCTGATCCCATCTCCTACCGAACGCCGAGAGGCAGGGAGGGAGACGGAGGGCAAAATGAAGACTGCAGGGAGGGGAAAAAAACTGAGGGATGGAGCAGGGGGAAGAACAGATGGAGAGAGAGATCGAGAGAGACAGTGAGACACACACACACATGAGAGTATAGCGGTTTGTATGTGTTGATGACATGCATTAATGTGAAATATCAAATGCTCTACCACAATGGACCACATACTGTTTAAATGTCTGTCTAATAAAAGTATTCAATCAAAAAAGGTGAGACACAGACCGAGACAGAGAGAGAGACAGACAGAGTTGCTGATCAGACGATAATGATAACTGTGAATGGGCTATAATGAATATTTCCATAATAGATTCATCTGTTGATTGTTTTTCTGGTTATTTCATTAATCTACACGATTAATTTAGACCTTTCGATATAGGTAAGCACTCATACTGATGCTGATAATGTCTAGAACATGAAACATGTGAGGAGAAGATGAGAGGGGGGGAGAGAGGGGGAGCGAGAGAGAGAGACGGAGGAAGAGAGAGAGAGAGAGAGAGAGGGAGAGACAGAGAGGGAGAGAGAGACAGACAGAAAGACTCTCTCCTTCTTGTTTGGTCTGTGGCAGCAGACAATGGCTCCATTATGTTCTCCTCTCCTCCCTTCCTTCCATCCATCCCTGCCCTGCCATCCTCTACTGCTCTGTCTACTCCTCCCTCCGCCCTCTCTCTCTCTCCATCCCTTCTCACCACCCCAGCCTTGTCCTCTTTCACTCTCTAAACACTCCTCTATCTCGCTCTCTTTATTTTCATATCTGTGTGGTAGAGAGGGCAGAGAACAGACTTACAACTAATTTAGACCAGAGGACTACAGAGACATGATGTCTGTGTGTGAGAAAGAGAGAGAGAGAGAGAGAGAGAGAAAGAGAGAAAGAGAGAGAGAAAGAGAGAAAGAGAAAGAGAGAAAGAGAAAGAGTGAAAGTAGAGAACAGAGAAAGACAAATAAAGCGGCATATGAGAGAGTGAGAGTGAGAGAGAGAGAAATATTGGGAAAAGTTAAGTTAGTTTAGCTTGTTAAACAAACTAAACTAACTTAACTCCATCCCTCAGTTTAGTGTTGTGCCAACAATACTTGACTGCAAAGTTGCAATGTTACACAGCTCTGTTTACACTTGTCCTTATAGGGCTATATATCCTTAACTGTCTTATTTCTTGTTTGCTTTAATTGAACACTTTGCTTTGCCAATGTAAATGCATCTTTCCGATGCTAATAAAGACATGACGTGACATGGCAAACATATGAGTGAGAGGAGGTCATAATGAGTAAGGGACATGGAGAACAGTCATACTGTAGTTACTCCAACCATTTACATACTGAATGTATACATATATTATAAATACGCAAACAAACGCTTCAATCGAGCCTGCATGCGGCACGCAGCTGGTTGTGAATCAGAGCTGACCACTGGATGGCACAGAGCTGACCACTGGATGGCACAGAGCTGACCACTGGATGGCACAGAGCTGACCCCTGGATGGCACAGAGGTGACCACTGGATGACACAGAGCTGACCACTGGACCGGTACACAACACCGGTACAGGTGGAGGTGCAGACTGGAGAGTCAACACCATAATAATTATCATTATTATTATTAATTCTGCGGCAAAAGATTGAAATTACTCTGATGCACTTACTCGTATGTACATGAGATGTAACAGAGTGTGCGTGTGCGTGTGCGTGTGTGTGTGTGTGCGTGTGTGTGCGCGCGCGTGCGAGAGGGGGGTAATGCTGATAGTGAAAGAGGGATTTAACAAAAAGAAAAATGGACATAATCTGGTAGAAAGATGATAGGTGTGGATGAAGACTGCAAAGCTGAAAGACTGGGAATGCACGCGCACACACACACAATCCCAGTTATGCTCACAAACACATGCACAGCATCACACAACCACAAATGCACACACACACACACACACACACACACCCGTGCACGCACGCAGCCCTGGCACAGTGAAGGGTTCAGCTCCTTCATGCGATCTAACAGCAGTATCAGCTATCAGGAGAACGTCCACACAGTGATTAGTGGTTTGGGGGAGCCAGCGGTTTAGCTTCTGCCCCCGAGACTGCAGCTGGATTATCCAAAGTATGGCATGGGGAACCCCCGGTGGGTCACCGAGGGGTCTGCGAGGGGCACCCGGGCCGCCCGCAGACAAAAACCAATGCTGCATGTATTCATGTGATTAGGTATGGATTACCAGCTGCACGCTGCGATGCCCCGTCCGCCCTTCCTGCGCCGCTGGAGAGGCTCTGCAGGCACGCAGAATAAAGACCCTCAGAGTTCCGTGAACTGTGAGAGACCCTCGAGGGTCCGTTTTTGACACTCCTGTCCGTTGAGTGAACGCTAAAACTCTGGGAGAAGTTAGCTAATATCACGATCAGGCAACGACGTGCGCTGCCAAGTGCGAGGTTAAGCACGAGGAATTTTCTTTGGGTTGACAGCGTGACATCTCAATGAACGCTTAACGCAGAGCTACTGACTGAGAGCTTAACGCAGAAGAAATACTGACCGTTTGAGTGGTTAAAGAATATTTCAACCCCAAAATGACTTTTGACCCTATCAATTACTCACCCCGTGAAGACTTGAATTCGTGGAGATTTACTGTTTGTGTCGCATTCCTTCATGGTGAAAGAACGTTGCAAAAATGAAGAGAATATTGATTAATTGAAGAAAAAAGGGGTTACGGAGAATCCCCCTTATATGGGCATTTCCTTAAAGGAGAAGTTCACCCCCAAAAATATGTATTTTCTATCAATTACACACCCTGTGAAGCCTTGAACTCATTGACATTTTTTTGTTTTTGTCGCATTGCTAAGCCAATAATTTGATGCCAGGCTGAGTCTCCGGTAGGAGACTCATTGGAGACACTTCGAATCTCCTACTGGAGACTCCGCCATGAATGAGGTATGATGCAGTGAGTGCACTGAGGGCTGCCCTATTATAAGTGAATCACGGATCACGGATATAGGCCAGTCAATGATAGAACAGGTTAGTTCAGTAATATCAGCATTTAACACATTGGGTGCCAGGTTTTTTTAAAAACAGAGTACACTGAGTGCCAGGATTTTTAACCATTTTTTAGGAGCCGAGATACAGGCTTTTGAAGTTAACCAGAAAGTGGATTGGAGTCAAAATCTTCGGAAAATGATATCTCCTGGTGCTTAGAAGGTAAAAAAAAAATGTTTTTTTTTTTGAAAAAAATGTTTTTTTTTTTTTAAACGTATATATACGGTTTTGGCACTCCGTGTAAGTATTGCAAAAACCGTATATATACGGTTTTGGCACCCAATGTGTTAACAGTAATGTCGATACTAAAGAGGAAATAGGAACACTTTGACTCCAAACCACTTAGTAAGACTCGAACTGACTCAACTCTGTCCCGTCATTGATTACTTGGGCACCCATTAAACTACCTCTAAGATGCTAAATCAGCCTTGACCAGACGATACTTGGGAACGATTGCTGCCAGCACTAATAACATATTAGTCCTCCCCAACAAGGATTAACAAAAGCAAAACTATAATCAAAAATCTGTTAAATCACCTCCAAACACAGTTCCATCCAAGTGTCTGGTCTGGATTCTCATGACTTCCAAAACACATGCATTTCAGCGGAAACTTTAGTATTGAAAACAGCCGCAAGCGAGGAACGTGCCTGAGTGTGCGCGTGGGGTTGAGTTCACATGCGCTCGCCCAGGAGTGTGCACGTGCGCCGTTCGTGCATGAGACTTTTACACCGGAAGTGCTATAAAATATTAAGTTTTCCACGAAAACGACACAGACCAGATACACTTTGATTAAACTCTTGGAGCAATGTTGGTTCTTATAAATGTTTTTTTTACATAGTTTTGCTGGTGTTAAGCCTGGACACCTATTTTCTTTATAAGCATTCTCTTCGTTCTTGGGATTCTTCATTCACAAATGTTGACAGCAAATTTTTATTTTGTTTTAGTCATAGTCTTTTGAATAAAATTCCATTTAGTCTTAGTCATATTTTAGTTGACTGAAATGTTTTAGTTTTAGTCTAGTTTTATTTGACAAAAAATATCATGAGATTTTTATCGACTAAATCTACAGTTGATTTAGTCGACTAAAATGTATTTTAGGGAGCCAAGATACCGTTATAATGCCTGATTTATACTTAGCTGTGTGCCGGAAATAGCAGATCTACAAGCTGTGAGCTTGTAGATCGGCTATTTCCGTAGTGCGACACCCGAGCGCAACCAAGCCTAAAATGTCTTAGATCTCTTCACTAGTCCTCCATTACATTTTAATGCTAGTTTTTACTTGTTGACGAAATTGTCAATATATTTAGTCATCATAGCTTAGTTTTCATGGAGCTTTTATTTAGTTTTCATCGGTGAAAAAAGGTAGTCAACGAACATTTTTCATCAGAGTTCTAGTCGATGAAATTAACATTTCTCAGACCACAAGGCTCAGTGGCCTTGTGGTCTGAGTGTCCGGCCTGATTGGGAGGTCGGGGTTCGATTCCTCCGGCCGGGTCATACCAAAGACAAATGGGGACCCCCTGCCTCCCCGCTTGGCACTCAGCATTTAGGGTTGAATTGGGGGGTTAGGACCCTGCAACATACTACTGTAGCTTCATGTCCAGGGAGTGAAATTGTACATCAAGCTGCCTCACACTACAGAAACAGGAGATAGACGCCTACGGCATTGGTTATCAATGTGGGGTCCAGGGACCTCCAGGGGTCCTTGAGGGAGTTCCAGGGGGTCCCCAGCTAAATGATGGATAGTTAAGAACCAAAAGGAACCTTATGGGTCTGTAACACTGAGAGTGTACAAATGGAACCACATGGACCGGTTAGGGTCCATTTGGTTCCATTTGTACACTCTCAGAGTTAAATTAACATTGATTATACAATATGAATCGGGGTCCCAGATATAGAAATGGCATTAAATGGGGGTCCGTAATGTCAAACCGGGGGTCCTTGACATTAAAATGGTTGAGAATCACTGCTAGAGCCGTAAAAATTACCTTCTCTTATGGGGGTCCCTGGCATATCTTTTCAAAAGGGGGTGACACCAACAATGATTCTCGGTTAATTCAAGTCTTCACGGGGTGATAAATTCACTTTGGGGTGCAGTATTCCTTTAACACAGTTACTGACACTGAGAGGATACAAATGTAACCATTAAGGTTACAAGTACACATAACGGTCCATGTGGTGATATGTGTACCCTCTCAGAATTAGAAATGGATAGATATACACATATACATTTATTTTCCATTTGGGGGGCAAGTGGCAGGTGGTAGTTTACCACGTGCTCTGCTGCCATCTAGAGGACACAGGTAATTACAGCTTTTCCTGACATTTCCACATAACTACATAAGAGGTGTGGAATGCTACAATCGCTTTCCTGTCAATAACCGATAAACAGATGAAACATCGAAGAAAGAAAGTACAATTTGGAATTTCCCGGTAATGAGAGGCTGCAGGCATTGCAAAATGTTCTTTCTTTTTGTCTTTGTTTTTTTTCCCCCTCAGAGATAATTTGTGGAATGTTTCTTGTCTAGCCCCCTATATGTTCAGCTTTAGTAACGCATTGACTCATGAACATAAAGTTTATATATGGGGTCCTGCGGGGGTGGGGTGCATTCCTCAATAATGAAGCCACACAAATAAACAAAAGACCACACTTTCAAATATGGCTACCGCAATGGGACATAAAACATATACGTATATATCTTATGTACATACACTACTGTACTTCCTTGGGCCTTGGGAACGATGATGATGAGGTAAGTGCGGAAAAGACGTGTTCTGTGTGTGTGTGTGTGTGTGTGTGTGTGTGTGTGTGTGTGTGTGTGTGTGTGTGTGTGTGTGTGTGTGTGCCTGCGTATATGTGTGTGCGTATGTGTGCGTGTGTGTGTGTTGACAAGTGTCTCTGTCTCCTGCTGCGTCTAACATGCTTGTTTACTGGCAGCGGAACCACAGAGGACACCCACACACACATACAAACACACTCTCAACACACACACACACACACACACACACACACACACACACACACACACACACACGCACACACACACACACACACACACACACACACACACACACACACACACACACACAGACTAAAGCTGCTTCTGATTAACAGAGATGGAGCGAGAGGACAAGAGAGAGAATAAATTAAGGAGAGAAAATGAAAGAAAGATAGAGAGAGGCAGATAAAGAGAAAGGTAGGTGAAGAGATCGAGAGAGAGGGGAAAAGAGACTGAACAATAATTAATTGTATTATTATACAGGCTCATTATGGACATTGAGGAACATTAACTGACTGTAGTGTAGTTTGTTCTGAATCCTCAGACATTAACGAATACCTCAGGCAATGTGGTATACCAAAGCGGGGGCGCGCGCACACACACACACAGGGGATTGACGGTAACGGTTGCCGGATTGACGTGGCAAGTAAATAAAACGTTCGGGCAAGTGGAGTTTGCACGGAATGCACTTGCCCGACGGGAAGTGCATTCAGTCTTCATTAAATATTATAGCCTATTTATGAAGAACAATGCTACTGCTAACTAGCAGTTGCACTCATTCTGGTTTTTCAAAGTGACCGTCGCCACTCTGCACAGTCTGCAGTTATCGATTGTATTTAACATTAATTTGTTGTCCAAGCACACATTTTACCTATCATTTTATAATGGACAAGTTGCTTTTCAGGCAAGTGGGCATGACCTTTGGGCAAGTAGAACATGACCTGTACTTGACCAACGGACACACACACACACACACACACACACACACACACACTTAATTTGAAACCAGACCAAATTAAAATAATGTGGACTCACAGAGACAAAGAAAGAAAGAGAGATATAAGTATATAGGTATAAGTTAGGTATAAGAACGATTATTTTCATAATCGATCTGTCAATTCCTTTTCCGATTAGTCAATTAAGCTCGGAGCTCAGCTTGGTGTTGATATTATCAAGGTGAATTGTTGTAAAGTACTTGCTTTTTTCCCCCACATACGGGAATTATATTTCACCCGATATGTTGTTTGCTCAAGTAATGGCAAAGTATGTTTTATTACGGAATGAGATCTTCAACTGTGAATTGTGTCGACATGAGGATGAGGTCATAACTGCACAGCAAAATCCTGCTAATAATTTAACTCTGGGAGTGTATGAATGGAACCAAACGGACCCTAAAGCCACATGTTTGCTCCGTCGCACGATGGTGCCGTGCCGCGTGCCAAAAATGGCCGAGAATATCGGACCTACAAGCTATAACGTGTGAGCTTGTAGGTTGGAAGCTTTTATGGAAGATGCTTCTGAACATGCATTCTATAGCTAGTTTGACCAATTCAAACACACTTTAACTCTTTGCCTGCCATGACGATATTTCTCGCCTTTTTCTGCTATGGCGCAGCCTGCCATGGACGAGAAAGAAAGTTTTGGACGAGAAAAAGTTTTTTTTTCTTTTTTTCCCCACAGAACCAGGAGATAACGTGATCCAAAGATTTACTGCTCCATTCACTACCTGGTTAATTTATTTGGGAAATAATCTGTATCTCGGCTCCTGTGTTTCACTATGTATTTTTGGCCAGAGATGCTATTTTTAACAATAACAAGCGAACCGGAGGTTGCGATGACATTTTTTTTTTTTTTTTTCAGTGAAACCCTCCGTGATTAGCAACCATGAGGGGATCGATCATACTGGAGATAAATATTCTGTGACTACTTGAAAAGGTAAGAAAATCAAAAAATCTCTGGCAGTCTTGGCCTTATCTAGTAGTATATACTCTGGCAGTTAAATAGTTCATATGATCTATTCTACTGCTAGTATGAGCACTGCTATTACTTAAAATATCTACGTAATAACCAAAAACAGCAGATCTACAAGCTCACAACGCGTCGCAGACGCGCCACAGACGTCTCTGCCTCTAATCCATGGCATCCACTAGGTTCCATTTGTATACTCTCAAAATGAATGTGCGTGTACAGTATGTGTATGTGCGTGTGCACACAAGCACTTGGATGCGCGTCCTAACCTGTTTGATGGCGGTCTCGCCGATCTTGTCGGAGTGTTTCCTGATGCTCTCCAGGAAGTCTCGCAGCTGGCTCATGGCGGTGTCTCTGATCTCCTGCCTCAGCGTGGGGATGTTGCCGGCCATGATCGTACAGAAGCGGTACCCTCCGGCTCTGGGAAGACACGTGTGTTCCAACTGCTCCAGGGTCCGCAGGGCTGGGTAGTATCTACACACAAATCACAATACGATAAGGCTGTCACGATTATGACATTTTGCTCGACGATTAATCGTCACTCAAATGATTGCGATTGACGATTTAATTGTGTTTCTGTCGTTGAACATTTTTAACATGGAAATGATTCTGACGATTATGCAAAAAAATATTGCGATTATCCTACTATAATTCTAGTAACCTCACCTCTGTCTGTAGTGGTGAATGAAGCTACCCGGTTCTCCTCATAGTTAGGGAATTTTAGCAATATGTGTGGACCATCTGTGAAAAAATTTACTACCAATAGCTTTCTTCACCAATGTGTTCTTATAGGTGTCTAGCATCACCTCTCAATTAATGCAAACCCAAATCCTCGTGGAAAATCCTGGAGAGCCAATCAAAGTTAAGGAGCCCAGAGGGCTTTGGTGAAAAATATTTAAAAAAATAAAAGTCTAAAATGAACTTGTGAGGTGTCTAACTAGGGGGTTTCAGGGGTGCTGAATCCATTCCAACCATTATTTTTGAGTAAAAATGTCTCCCTGGCCATCTAATATTGGTATATTGGTTATTGTTAGTGTATAATCAGTGTATAATCAATGGTAAGGGATTGGGGTGTTGTTGAATTGATTCTATTCTGAAAAACAAAATAAGAAAATATTGCTAAACACTTGATGAGAGTTTACTGTGCACATGCTCAGTGGGATACACTGTCTGAATGTGGGAAAGGAGCGGGAGTGTTGCATCCTGGCAAATATGTCTGGACGATTTTAAGGTACGGTAGTTTATCTACTTTTTTGCATTTATTTTCCTCTGCTGGCAAAGTTTTTGATTACTGTGAATGTAGATGTCAATTTTCTCTAGCCCATTGCTTACATTGAACAACCATTAGTTAAACAATCATGACACTTGTCTTTTAGTAGACAACATGGAAGAGGATTCTGTAGCTTGTGGCTTAAGGTGCTTCATCTGTGGTGGTCCTGAGACTGAGATTCAAAAGTCACCCAAAAAGGCTATGCACATTTTTTGTCTTATTCTGAGAGTGTGGATGATGCAGCATTAATCAGAAGACTTCATGAGGACTGGAAAAACTGAGATGACCCCAAACTAAGATACCATTTGGAATGCAAAACCGAGCTATACAGTCGTGCAAGAAGTACAGTATATCCACTGGATATCGTACGTTTTTTTTTTTCATTTTGATGAAAGTTGCCACTTGCAGATTTCAATTCTATTCTATGTTGTGAGTGACATCATAATTTAATAAAAAACTTTAAACATAATCTATTCTTTAGCGCAAGATGAGCAAGTCCAACGGCCAGACAGGAAGAAAAGACGCAGGGCATTGTCTGGGTCAAGTAGTTCAAGTGCTAGCTGGCACACATGATCTACCATAATACTTGCATCCTTTGCAATGAAGGTATCAGTGTTGGCACATTGAAAAGAAACCCTGGTAAGTCTTTTGTATGTAAGATTCAAATGAATTTTGATAATTGTTTTTCTTGCTCCTCATTGTAGGCTTCCACTCAAAGTCAAATAATTTAATCATGCACATATTGTATGTGGCTACCTTTTATCCAGACAGAGCTTGGCAGTTGTATCATGCACCTGATAATGTCTACCAGGGCAGACTGAAAAGGAGTTTGATGCAGAGAGCAAAGCGACAAGGTGATGACTGGCGACTTGAAGTCGCTGGTCGCCTGGTGGCAGAAGAGGCAGTATATCATATTCGATGCAGAAGAGACTTTGAGAACCCTGTTACAAAGTCTGACGTAACATTATATGGATACACAATACAGCTGTACAATACAACTCACATTTCTTATCCTTTGTTAGTCCCCCTCATTCCTGGACCCATATCAATCTTGCAGAATACATTATTTTGAAGTCAAAAGTTTCACTATTAAAAAATATATTTCTTCCCTCAGGATAAGAAATGTGAGTTGTATTGTACAGCTGTATTGTGTATCCATATAATGTTACCTCAGACTTTGTAACAGGGTTCTCAAAGTCTCTTCTGCATCGAATATGATATACTGCCTCTTCTGCCACCAGGCGACCAGCGACTTCAAGTCCCCAGTCATCACCTCGTCGCTTTGCTCTCTGCATCAAACTCCTTTTCAGTCGGTCCTGGTAGACATTATCAGGTGCACGATACAACTGCCAAGCTCTGTCTGGATAAAAGGTAGCCACATACAGTATGTGCATGATTAAATTATTTGACTTTGAGTGGAAGCCTACAATGAGGAGCAAGAAAAACAATTATCAAAATTAATTTGAATCTTACATACAAAAGACTTACCAGGGTTTCTTTTCAATGTGCCAACATTGATACCTTCATTGCAAAGGATGCAAGTATTATGGTAGATCAAGTGTGCCAGCTAGCACTTGACCTACTTGACCCAGACAATGCCCTGCGTCTTTTCTTCCTGTCTGGCCGTTGGACTTGCTCATCTTGCTCTAAAGAATAGATTATGTTTAAAGTTTTTATTAAAGTATGATGTCACTCACAACATATAATAGGATTGAAATCTGCAAGTGGCAACTTTCATCACAATGAAAAAAAACGTACGATATCCAGTGGATATACTGTACTTCTTATACTGTATAGCTCTGTTTTGCATTCCAAATGGTATCTTAGTTTGGGGTCATCTCAGTTTTTCCAGTCCTCATGAAGTCTTCTGATTAATGCTGCATCATCCACACACTCAGAATAAGACAAAAAATGTGCATAGCCTTTTTGGGTGACTTTTGAATCTCAGTCTCAGGACCACCACAGATGAAGCACCTTAAGCCACAAGCAGCAGAATCCTCTTCCATGCTGTCTACTAAAAGACAAGTGTCATGATTGTTTAACTAATGGTTGTTCAATGTAAGCAATAGGGTAGAGAAAATTGACATCTAAATTCACAGTAATCAAAAGCTTTGCCAGCAGAGGAAAATAAATGCCAAAAAGTAGATAAACTACCGTACCTTAAAATCGTCCAGACATATTTGCCAGGATGCAACACTCCCGCTCCTTCCCCACATGCAGACAGTGTATCCCACTGAGCATGTGCACAGTAGGTGTACAGTAGGTGTACTCTTAACAAGTGTTTAGCAATATTTTCTTATTTTATTTTTCAGAATAGAATCAATTCAACAACACCCCAATCCCCTACCATTGATTATACACTGATTATACACTAACAATAACCAATATACCAATATTAGATGGCCAGGGAGACATTTTTACTCAAAAATAATGGTTGGAATGGATTCAGCACCCCTGAAAACCCCTAGTTAGACACCTCAAAAGTTCATTTTAGACTTTTAATTTTTTTAATAGCTTTCACCCAAGCCCTCTGGGCTCCTTAACTTTGATTGGCTCTCCAGGATTTTCCACTAGGATTTGGGTTTGCATTAATTGAGAGGTGATGCTAGACACCTATAAGAACACATTGGTGAAGAAAGCTATTGGTAGTACATTTTTTCACAGATGGTCCACACATATTGCTAAAATTCCCTAACTATCAGTGGCTGGAGCAATTGCTCTGATTTTGCACACAGCCATTGACCATTACCATCTGAACTTAACTGTGAAGCCCGTTTTTCAATTTCATCAAATCTCAGCTTCTTATTAGCGTTTATGTGTGAAAGAATGTCGCCTCCCGGGTTGCCAGATCATGTGCGCATATCCCCCCACGGATGCGTCGACCGGGTATGGTCTAGTGTAAAATAATTGCGATTAGGCAATTATGTAATAACTGTGACAGGCCTAACAGTAATTGTTCACAGTTTTACAAGAATTACAAAATGTTTTCTTTTTTTTTTTCATGCGTACTCAATTGTTTCGTGGTATTCCGCAAAGCTAAACATATAGAAAACAGCTCAACCCTCTGGCGTATGGCATTTTGTGTTAATTTATTTCAGGGATTGATTACAAAGCATCTGAACGAGGTGTTATTGAGTTGTACCAGACAGATTCTAAAGTCAGTTTCTAACTTCTATGAGGACAGAGATCCTACTGGTTCACCTGCCAGTGAGGAGCCCCCACCGGGAGGACAGAGTACCTCCGTCTCACTCCTCCCGACCAACATTCCCTGCTGACAGATGCCCCCCCCCCAGTGCGTAGGAATATGTGCAGTGACAAATATCACCCTCCCCACATATATTCCCTCCCCGAACACAGGCCAACTGTGTTTGTATAGTCTAAACAAAGTATTACATAATTATTAAATACAAAGACATGTAAACGAGCATTCATTAAATATGATAACTCGCAGCAGATCTAACGTGCATGTAATCTAGCAGCATTGGCGGTGAAAGCAAATGACTGTGTCCACAAACTATTGCATTATCAGTGTTTCCCTCAGTTAACTTTCTTTTTTTTGCATTTGGAATCCATAGCGTAGCAGGGAATCCCACACCGCTTTGTTTGCACAAGCCACCTGGGCTGGCGCCTCGCCAATAAATGTGTTGCAGGCTATGACACAAATTTTAGTTGACATAAATGCTGAAACTTTTTATTTATCCCACAATCTTTTAACAATATTGGAGGACGTAAGAATGTATGTGTCATGTTTGACCTACTACAGCAACGACGAATTAAAAAAAAAATGTGACAAAAATAAACATTGTTAATTTCCATATATTTTTTGTAAAGCTACACTGGGGAGGGGTTAAAGACCCACATGTGGCTCCTGAGCCGCAGGTTTCTGACCCACGGTATTAGTCGCCCGACAAAGCCGGATGCACCGCGGTGGAATCGAACCCCCAGACTCCGCGTGGTGGGGAACTACTTTGCCACCGAACCACCCGAGCACAACGTATTCATTCTCTAACCTTATCTCCCTAAAATATTAAATGTCAGATGAATAAGACAATCTAAATCATCGCGCTACTTAGCACTCTGCATCTATATGTGGAAACTAACAGTATGTAACCAGGTCTGACACTACCAACAATAACATACAATAAAACAAGTAGATGGATAAGTTCCATACAGCGAAACAGCATTGGTCTACAACTGAACACACACACACACACACACACACACACACACACACACAACATTTACAAGCAATGATTGTTAGCTGCAATAATATGTAAAATTGATATAGTGTACCCAAAGACGCTTTACATGGGGGGGGGAGACAACAAAAATGCTAAGAAAAAGGTAAGAAAAGGCTAGGACTATGGAATAAAAGCAATAAAAACAGTGGAGCAGTGAAACAGGGGAGTGCAGTTAGCTGGGGAAAGCGAGTAGGTGGATTTTGAGATCCGTTTTGAAGGTTTGCAGGGCTTCTCTGATAGTATTGGGGAGTGCATTACACAGGATGCACTCCCCAAAACAAAAGGCTCCATCACCCCAGGTACGGTACGTGGTCTTCGGGAGAGGGAGGGGACTACGAAAAGGCAGGGGGGAGCCGCGACATTACAAAGTCTAAACCAGTTGTGCTATACAACGCGGAAGTGCCTTTTTCAAACAACCGCGGACTATTTCTTTTCGCCGATAAAGTATAGTTTTGGAGCGACATTACAAAGTCTAAACCAGTTGTGCTATACAACGCGGAAGTGCCTTTTTCAAACAACCGCGGACTATTTCTTTTCGCCGATAAAGTATAGTTTTGGACCATGACGGAGGCGCGCCGACTCAGCAGACCTTGAGGCCGAGGAGACGCGCCCGAGCGCCTCCAGGCGCGAGTGCCCGCGTCGACCGGCCAATGGTCTGCTAGTCGACTCAGCGCCGTTCGAGTTATGTACCGATAGGGACAGAATAGTAAATAATGTTTTGGTGAGAGCGTTTGCCCCAACTGTCACTCAAAGTGGCTACTGGCCAATCACAGCGCGTCCTTGCACAAGCGTATTGGCCAATCATGCACAACTGGTTTAGACTATGGAGTCACGCGGGGGAGCCAGATTGTTCAGTGCTCTATAGGTTGTGAGAAGTATTTTATACTACATATGTACTGAATATATGCTTGTGCGCGCGCACACACACACACACACACACACACACACACACACACACACACACACACACACACAGAAAGAGAAGTGTATTAGTGAAGATGGACGGACTATTGGGGAAGCGAGAACTGTGTAGAAATAACACACATAAATAAATCACAGAAACACACTGACAGACATTCACACACAAATAAATACACACCACAGCCGCAATGAGCAACACGATATCCCCTTGACACCAAACACACACACCTCCTGGACGGGGTGTGTGTGTGTGTGTGTGTGTGTGTGTGTGTGTGTGTGTGTGTGTGTGTGTGTGTGTGTGTGTGTGTGTGTGTGTGTGTGTGTGTGTGTGTGTGTGTGTGTGTGTGTGTGTGTGTGTGTGTGTGTGTGTGTGTGTGTGTGTGTGTGTTGTTGGCTGACCTGCTCCTGTACCTCTCAGCCCAACAGGAGAAAAAAACACCAACAAAGTAATAATTTATGACCCAACAGACTCACTGCTACAGGTCAACGCCAGGACAGCGAGAGAGAGAGAGAGACAGAGAGAGAGAGAGAGAGAGAGGCAGGAGGGTATTAGAGAAAAGAGACGGAGCTGAAGGAAAAGGGGTGATGGGAGATCAAGATTGGGGAACAGAGAAGCAGTTGTGCAGTATTCTAAGTGCAGTTGCTCCACCTTGTGGTGGACTGGAGGAACAACAACAGAATGACTGTCCACTTACTACATAGTAAGTAGTAAGTGGACAGTAAGTAGTAAGTAACGCTTGTCGAGAATACAAGAACACTCGCCCCAAAACACGCTCGCCCCGGGTCTAATCCGGCGACCGCGGAGTGGTCACCACCAGGTGTTCCTAAACGTCACCTCAGTAAAACTATAGCTAAACCTAACCTTATTCCTAACCACAGCAAAACGAATACAAGAACCGCTGGGGGCGAGCGGTCCACGAAAAAAACGGGGGGTGAGTGTTTTGGGGCGAGTGTTCTGGTTACCCTTGTCGAGCCATGTGGCCCATAGGGCGGGAGCCTATCTCCCCGCCATGATGTAAATGACACCCCCTGGACATGACAATAGTATGTAGCAGGGGCATTGGGTCCCATTTTTATAATCTTTGAATTAAACCCCAACCTCCCAATCTCCGGGCGGACCCGGTAACCACAAGGCCACTGAGTTGGTCCACTAGAGCAGTGGTTCTCAAACTTTTTCATGTCAAGGACCCCCAAATTGACACTTATTAGCCCGCGGACCCCCATTTGAAAAGATAAGCCAGGGACCCCCATAAGAGAAGATTTTTACGGCTCTAGCAGTGATTTTCAACCATTTTAATTTCAAGGACCCCCAGTTTGACATGCTGCTGACCACATTTAATGGCATCTCTATCTCTGGGACCCCAATTTGTATTGTAAAATCAATGTTAATTTAACTCTGAGAGTGTACAAATGGAACCAAATGGACCCGTTAGGGTCCATTTGGTTCCATTTGTACGCTTTCAGAGTTACAGACCCATAAGGGTCCATTTGGTTCCTATCCATCATTTTAGCTTCAAAGATCCCCATAACTCTGAGAGTGTAGAAATTTAACCAAATTAACCAAAGTCCATTTGGAACCCCCTTAAGGAATCCTGAGGATCCCTGGACCCCACAATGGGCACCACTGACATAACAGGTTCAAACATCACTGTTGGCCGGGGTTACGAACGGCTGACGGACAATATATTGATTTTTATGTTTAGCAATCGACTAATCAGTTTAGCGACGGGTCATGTAAACATTCCCCCCAAAAATTTGAATGCTTGTTTTTGTTGTAAAATGTAAAAGTTGAAATCTACATTTTAGGTTCCGCCTCAAAAGGGGAGCCGATACAACTATACAACTTTCTGTCTTGTGATTGTGCGTCTTGAGTTGGACATGACTGATCGGTGTCAGTGGGTCACACATAAGATGTGGGTGAAAGAGAGAGGGAGAGGGAGGAAGGGAGAGAAAGGGGGAGGTAGGGAGAGGAAGAGGGAATCAGAGGCTATGGCTACGTGGGGGTCCTTGGCATGGAAAACATTGGGACACCATGAAATAGGATATGTCTGGGGTGTCTGCGACACATCATCAGTGTGCTGGTCATGAAAAGATGGCGTCTTTGAAGCCGATTTTTCCTCTGATCTGGGTCTTTTGTCAGCGATGTCGGGCTACAATCGTGTAGTTTGAACTACGCGTTAGACAAACTGTATAAATACAGAACACCACAAGACAAAAGGAAAAAGGAAATAGTCATACCTTTTGGTCCGCATCTGCTCCTGTAGTTTGCTGTACATATCGAGGACTAAGGGGGAAAAGAACAAATATACACAAATTATTTAATTTGAGGAGATGAGGCCTGTGTATGCGCGTGCGTGTGCATGCGTGTGTGTGTGTGTGTGTGTGTGTGTGTGAGAGCGTGCATACCTGGTAGGCATGGTGTTACTTTGTATATAGGGTGGGGGGGGGGGTGTGTGTGTGTGTGTGTGTGTGTGTGTGTGTGTGTGTGTGTGTGTGTGTGTGTGTGTGTGTGTGTGTGTGTGTGTGTGTGTGTGTTATGTGTACCCTCTCAGAATTACAAATGGATGACTATACACAGACATACATTTCTTTTCCATTTGGGGGGCAAGTGGCAGGTGGTAGTTTACCACTTGCTCTGCTGCAATCTAGAGGACACAGGTAATTAGCTATACCTGACAGTTCCACATAACTACATAAGAGATGTGGAATGATACAGTTGTGTTCCTGTCAATAACCGATAAACAGATGAAACATCGGGAAGAAAGAAAGTATAATTTGGAATTTCTCGGTAATGAGGCTGCAGGCATTTCAGTAGTTTTTTAGTTTTTTCTTCTTTGCCCCCCCCCCCCCTTCAAGAGATAATTTCTGGAATGTTTCTTGTCTAGCCCCCTATATGTTCAGCTTTAGTAACGCATTGACTCATGAACATAAAGTTTATATATGGGGTCCTAGGGGGGTGGGGTGCATTCCTCAATAATGAAGCCACACAAAAGACCACACTTTCAACTATGGCTACCGCAAAACATATACGTATATCTTCTGTGCATACACTACTTCCTTGGGCCTTGGGAACGATGATGAGGTAAGTGCGGAAAAGACGTGTTCTTTGGGTGTGTGTGCTGTGTGCGCATACCTGGTAGACATTGTGCTAGTTTGTCTATAGTAGAAGCGATGTTTCTTTGCTGAAGCCGACACACTTTCAGCTCCTCCATAGACTGCATAAGCTGAATGAAGGAAAGAGAGAGGAGAAGATTAACCAATTGTTTTATTGATTAGCCCGGGGGACAGCATTGGGCAACCATCTGTCCATGTGAGAAGGTTTCTTTTTTTTTTTTTTTTTTTTTTTTTACAGTGATTTCATTTAAAAAAGGGGGGTGTATATTTAAGTATCAATTTTCATTCCATGTGGTTGATAATGACAGTTGTTTTTCTTTCCCAGTTGTCTTTGATGCAGTTTCTTTAAAGTTATGTTCTGGAAACTCAATGAACAAATTGTAAGAAATTTCTACTCGATCGATTGACTAATAATGACTTAGTCCAAGATAATAGATTTATGCTCAGATGATTCCAGATAGGAACCATTCATATGTTGTCAAGGGGGAATGGACATAAGACAGTAATACTATCTGGGAATTGGAAATAAAGAGGGCATCGAGTTTTCTTTTCAGCATGAAACACATGGCCCCTGGCATCTACTTCGACATACAGTACAGTACCAGCAAGCCACGACCTGATTGGCTGAAATGTCACTCCATTAGCCAATCAGCTTACCTCTTTGCCGTCATCCTGAAGACGCTTGTTGGTTTCCGTCACCTGACTCTAACATACAAAAAAAAACATAAACATATCAGAGAAAATCTCCACCTTGTTCAGTCTCTCTCTCTCATTATTATAGTTAAAGGTAGGGTAAGTGATATTATTAGTGTTTTTTTTTTGTTGTAAAAAAGTCATAGCTCTATATTGTGATTGTAATCATTGTTATAGAGTGTTTGTTCAGTAACAGGGGCCTCCTCGTCTCTCCAGCTCTTTAATACACAGAAAATGTGTGGGTTCTCTCTCCTGATTGGATAAAAGTGGTATCCCGAGCTGAAAATGCACTTGATGTTTATTAAAGAGATGGAGAGACAGGGAAACTCCTGTTACTGAACACACACACACACACACACACACACACACACATATCACTTACCCATACCTTTAACTAAAACTAACAAAACTAAAAAAACAAAAACATTTAATGAACTGAAACAAAAATAATATCGAGGCTTTACACAAAAATTATAACTGAAACTCATTCAAACTAACTAAAATCACAGAGAAATTGTCCTTAGTTTTAGTCTTTGTCAGTATGCAATATCATATGGCAGATATAAACTAGCAACCCCACTTTAAAAACGAATAAAAAACGGAACTTAAATTGATACATGAAGTCATAACAAAATGAAAATAAAAAACAACAAACATTTCAAAACTATAAACGTGTACGTGTCTCTGCCTCATTACCTTCAGTTTCTGGGCCTCTCCTCGTACTTTGAGCAGTTCAGTGATGGAGTCCACAAAGCCTTGGAAGTGATGGTTACACATCTTCTCAATCTCTCGGTCGTGGTTCCTGATCCGACCGTCCAGCTTCTCCATGAACAGCCCATGTTCCTGTCCATCATACACTGACCTGGGTAGAGGGAGGGACACAGTCATCACAGGTGTAAATATAGTGGGTGAAATTGTTTTTTGTACAGTATCTGGCTCCATCATTTGCATTAAGTAGTCCACATAAGTAAAGTAATCCACATAAAGGAATATACAGGTAATCCACATAAAGGAAAGAGTCAAACATAAAGGAATGTATTCATGGAATAAAGCAAAAATAAAATCTCACTACTGAAAATGTTTGTATGACCCCCACAAACACACACACACACACACACACACACACACACACACACACACACGTGCTGTTTCCTGAACAATTAACACAATATGTAAAATAAAATTATGATGTTTTAGTAATATTGTTCCTGCTGTTCTACATACTGCCAACCAGGTGAAGAAATCACAGATTGAGGCTTTAACCTTTGCGTTTATATGAAATATCCAAGACGATTAAGATGCAGAAGACAATTTAGCACGTTCATTGAAATGGGTGCATTTACAGGATGCATCCAGCAGGGGGCAACGTATTAACGCTGTTTAAACTTTAAAAGTCTGCAGCCAGACAGAGCTGCAACATTCACACGATACACATACCAGAGACAAAGTAGGAGACAAAATTAATAAAAACAGGATTTGATGTAATCATAGACATCAGGAAAGCTTGATGTTTATCCCACCCACACAAGCTTGATTTATGACATTGTACATGATCTGTCAAGCACAAATAGTCAGTCTTCCGCTCCCAATTAGCAACAAGTATGCACTATGCACACAGGCATACATGCACACATGTTTACACACACACACACACACACACACACACACACACACACCTGAGGGTGGTGTGTTACATCCACCCTTTCCCTTGTTGACCAGGAAATGCCCGACTTGTACAATAGTGTGACATCACAAAGAACTTCCTACACACATACAGTTCCATTTTTGGCACCTGTGCGTGTGTGTCCGTGTGTGTGGGTGTGTGTGTGTGCGCGCACATAAGTCTGCCAAGGTCCATAGTCTGTCTAACCACAGGCTTAAACAAACAAGCGTACGGGCGCTACCTACAGGAGTTCCCCCGGCGACTGCTCCATTGTCAGCAGCATCATGATTCATGCATGACAACCTGCTGGAGGAGTACAGAGCCCTGGTGAAGAGCTTTATAGGGGGGGGACAGACAACCACCACCTCAGGACCAACCCCCCCCCCCCCCAAACTTTTCAGGACGCGAAACCGTCCAAACAAATCATATTTTAACTGAAGCTTGGAATTGTAGGCATTACATTTAGTTTTGACTCGGTTCCGCAGATACATATTGTGAAAATAGCCTAACTACAAGCTCACAACGCCGTGTACATTTTTTGAATAGTTTGTTGGTTACTTTTTATACTTTGTATTACTATTTTTATTTTAGAGGTATTAAAAAGTTATTAAATTGTAACTTTAGAATTGTGCAGATACCCTGTATTCACTTATACTGTATGTTGGTTTGTTTACTGTTCAGTAAGAAAACAATGTTGCACATTATGCTAAACATCTGGGGACCCCCCCCACAATAATTTGGGGACCCAACAGATTGGGAACCACTGAATAGAGGCCCCCCAAACTCTCACCTCAATCCTAGGGGAGGAGATGGTGGACACGCTCATCATAGTGTTATCGCCGGATATTTACTGAAAAGTATAGGGGGTGCCGATAGCTGAGTGGTTAAGGCGTGTATAGTACCACTTTAGGCTATGATGCCTGATAGTGAGTCCTGGGTTCGATTCCCTAGCGCCGCAGCCCTTTGCTGCCTGTCACTCCCTGACTCTCTCTCCCCATTTCCTGTCTCTCTCCACTGTGTAATATCAATAAAAGATATCATGACAAAAAAATCCAATGTAGGTTAAAAATAATAATAATAGTAGCTGAGATTATATTTTATAATCCGAAAAAGCCTTCTGTTGATGATTTAAGGTTGTATATTCAATCAGTGTTTTCAGAGGGAGGTTCTAGCTGTAGAACAAATAAAAGTTGGGAAAATGATGAATCAAAATAAACATCTCACTACATTTAAGTAGTTTGAACCGATACGTTAGGCTCAGTAGGCTTAGTAAGAATAATAAGAATACAATGTTATTTAGAAGTCTGCATCTGCACCCAGAATCAAAGTTACTGTCTAACAGGTGTAAAGTAAACCCGACTGTAAACTTTGCAATCGCAATGCCAGTATTGATTATTGATCGATTTGACCAAGCAATTGATCAGTTTTCTGCGATAACGTCAATACCGTGAATCCCTAAAAATACATGTTCTTGGGAGTGAACACGTGAACAGCAAAGCAGACTGGACCGACAACTCTGAGGCCCTCTACAGGAAGACATAGAGCAAGATGTTCTTCCTGAGGAGGCTCAGATCATTCAATGTGTGCAACAGGCTGCCTCAGATGTAGTCTGTAGTAGCCGGTGTCCTCGTCTATGTCGTGGTGTGTTGGGGGATAACATCAACATAACATCACTTCAAGGGAACTTGTGTTGATGCTACTGAACAATGCGGTGAGGAAGGCCAGCTCCGTTGTTGGGAGTTAAAATGGACAGGCTGGAGTTGGTTGCAGAGGGAAGGCTGAAGAGGAGGCTGAACGCTATCCTAGTGAACCCCTCCCATCGCCTCTGGGAGGAGCTAGCGAGGATGAGTAGCTTGTTGCACCGAAGGGGCTAGCATCCGGCTTGTAAATTGAAGGCTATATGGCACTGGTGGAAATGGCGTTGCACGCATGGGAACGGCGTTCCCATAGCAACCGTTGCGGGGGAACGCTGTGAACACGTGTGGGAACGCTCTTCCTCAGTGTCCAACTTTTTTTTTTTTTTTTTTATAATCGTTTATGAGGTTTAGCACGATTTATTTGCCGTCCTGTCTCTTCTCTGTGTGAGTGAGAGCACCATGTCAGTCAGTGTTGCCAAGTATAGTGAGAGAAATGAGCCAGCCGACCTACAAAAACAAGCCAATAACAAGCCAAAAACAAGCCAAATTTTGTTCCAGGGAAGTTGCGGGAAATAAGCAGACTTGGCAACGCTGGCTATGAAGCCATTGTCTGGGAGTGCGCTCAGCAGCTCATTGGCTCATTACTCATAACACGACCAATGAGAGTTAGCACTTTCGCGTTGCTAGGATACGTTGTGCCCAGCGCTGTCTGATAAAATTAAAAAAAGTGAGAGACCCCCGCCACGACTCAAACTAACGACCACGTTGTGAATAATTATAAACAAACAACCTCCTGGTGCTTCCAAGTTGGGGGGTAGTTTCACCAAAACCGAAGGTATTGAAGAGGAGAATGTTATGGTCATCACTCAGAGATCAGAGGATTTAGCAGCTGCCATTCTGATAATGTTAGGAGCTATGGACCAGGCAACAGTGACCAACCAAGTGTTTCTAAATGGACTGCAGTCTGCACAGAACCCTATCCATCAGATCCAAAGTATTATTATCATACTCCTATTACAGAGAAGATTTCATACCCCCCACTTTTTGCACAAAAAAAAAAGTTTTAATTGCGTTTAATTTTTTTGATAATAAATCGGTCAAATCAGGCAAAAATAAGAATTAAATAACATAACCCTAACCTAACCCGAATCCTAACCCTAAAACCGAAATAAAGTAACCAAAAACTGGAAAAGAAACAAAACCCAATCCGCCCAGAACCGCAATAGCCGATCTACAAGCTCAAGTGATGCAACGCGTGTTGATTAGCCATGGACCCCCATCTGAAAATGTTTTGTGCCAGGGACCCCCAGAGAACATTTGTCTTCAAAATTAAAAAGTATAAAAATAATGTTCAAATACTGCACAAAAATAGCAGCTTGCATCACGGGTGAACTGGTTTTAGAGTATTAGGTATTTATTGTACAATATGGTCAAATTGGACAATATATATAGCTCTGTTTTCATCTTGTGTATCATGGGTGCAGCCATGGGTGGGCCATGGCCCACCTACATAGAAAGCTGTCCCACCCTATTGATTTTGCAAAAAAATATATATATATATTTTAATTGAATTTAAATGTTTTGATAATAAATCGGTAAAATCAGGCAAAAATAAGAATTAAATAACATAACCCTAACCTAACCCAAACCCTAACCCTAAAACCGAAATGAAGTTGACAAAAACAGAAATCAAAATCCACCCAAAACCGCGAAATTTTAGCCCAAAACCCGCCCAAAAACTCATGCACGCGTGCGCGTGTGCATGAGTCCACTGAAAGTGGGGTTCCCAAAGCGAATCCAGGCCATTTCCACCACTGATGGGAAGTGTTAGAGTTCATATGAATGGCCTGTATTTTGTCTCCCTGCTCTTTTATTGAGACATTTTGATTGCGTCAAAGGCATAGACTAAAAAGAATGGACAGCGCAATTTCAAATCCGCCATCTTTCTATATCGCGTCATATCGCGTCATATCCTATGCAACCGGAAATGAATGCTATTGGTTGGGTAGTTTGTCAATCAAGAGCGGGGGTGGGGAATGCATGCTATTGGTTGTGCAGCTTGTCAATCAAATCATCTAGAGCGCAGGAAACCGGGTTCAAAGCCAGCGAAGGAGAGGAAAGTTACATAGTTCAGCTTTTAAGGACAAGTCCGGACTAAAATAACATTTAGGTGTTTTTTCCTACTTATATTGATCCCAAATGAGTCTATTTGCAGAATTAGACTAATAAAGACGTCCACGTTGTGATTGGCCTGTACAGTCACTTTGATTGGCAGCTGTGACGAACGCTTACACCAAAACATGATTTACGAGACTGTGCTGGCTCGTGTGGGAAAACCAAGGCATGGATGCGTGTTAAATGTCAACGAATACACGATTAATGGAAAAAAAAAAAGAAACACTTTTGACCGCAGCAAATAGCGTAAGTAGCGATATGCTTATGGTCTCCACTCTATGCTATGAGGGCTGCTGGGGAATGATTGGGAAACTGGACGACAGGGGCACATCGTTGCTGTCGGGCAGAAATCTCCATATTCTTTCTTTTTTGTGAAGAAATTCCCTACTTGATCATACTATAGGGTCACTCAAAAGCCTCAAAAGTAGCAGATCTGCAAACTCGAAACGCAGCGCGGAGCGACACGTTTAGAGCTTGTAGATCTGCTACTTTTGAATTTGAATCCTGAAAAGTAACGGTTTTGGACATATGAGGTTTGAGGTTTCCACCCGACAAAGACGATATGCTCTTTAATTGCTACACTAGCGCGGACCCTAAGTATTAAGTGGTTAATCAGACTAATCGATTTAATAGATTATACAAATAAATATATTTTAAAAATGGCATATCAATGAGTTGATATATAAAAACAATAAGAATCCTCTTCCTGCAACGTATATCTGAGGGTCATTTACAGTATACAAAAACAACAACAACAACACAAGTGTTTGTTGCCATTTTTCTGTTGACAATGGGCTGTGTGACAAAGTCTGAATTAGACTTTTGCCTGAGTTTGAGAACTTGGCAGGGAGTGACTGTGCTGTGAGGCAAAAATGGGTTTCTGGGAATCTGCTGTCAATGTTATATCATCATTACAAACAGCTGTGCATATTAATGCGTGTGAGAGAGAAAAACAGTGTGCGCACGAGTGTGTGTGTGTGTGTGTGTGTGTGTGTATTCGATGGTCACTGGGGACATGTTGCTGATGCTGAGACAGCTGTTACTATTCGAGTCTCAAACCACATCTCTTCCTCAAGAACACACACACACACACACGCGCGCAACAGGAGTGCATGCATTAAGAGCTGCAGTGGTTTCTGTGTGTGTGTGTGGGGGGGGGAGAGAGAAGCAGATAGGGAAATTGTCGACCCCTCAGTTTTTTTTTACACATGGAAGCTTGGACAAACTGATGCACGCTGTGTGAAGGAGCCATTCTGCCCGAGTGCCTTGAGCCAGTTGTGGGCGGGGGAGGCGTGTCGCAGTAATAGGCAGGTAAAATGATAAGGGTCACAGGTGTAACAAGCCAGTTAATGAATGGCATGGGCACGCAGGGGGAGATTATATGTTTTTTACCGTTCTCTTTTATTTCCATCAACAAAGCTTTGCTGTGATTCATGTTACACAAAATAAATGGGAACCTCACCCAGCAGGTTCAGTTTGGACATTCAGTTATTTAACGCGTCAAAAACGGTTTCCCTGTGCCCAGCCGATTGGCTAAATGTTTGTTCTATTTAGTCACTACACTGTGTTTGCGGGGAGTGTTAGGCGGGAGGAGTAGGACGGAGGCTCTACATCCTCCCAGTGGGGGCTCCTCACTGCCAGGTGAGTCAGTAGGATACAACAGCAGTGACAACACACAGAAATGTTTGAGGAGAGGAATTAATTGGCTTAACGACTGATTGAGGAGAAAAGGGGGGGTAAAAAAATAAGTGTACTAAAGTGAACATAGTGCATGGTGCTAATTAACTAACAGGCTGAAAACCAAACTAAAGTCTCTCAACAGCCCAGTTCCCTTATCCTGTGTGTGTGTGTGTGTGTGTGTGTGTGTGTGTGTGTGTGTGTGTGTGTGTGTGTGTGTGTGTGTGTGTGTGTGTGTGTGTTCGCTCGACCCACCCTACTCCACCCTGTGTGTGTCTGTGCCCTCACTCGCTCGTTCCACCCTACTCCACCCTGTGTGTACTTATGTGGTTGTAGACACTGTTCCGTCACACAGCTTTGTGATCTTTTTTTAATTAGACTATGAATCATACACACACACGTTACTTTTCGAACGATTCAGTGGGTATTTCCATCCCTCTATCTATGTATGTATCTATTATGTATTTATAAGCACTAGTCCTGGTCCATACTCGGGGATGTGTGCAGTCAAAGTATTTGCAGACTTTTAGTTTAGTTATGTATGGGCAAGGCCTGTGTTTCGATGTCTGCCTAGCTGCAACAGTTCCAACACACACACAAAGATGCCCCATACCTGTCGGTCTACGTTCACGGCCGGCCAATTTCGATCACAGGCCAACTGACCAGTGCATCTTTAGTATTGAGCTCATACATACATATAGGCCTGTCCTACTCCAGTGTTTATGTTACCGTTATCTAGAGCTATAAAGGCTTCATAACAAAGACACTTTATAACTGACTACGGTATGGTTGTTACAATGTGCCGTTCCACTGAGCTTATAATGCATTATGACCAGCACTTATATTTAATAATCCTTGTTATAAGTTGTTATGCATAATTATAAACATTTATGATGACTGTTATAATGCCTTATAAACACTTTATAATGCATTACAAATGTGTTTATAATGCATTATAGACCCGACCTTAGAGGAGTGGTTCACCCAAAAAATTACTTAGTTATTTTTTATCAAATACACACCCCTTGAAGCCTTGAATTCATGGAGATTCTTTTTGTTTCTTTTTGTCGCATTCATAGGCCAATAATTTGATGACCGGCGGAGTTTGCGATAGGACACTCAAAGGGACCGATGACCCGGTCATCTAATAATTGATAAAAAAAAAAAAAAATCCATGAAGGCTTCACAGGGTGTATAATTGATAGAAAATAAGTCATTTTCTGGGTGAACTACTCCTTTAATATACAGTCTTACCAAAAAGGTATTCATTGTTATTTTTTCACGACTAAATGGCTAAGATGGTTTTGTGCCCTGAAATGCTCCACATGCATACCAGGGGTTGACACTAAGGTCTCAGAGGCACTTGCCCGTCGGGCAAGTACAGGTCATGTTCTACTTGCCCAAAGGTCATGCCCACTTGCCACTCATCCGTTATAAAATGAAAGTTAAAATTTGAATTACAGTTCAATTTATTTTTTTTATTTCTGGGGCTGTGGGATAAAAACAAATGTCAGAGCGCTCTAGCCACGTTCAGGTGTGTAGACAGATATCTCGTGTTGTGAAAGTTTTATTTAGGTGTTGACCCTTAGTGTCAACACCTACATACTATACCATTGGTTCTCAAAGTTGGGTCCGGAGACCCCTCCTTCGGGGGGTTTCAGCAAAATGTGTTAATACTAAAGGTTTGGGCCGCTACACAACTTTGAGAACAACAAAATACAACTGACGTGAAATATAGCCAACCTCCAACGAAAATGTTGTACCCCCCTTGCCTTGATGTCCAAAAAAAGTCTTTGAAGGTCAGCCCTAGATGACAGTAATGTGTCATAACATTTGAGTCATGGCTGTGGTGAGCTTGTTAGACACTGAAAATACTACTGCAATATTCTGATCCGTTGCTCACATGTCTCAGCCATTGTGTTTCTGATGACAACCTTCCTGTCCAAACAAAGCTCCCAGCCTTGAGACAGAGAAAGAAAGAGTGTGTGTGTATCTCAAAGTTATTTGCTGCTGATTGGGACATTGTTGCTGTAGGTGTTAAGTAGTCCCTTTGTCGTTGACACACACACACACACACACTCCAAACTATCAACCATTAATACAACTAAGGAAAAACCAAGGCACTCTTCAAAAAGGTTAAAAAGGGCAAGCAGCTTTCCCCCGAAGGCCTATGTGAGGCTGAAAAATGCATAACCTGATCAATGATGAACTAAGGATAAGGATAAGGATAATTCCTTTTAACAGGTCGTTCATGAAAGTCCTTGCGGTCTTGTTTCCAAAGAGAACCTGTGAGCAATTAGGGGTTAAGAGTAGGGTTTAACACCGGGAATCCCGGGATACGGGAATCCCGGGAATCCCGAGGTTATTTACCGTCCCGGGAACTGACTCCGGTTCCCGGGATCCCGTTTTTTCTTTTTTTTGTTAGAAATGAATACTAATTAGTAGAAAGGCCTGACTACAACGCGGAGGAATTATTACTATTATAATTAGCCAAGTTACTTGCCGCGTTGCCGACCAGGGCAGGGTCTCATTGTCCCGTTGTGAACCAATATGTGACGCACTGAATGTAACAGTAATGAACAAATTAAAACACAAGTGGCCGTGATGCCCCATGTCTGCCCTGCGCACGCTGATTTCAACGTTTCCTCTGCTGTCAATACGGTAGACACCAGTTGACTAGTTGAGATTCAACATCAAGTGAAACGCTGCATAAACAGTGGGTAGGTTTGATTTCGTCCTTCGTTCCTATATTCCAGCTTAAAATGCGCGCAAGCCAAGAAATGCTTTTGATAGAGAGAGATGAGAGACGGGAGAGCTGGAGAGAGAGAGAGAGAGAGAGAGAGAGCAAGAGAGAGCGCGTACGAGAGAGAGAGAGAGAGAGAGAGAGAGGGAGAGAGAGAGCGAAAGTAGGCTATTAGACCGATGTGGTCCGATTGTTTTATCATCATTAATGTAGCCTACCCTACCTACACTTGCATTTTAGAACGTTCAAACTACCATTTACTAACTACCCAGTACAACAAGTGAACTGCACAACAGCTGTCTGTCTCATTGATTGTCAGTGGCAGCGGGCGGCAGCGCATGCATGTGCACATCAAAATCACACTACAAAACCCGACATTTGATCAACAACAAAATATAGATTAATACATTTGACAACATACAGCCGACATCCCAAAATGGAGTCTTAATATCCAGCAAGTAGCCTAACCTAATACAAGTTTAGGCTATCAAATAAATATCCTACAAAAGTAGAGATAAGCTGTGACCTCACCGGCGCTCTGATGGACAATAAATAAATAATAATTTTGCACACAACATCCATGTTCTGTTCTCTTGTCAATAATGATACAAATGGAACGTTTATTTCAGCAGCTAGAGTTTGACATTGTTTGAGTGCGTTTTGGCTGCACGGCGCAGCTCCTCGTTTAAGTTAATCGTCTTCACCCGCTGCGCAACAGGGCAGATCTCCGCCAGGGCACTATATTATATTTATATATTATATTTATTTGATTTAAAAAATCAACTTAACTCATTATTAGTGCAAGTTCATAGGTGGACACTGGACACAATAAGGACATGTGGGCACCTCGATGTAAAATTGGCTATTTAAGTATATAAATGCATTTTAGTGGGCACTTTTTTTTTTTTTTTACCCTTTAACGGGAATTCCCGGGAAGCCCGGGAAAAGGTCTGAAAATTCCCGGGAATTAAAATTAGATATTTCCCGGAAAATGTTAAACCCTAGTTAAGAGTCTTGCTCAGGGACAAATTTCATTTCATCGACGCATATGCTGACCTGGCCTGGAATCGAACTTGGGGCAACCAGGGCCTCTGGCTCCCTAGGCGGGCTCACTAACGATTCAGCTATGGCCGCCCCAATAACTTAGCTTTACTTTAAAGCTGCACTATGTAACTTTCCTCTTCTACCCCGGATTTGGGGTCATTTCAGTCGCCCAGAAGCAGCACAGCAGTTATGAGTTGCAAAGTTACAAGAACAGAGTAAGGAAAGTACACACTATAGGCTACGTCGTATACAGCAATACAAAGGCAAGAAAAACAATAAGAAACACCATCATTACAGAACAGTATACAATAGTATTCACTTATACAACTATCCTGCACTATGCAGAAAAACAACAACATAAGGTTACAGTGTCCTCACCGTATCCCACCCCAAAATGAATAAAGTGTGCATTACAATCAGTGCAATGCAAGAGAAAAGTGAGTGTTCATTGAGCTAATAGAGCAGGCCCGCTTGCTCAGGGGATAAATTGAATCTTGACCTTCAGGTCAATATTTTTGTCCGTTCCTGTGTCTAGGTGAGACGTGACCTTTGACACGATCTAAATGTCTCAATAGAAGAGCAGAAAGACAGATACACCCCCCCCCCTCAATTGTATAAGTTATACTGTATTAACATACTCTACCATACAGATTGGACAAAATTACATTTTATTCATTAAAAAAAGTTACTTAGTGCCGCTTTAAAGCGCTTAAACTTTAGTGTTCTTTCTTGTTTTCCTCCCCCTTTTAACCAAAGATGTTCCTATACTGGTGTGTAACTTTCGCTGGCTTTTAGAACGCTGCAGCCCTCCCTTTTCTTTAACATTAGAGAGAGTCAGAGAAACAGAGAGAGAGAGTTATAGTTCTGTCAGAGAGAGGAATGCCGTAGCCAGCCTAGACCTGTATAGGAGAACTATGTTGTCATTGAGTATGTGAGATATTATTTCATGGTTCAGGATGGTAAACTCCCATCAGAGCCCAGCTTTAAGGAGTGACTTCTAGGCCCGGGCCATGGAATAATAAGACGGCTGTGATGATGCAATCGCCTATAGCACATACAGTACTGTATTCCACCATTCCAAGTGCCAACGTCATGATCTCATTTTGTGTAGATACCATACCGCCCAGCCCTAGGGACAGACCAGTGGTGGAAGAAGTACTCAGACATTTTACTTAAGTAAAAGTAGCAATACCACAATATAAAAATACTTCGATACAAGTAAAAGGCCTGTGTTCAAAATGTTATTTGAGTAAAAGTAAAACAGTATTGGCATCAAAACATACTTAAAGTACCAAAAGTAAAAGTACTAAAATGTTTGAAAATAGCCGCTCTACAAGCTCATAACGCGTCGCGATACAACGCGTTGTGAGCTTGTAGATCTGCTATTTTCAAACAGCCTATGTATAAAATAGGGCTAAAGTTGCCTCCGAGATGTAGTGGAGTAGAAGTAAAAGTATTGGAAATTGGAAATACTAAAGTAAAGTAAAATACCTCAAAATTGTACTTAAGTACAAGTAAAGTAAAAATACCTCAAAATTGTACTTAAGTACAGTACTTGAGTTCATGTACTTTACACCACTGGGACAGACGCTGACCATTTAGTAGCTCAGTCGGTAGAGCCCTCGTCTTTGGACCACAAGGTCATGGGCTTGATCCCGGACACCGCCAACTCAGCGTATGAGTGGCACGGCTAGGCTGCGACAAGTCGTGCGGTCAGTACTGGGAGCTGATGGTAGGTGTGAAGCTCCACCTCAGCGATCCATCTCCCAGGGGTCTAGCAGCGCATTGTAACAAGGACATACTCTTGTGTTCTTGGCTGATACCGACAATAAGCCTTTTTACACTGTAGATGCAGTAACACACGTTAGTATAATATAATAAATGTCACTTTTTACCAAATATTTTGCCTTTTTAACCCTTTAAGCCTGAGTTATGAAGTCAGTTGCATGTCGGTATCATACCCCCAAAAACAAGAATGACCTAAGTCATAATAAAGCCGCATGGGGCAGGCTTTTTTGGCCCCAATCTTTTCATACACCTGATTACTTGTTTTTTGGATTGCTTGTTTCTCTCGCCAAACCTGGCAACATTAGCCTTAGCGTCGCAGATTAACGCTCGAATGTTTTTTATATAAGTGGTGGCAACATTTTGTGACACCACACGGGTCTTCCCAACAATAGCTGAGATTGAAGTCAGTGTGAACATGGGCAAATAATAACTTAATAGCCAAACTAGGTCTAATGAAGCACGCTAGCATTTAGGCTAACCCTCCTGGCTGAAGCCGTCTCCCTTTCTCTCTCTCTGCTGTGTAACTCTGTGCGTTGCCTTGTTGTGATGTGTGTTCGTCCATGCTGGCCCCTAATATGGTCTGCTTCCGGGTGGTTCAACCTAACTTAACAATGAGGATCGTTCTGATTGGATCCCTTCCCAACTAGTCCCTCAAAAAGAGTAATTCTGATTGGATCTCTTCTCCATTCGTCCCGCCCTAACATTTTCGTCTCGTCTAATTCGTTGACTAACGTGTCCATTACATTTTCGTCTCCCCATTGGCTTAAAAGGGGGTCTTAAAAGGGGGGAAGTGTGATGGACAGCCAGGACAGCCAATGACACTCAGGTGTCGACACTTTTCACTCGGGTGTCGACTAGGACTAGTGCTGTTTACAGAGCCGCTCGCTAGCGCATGCGGCTAAAAAGCTTACAATGCATCACAGCCCAACACATTGTGAGCTTACAGATCTGCAATTTTCGGTGCACAACACCGGCTCACAATTAAGTTTAAATGAGGCATAACCCCTGACTTCAACCCCTAATTTAACTCTAATAAAATATTTTTAACCATAAAACCACCATCTCTCATGTGCGGTCCAGGAAGACAGTCCTCACAATGTCTGTCTCTAAGTCTGCTATACGTGTGGGGACATTCAACATTTCAACTTTCAGAAAAATAACAAGTACACACACGCGCACACACACACACACAGTAGCATCCAAGTCCTTTTATAGCCCTGTATCTTTTTAGCCAGTTATAGACTATCAGTCTTTTAAACAGGGCGGGTCTAATTATAGAACATGCTGCAACTGACAGCTCCACACACACACTTACAGTGTGTGTGTGCGTGTGTGTGCGTGTACTGGAAATGCTGAGTAGCTAGTCTGAAAGGAGAAGAGAAAGAGAAGCTGGAAAAGGTGCAACAACGTTCAGTGGTGTGTGTGTGTGTGTGTGTGTGTGTGTGTGTGTGTGTGTGTGTGTGTGTGTGTGTGTGTGTGTGTGTGTGTGTGTGTGTGTGTGTGTGTGTGTTGACTCAGGCAAGTAGGCAGCCAGTCTTTCTGCTTGTCTGAGTCATGAGTGGAGACACAAGAATGTGACTGAGATTCGCTCAGAGCTGCGAAATAGCATAACGCCTGGCTTTTGAGAGGACACACGTGCGCGCGCACGCACGCACGCACACACACACACACACACCTTTTAGTTCCACGGCACCTGACTGCATGCAGGGCACGCTCAAATTGAAGCACGGAAGATAATGCAACAAGTCAACAACAGTCGAGAGAGAGACAGATAACAACGATAGAGAGACAAAGCATTGTGTGCACAGGACACACACACACACACACACACACACACACACACACACACACACACACACACACACACACACACACACACACACACACACACACACACACACACACACACACACACACACACACACACACACACACACGTGCAGTACTTCCTTGTTCATTTACCTGTTATTTCCCCTATAACCAACCAATCAGACCATGTGATGCCTGCTAGTAGGCCTGTCACAATTATTACATCACAATATCACAATTATTTGAACTGTGAACAATGTTCAATGCCAAAAACACAATTTAATTGTTAAAGTCGCAATCATTTGTATGACATTCAAGGATATAATTTCATGATCATGTGACAGCCCTGCAGGTAACTAGTAGCCATCACTTGGAGGGACTTCACTTAGTAAAGCTGCATTCACACTGGCAGCAACAACAGCCACAAAAGGACCAAACTGTGGTCAGCTACACTTGACTTTCGTGTCTGGGAGCGACGAGCAAGAGAATACGGAAGGGCATGGGTTAGAAAGAACAGGGAACTCTCTCACAGCAAAGGATGAGTTTTTCCCCGATTTCAAGGAGGAATTTTGGGGATAAGGTGAGTGGAAGATGGTGAAACAAAAACATATGATTGATTGATTGATTGACGCTTCACAGCGTCATTAGAGTGCTGAAAAAAGGTGCGACCTGCTCCATTTTCTTTTGTAGGGTTTCTAACTCGTCAATCAGCAACAAGTGGCGGTTATGAAAAATAACTGTGATTATTATCTCATGATTGCAATTAGGCGATTATGTCACAGGTAAATGACACTTTCAGACACAACTGACATGTGCACATGTAACACAAATCGACAGATATACAGATCACACACACAAACACAGACAGACAGACAGACAGACAGACCCACACACACACACAGGGCTTCACTGGGCTTAATTTAATTAACTGTCCACGTTCAAAACGATAGCTGCAAACCCAGCGTTGTTATACTTTGCACGTCTAGTAACACAAGAATAGTTTTGTCTTGGCATGTTTGTTCATGTTGATAACCAGTGACTACAGCTGTTATCACAGCATTTGTGGACAATTTATCCATTTGTAACTCGGAGAGGGTAAAAAAATGGACCCGCCTCTCTTCGGAGTGAAATTACCTGATAGTACAGTGAATGAATGAATGAATGAATGAATGAATGAATGACAAAATAGAGGAGAGGGGGGGTAGATAAGCCTGTGAATGTTAGATTATGTGTTTATTTACTGGAGATCAGACTTGTGAAAAACACAAGTGAATGGAAAGGTGCACACACGCGCGCGCACACACACAGTAGCAGAAGTAGGACAAACTTAGGAGATGTAGGGTAGTGATCCTCAAAGTGGGTCCCACTCCCGGGGACCCCCAGGGGTCACTTTAACCCCACAGTATATACGTGCATCGGAAATAGCCGATCTACAAGCTCACAACGTGTCACCGACGCGCACGTTGTGATCTTGTAGAATGGGCTATTGTCCACAATTCTGGAAAACATTCCGAAAAATGCTGAATATCTTTGACAACATTTAATAACACAAATCTTTACATGGGGGGGGTCCCTGAGTCCCTGACACAAAACATTTTCAGATGGGGGTCCGTCGCCAAATACATAATTAATTTGGGGTGGTCCTCCTTGAAATGAAAAGTGTTTGAGAGCCACAGATTAATGTGTGCCCAGGGACACATTAGCACATCATAAACTCTGTACATTTCATGCACTCTCCAGCACCACACTGTCTACATGACCTCATACAGAGGACCGCAATGGAAACAAGCTGTAAAGCTTCGTCACAGGTGTATGTTATTATGTTACATAATTATGCTTTATTTCATGATCAATAAAGTTATCAAATCAATCAATCAATCAATCAAAAGGACACAATGACAAAACTTCTTGTCACATTCTCATACACCCAGTGGTGGAAAAAGTACTCAATTTTTTAACTTAGTATCAATACTGCAATGTAGAAATACAAGTTTGGAAATAGCAGATCTACGCATTGTGAGCTTGTTTGTAGATCGGCTATTTTCAAATGGCCGAACTGTATATAGGGCTGAAGTGGTTAATTATGTTTTTTGTTTTGTATTAATAATCCAAATCTACAAGGTAACTAAAGTTTTCAAATAATTGTAGTGGAGTAAAAGTGAAATATTTGCCTCTGAGATGTAATGGAGTAGAAGCCAAAATGGGAAATACTCCAGTAAAGTAAAAAAAAAACTCTAAATCGTACTTAGGTACAGTACTTGAGTAAATGTACGTTCCACCACTGCATACACCAGCCTGGAGAGAGAGAGAGAGAGAGACCTGCTGGATGCTGTGAGCCCAGCCCTCTTCATAGCAACAAGCTAACAGGCTAACAGCTAGCCACCAACAACAAGTCCACTCACTGTAACTCACACCCACTGCTGGTGCTTAAACTATAATGTTTAATATAATGTCTATGGATAGAAATATAATAATATCTATGAACTGTCACTGTTGGACACAGAGTGACACACACACTGCAGGAATGTTTAACTACTTCATGGCTAAAGTTTTTAGTCTCTCTCCCTCTCTTGTGTTGTAATCCCATGGCCCGGAGGGACGGTTGCGTTGTGATTCGCTAATTGGGTTTTAGACAGTGGTGGAACGTCAACTAAGTACATTTACTAGTACTGTACTTAACAAAAACCAAAAAAAAAGGTATTTGTACTTTACTTGAGTATTTCCAATTTCCAATACGTTTACTACTACTCCACTACATCCCGGGTCCAAATGGTACTTTTACTCCTACTTTTCCATTTATTTGAACACTTTAGTAAATTGCTTTGTAGATTTAAAGTATTATTACAAAACATACATTAACCACTTCAGCCCTATATACATTTCGGCCATTTGTAAATAGCAGATCTACAAGCTCACAATGCGTTTTCAAAATTCTATTTGAAAACTTGAAATGGGACATAATATTCTGTTCTACTTTTGGTACTTTAAGTACATTTTTATACCAATACTTTACTACTTTTACTCAAGTAAATTTAGGATTCCGGACTTGTATTTGTAACAGTATGCAGAGTATTTCTGCATTGTAGTATTGATACTTTTACTTAAGTAAAACATATGAGTACTTCTTCCATCACCTAAAAAATATCTACCACTGATCATTATGCATACAGAAACAAATCTGGACAACGCTGTCTCCCCTGACTACCGTCTCAGCCAATCGAGGCTCGAGCGTCCCTCCGGGCTATGGGATCAATCTAGCTTGTTTGGTGTAACTTGTGGCACCTCTCTCACATCTACAGCCGACCTGTGACTCTCCTCTCCGGGGGAGGAGGAGGACACCGTGGGGGGTCCGGGGGTGGGAGGGCTTCTTACCGGAGGGTCGGGCCGATGCAGTTGGTGTCGGTGCTCTCGATCTCCCGCAGGATCCGCTCGTGCTCCGCGGCTGTCTCTATGCTCGTCGCCATCCTGGCATGTTGTTGTGGCGAGTCTTTTCTTTCTGACTCTCTGAGCTGAACCTGAACTGACTGAGTGACTCAATGAATACACGGGACTCCCTCCTCCTTTGGCGTTTCGACCGGGTGGGCGTGGACGCAGCAGTACTGAACGCTTCAGGACGTAACCACGCCCACCTGGTCGAAACACCCAAAAAAGAGGGAGTCCCCTCGCCATGTCCGCTCATTACAAGCGACTTTGGCTTTTTTTGTTCGTTTTTTGGGGGGAAAGTATATCTTGTAAATATTGGTGGTTGCGTTTTTGGCCTTGTTTCCTTAATGTTGTTTAAACCAGTGGTTCTTATTAAAGATTTTCTTGGCAAGTTTCAATTATTTTTCCAAAATTACCTTTTTTTTCTTTTGTCAAGTTTTTTTTTTCTGTTGAAAACAGCAGATCTAGATTTTGCGAGAGAAACGAGCAACCACATATATTTTTATCATCATACGCTATTTGAAAATAACCGATTGTGTGCCGCATTGTGAGCTTGTAAATTTGCTATTTTCAACAACATTAAAAAAAAATAAAACAAATGTTGAATGTTTTTGAAACATTTTAACTACACAGATACGGTATTGTATGGAGGCTCGGCACTGCACAAAATATTTTCAGATGGGCTCTCCGGACAAAAACTTTAATTTGGGGGGTCCCCTGGTCTTTGACATGAACAATTTTGAGAACCACTGGTTTAAACAACATTAGGAAGCAAGCCCGAATAAGCCGCTCTGTATATTAAATTATGTTGGGAGCATCAAGACGGTGTGCAGACATTTTCCCTTTGTTCACAAATAAGTAAAGTAGGCCTACACTTTAGAAACAAGGCAAAATAAAAGTAACCTGAGCAACTATGCCTACTGTACCAATAGCTGGAGCTAAAGTAATCAAAAAAGTCAACCATAGAACAAGATTTTTGTACAGGATCTCCTCACTGCCTGGTCAGTAGGAATACATTGGGCTCTAGCTGGAGCACTCATCCAATGTCACTATGACTATGCATGCACCTCATGGTACCATAACACCACAAAGGCCTTAAAAACAAGGCTCCAGACATCCCAAAACAAACTGGTCAGGCTACTGCTTGGCCTCACACCTACAACTCATTTAACCCCTGCTCATTTTGCTAGGGTGGGGTGGCTCAGGGTAGAGGATGTAGTACAGCAACTTGCAATGGGCCTGGTCTTCAAGATCATAGACATATAAATGTTCAAGATACTGAAGGGACCAGTGCTCATGTACCTGTCAAACTAATTCAATAACGTCAGAGTGTAGAAAGGAGAGTAACGTCACGCTTTGATCTCGCCGCAAAGCGGGCCTCTATGGGCTATAGTTCCAAACATTGGAACTATCTCATTGACATAGACAGAGCACTTCCGAATTCCATTCTTACAATGGGAGTCAACGCTAGTGTCATAATAACTCTCTTTATGGCTCTGAATAACGTGAGAGACACACACAGGCACAACACCAGAGGGAGCTCCACTGATCTCGTTCAACCCAGATTCGGCACGAACATGGGGCTGGGGTTCAATTCATTCTACTGTTATACCACTGTTATGGGGGCGGCAGTGGTGGAGGAGGTAGAGCGGTCGATTCCGGGCTCCCCCAGAGTTTGTGTCGAAGTGTGGCCGAATGGGTGAATGTAATGCACAATCATTGTAAAGCACCTTGGATAAAGGCGCTATGTAAATGCACCATTTACCACCAAATTGTGGAATACCCTAAAAAGTGTGACTCCTTACCCTCCTTCAAAACCACCATAAGAGCAGTAGAGCACCTGTCTGCAATTTGCAACTGGTATAACTTCTAAGCTTGACACCAGAAATGCCCCCCCCCCCCCCCCCCCCACACACACACACACACACACACACACACACACACACACACACACACACACACACACACACACACACACACACACACACACACACACACACTGCACACACACACACACACACACACACACACACACACACACACACACACACACACACACACACACACACACACACACACACACACACACACACACTGTTTTCGCTCACTGTTTTCTGTACTATGACTGTACTCAATATTTTTTATTGCTACTTGATGATTTCTGTTATTATGTTATTGTATGTCTTTAATGATGAATGATGAATTGCCTACATATGACCACAATGGAGACAACTTACTTGGTGTTATCGTTTCAGCATCATTGTAAAATCGTGCCTGTGTAGGCTACTAATTGCAACCTGTTAATAAAGTATTCAATCAATCAATCAATATTTTAGCAACTTTACAGAAAAAAATAAGTCCATGCTCGCTTATAATAAGCGGACATGGCAACCCGCCCGCCCGTCAGTGTGCGTCATGGCGGTTTGTTTTTCATGCGGTTTATTTACTAATCCAGGGGACTTCAACAGGGGGTCAGTGACCCCTAGGGGGTCCTCGGAGATACTACAGGGGGTCCGCCAAATCTTTGTGTTGTAGGATTTCCTTGTTGTTTTACATTAACCCTAGCGTTCCTATTCTGAGGAGAACTTTATCCCAAAATAGCAGATCTACAAGCTCACAAGGCCTCACTCTGTGAGGTGTTGTGAGCTTGTAGACCGGCTATTTTCGGCAAAGAGGTTTGGTGTAGAGGGAAAAAAAGAGCAGGCCAAGTACAGAGTGAAAGGTCAATTGTAGATACTAAGTATTGAGGGTTAAATGGATGAAAATGTATTCAAAATGTTATACAATTGTGGCTATGGGGTCCCTCCCTCCATGCTAAGGGGTCCTTGGCCTGAAAAACGTCGAAGACCCCTGTACTAATCAATCAATTTAATCAATTTAGATTTGATTAAAGTTTATATTTGAGAACCACAAGCAAATATAAGCAAACAAGTGAATCCGTTTTTGATAGATACAAAAAGTTATTTAAAGTAGAAAACTTAAACATGTGAAAAATACAAACTTTAATCATACAAATAAGCAATTAGCAAACAATTGAATTTGTAAAAAAAAATACACACATTAATACACTCTATTTTATTTAACCAATTCAAACCCTATTTGATTGATTGATTGATTGATTGAATACTTTATTTAGAAGTTTGCAGAAAAAAAGCTCATGAAAGGCCTACAGTTTACATACAAGGTCAACTAAATAGGATTAAAAAGCCCATGAAAGCCTAATGGCTTGTTTCAAAAGGGGTCCTTATGTACTCAATTCATAGTGACATTAAATGACAGACACTAGGCCTACTATGCAGAGCATCATATAAACAGTTTAGAATTGAAAAATAAGAAAAACAAAAATATGTACAGTAAAAACTTCAAAAGGGGGGGGTAGGTTATGACTTTTAAGGTTGTTACACACCGGGGCGATTTTTTTCGTGCGAATAATGCGTTTTTTTTTAAAACCTTATGAAGTCAATGGCTCCGTACATGGAGCGAAAAAGCGAAGCGAAAAAGCGTCTTTTAATTATTCGGAACGAGTCCGAATTTTGCGTATATTCGCTATTTTCGCCGGTGTCGCCCGGTGTGTAAGGACCTTTACAGGGGTCAGTTTTGAATTGCAGCGACTGAAGGTACTCTTTTAGGGCAGTTTTGAAGCTGAGTAGGGTTTTACACTCCCTCACTACTTTTGGTAGGGAATTACACATTTTTGTTGCATAGCAGGAGAACGAATTCAACCCCTTGTTTGTGCCAAATCTGGGCTGGACGTGATCGGTGAGCCAGATGCGGATCGTATCCAGTTCAGAGCTGAGAGCTTTTTCAACCTGCAGCCTGTCCCTGTGCGAGACTGAGTCATCCGCGAACAGGAATAGGTTGCAGTCACAAGCTGATGACATGTCATTTACATATCAGGAACAGCAAAGGTCCTAGTATGCTTCCTTGCGGAACACCACAGCTCACTAGGGGGGTTCCGTTCACCTCCATCACCTGTTCCCTCCCCTCCAGATAGTATCGCATCCAGTTCAGTGATGTACGATCAAAACCAATTGCTTTTAGCTTACCAATCAAAATAGAGTGATTAACAGTGTCAAAAGCCTTTTGGAGGTCCAGCATTTCGCTCCCCCTCCCCCTCCAACGTTTATCAGATCACAAAAGTCCCATCCGAGACGTGTTGTGGGCTTGTAGATGTGCGCTATTTTCGGTGAGCGGACAGTCGGACACAGTCGAACGACAGAGCACAAACCAACAACCTCAAGAGCCCTCAAGTTTGATTAAAAGTAATGCTGGAAATAACCACACATGAATGAACATCAAATGGAAGTAACAACGTTGTACCATAGAGAAACCTAGATACCTCATTGACCGCTGCCAGTTCATTGGAACGACCTGTATGCGCAGCCGCCATATTGGAAGTGGCAGCCGAGCCTTCTTATAGATATATTAAAGCAGGCTGTCTCTCCACTATTAAAATAATTTATGTCCATTGAAGCAGGATGTCTCTCCACTATTAAAATCATTAGCCTACTGTCCATTGAAGCAGGCGGTCTCTACACTATTAAAATAATGTATGTCCATTGAAGCAGACGTCTCTCCACTATTAAAATAATGTATGTCCATTGAAGCAGACGGTCTCTCAACTATGAAAATCATTTATAAAAAAAAAAATAGGGAGTGACATGCAGCAAAGGTCGTCGGGAACGGAATCCGAACCCGCGACACTCTGTCAGTCTGGCATTGCAGCCTTGCCATTAATATCCATTATTAAAATAATTTATGTCCCTTGAATCAGACGGTCTCTTCACTATTAAAATCATCACAACTCCCTGAATTTTCAACCATTTTTTAAGTGGTTAAGTTTGTAACAAATGCCAGGCATGGCGTTATGGATCAAGTATACATGGTCACATCTAAAATGCCTATTTTCATACCAACATACGTTCCAAGTAACAGTAATAGTAACAAAGTGTTGCTGTCAGTCCCGTCACTGAAATATATAATACACATAAAATATGCAGGCCACATTGCAGAATTGCCTTTTCTGTATATATCCAACATCCTATTCAGGTCATAACATGCTATTTATGGAACTTAGTCCAAACATTAAATAATAAATACCACAATTAGCATAAATAAATACAATCGACAATGAAATAAATATGTATTATGTTTGGACCAAAAACTGCTATCATCTTTGAAAGACCATCATTGAAGGTTATAGTAGTAGTTTCGGCCCTATATATATATTTTTTTTTTTATACTTTATTTTTTTCATATGGGCACCACAGTGAGTAGTTTCGGCCCTATTTAAAATGTGAGAGAGAGAGTGAGTGAGTTACAAGGTAACATAATGAAGGGACTATGACCACCCTCTGTCTGTACAATCTCAAATCCACAATGGGTATTGGCATTAAGACCTCGATAGAAATGACTGTAAATTATTCATTCAGTGTTTCTCACTTGCAGTGTTGTACTGTAGGCCAAGGGTTCTCAAACTTTTCAGGCCACAACCCCTCAAAATAATCCTAATTCAACTGGGGACCCCCCACCCTGACAAGCACTTGGAGATGTAGGCATTACATTTAGTTTGACTCGGTTCAGATACATTTTGTGAAAATAGCTAATCTACAAATACGAGCACACAACGCCTCACAATGCGGGGTGTTGAGCTTGTAGATCGGCTATTTTCACAATGTTTGCCTCTTTCTTACATAATATTTGACAATTTGGTTTTAAAAAGGTCTTTAACCCACTTATACTGTATGTTGGTTTGCTTACCGTTGAGTGATAACACAATGTTGCACATTAAGCTAGTCATCTGGGGACCCCCCAAAATAATTTGGGGACCCCCAGTTTTGGAACCAATGCTGTAGGCCATTAGCAGGAACGGCCACAGGTGTGATGTCATGTTTGAGGTCCTGTGTAAAGCACATGGGTTCTGACCTTTGAGTAGAATGATTTTAATGTTGAACCGGAACAGGACATGCTGTACAATACATAATGCATAGAAAATAACATCATTACGGATGATCACATATCAACAGTGTGTTCTTTCTCCTCCAGCTTAAAGAGGAACTGGTCAAACTTGGGCTGCCAGCAGACATCATTCTAAAGCTGATGAACATTCAACAGAAGGAGTGACAACTACATCTACATCACCCCCTTCTGGTAGACCTCTAGTGTTGCCTCTGCAACTTTATACATCACTGGAGCTTGGATTAAAAAAAAAATCTACAGCAAATATACAAAGTAGAAAATTATTATTTTGCTTTTGACATAAGAGTCAACTGACCTTTTAAACTGCAGCCATATTTACACGAGTAGTAGGGTTATATCCTGTAACTAAGTGTTATTCTCTACTGTTTTTTGTTTTGTTTTGATGGACAAAGTAGCAACTCCAGTACTTGAGTCAAAGTATAGATACTCCTGGTCAAATATTACTCAACTACAAGTGAAAGTTGCTCTGTCAAATTTGGACTTGGGTTCGTCTGTTCGTTCGTGTAGGGCTACACAGGCAATTAGGCCATTTTCAATATCATTGCATTGCTGTATTAAAATGACTGTACATTGATTCACTGAAGGATTAACACATATTGTAAGCAATCTTTGAAGTAAAATAAAGTACCATAACTGAAAGGGAACAAAGTGCCTTTAAAACAGAAAGCAAATGGACATTTTGGCCAGTGGTTTTGAAGATGTGCTGTTTATTGAACGGACGGACGGACGGACGGACGGACGGACGGACAGGTTAGAAAGCTTGTGTAAGATACAGATAGTCTATCTTTACCTATACTGTCAAACAGTAATACCATGGTACAGTAAATGTACAGAATGTAATCGTTGATCTACACAGGCAGGCACAGTTTGACAGACAGACAGACATTACATTTCCTCATACCAGGTTATTATCTTGTTGCACTGTCAAATTCAAATATTCAAAATGTTTGGGGTGTGTGTGTGTGTGTGTGTGTGTGTGTGTGTGTGTGTGTGTGTGTGTGTGTGTGTGTGTGTGTGTGTGTGTGTGTGTGTGTGTGTGTGTCTGTGTGTGTGTGTGTGTGTGTGTGTGTGTGTGTGTGTGTGTGTGTGTGTGTGTGTGTGTGTGTGTAGCCCATATATAAAACACAATACTGGATCTTACATTCCCACAGTAAACCATGAGTCTCTCTTCAATACCAGTCGTGTTGCTGTTGCTCTGTGGAGCCCAGCATGGAGGAGCCCAACAGAACAACTTTTATGGAACTGTCATAACCTTTGACCCAAAGGACACATATGCAAATGGTTCTATGACGGTAAGTACAGGTCAAGATTATTATAGTTAATTAAATTAATGAAAACTAGAATTGAAAAAAATATACAGAAAAAAATAATTAAGAAAAAACACTAGGTAACTGAAATAAAAACGAGGCTTTATTAAGAACAAACTAAATGAAACTGTATTATGTGTTGAAATAAATAACTAAAACTCACATCAACATCATAAAAAAAGTTTTAAGCCCTGTTAAATGTGCCATGGGGATGCCGATGGCCAAGTGCAACCACATATAGGCTCTAATACAGCCTGACTTGTCAGGCTGTATTAGAGCCTTTGTATTAAGCCTTTTCTAAAAATAACAACTTTTCTAAATATAGCAAACCCTCTTAAAACTAATCAAAAATAAAATAAAAAATGCAAAACTATAATAGCCTTGCAACAGGGTGTTTGTTTTAAATAATAGAGGTGGACAAACATGCAGTGCGGAGTCAGCATTAAACCGGGTCTCACAGCAGACGCATCCTCCAAATAACTCCACACTTTGCACAAATATTACTCAGTATTCTGCCTATAACACTAGTTGCTTTGATGCTTTCCATACTGTTTTACTGCACTTGCATTTTGCCATTTATCAATCTATCGTCACTTTTTGACTTCAGCATACGGCCCACTCAGATCTCACGTCAGGTCTGAGGACGTGTAGACTTTGACTACACCTGTTTGTTCCATTGTAGACATGCAGAGCAGCATTGTCTGACCGTCTGACAGGCATCTAAACGATGTATTCACTCCAAAAATGTATAGCTATAAAACTAATAAATCATACATGTGCAAAAATAAATAAATTGTAAAGCCATACATCAATGATGTGTCATATGACATTGGTAATTTGGTAGGATATTTCCAAGTGTACAAGCAATTCAAATTGTGCATCACTACTGGCTGGGCCCCTGCCAACACTGCCTATGTCTTTTATTTCTTTTTGCTTTTACATTTCATTTCATATGTACATTTCATTTACTGGCTAAATACATAGACTACTTTTCCCCCCTTAAATACAGTACATTTAAGGCCCAATATTTCCACACATCTTCCTATTTATATATACAAATTGCCATAGGTGAGGATGGGCAGGCGGACGAACCTAAGGACTTCCCAATGCAGCTATGGCCAAATGTGGACTGTATTGTCTAACCTCAATGTGTCATCATAGCATCAGGCCCCTAACAAATCAGTCAGCATACAGACATCTCCATATGTCCATAAAAGGGACATGGACTGACAGATCTCCATATGGCCATATCAGTTGGATCACTGGTGCTGCTGCAACGTAGCTGTGAGGTGGATGTGAGATGTGCGGTGAACGCTAGATGTGAGCTTCTAGTCAATGTAATTTGCAATTCCCCAACTAATCAATTCTCTCAACTAAATCCATATTCTGTAATGAATCTAATATAATCTCTCACTCTAGATGTGTGAGGATCTTCTCACTGATGAGGTACCTGTCTGTGAAGATCAAAGATGAAGATCAAATGCAGTCAATTATTGTACCTGATTGAATCACAATCATTAAATTATAGTCAACACATAATGTGTTTGCCTTTTAGGCTTTCACAAAAAAAATGCACAAGGCAGATATGAGTAACTTATTTATCCAAAGCCTATTGCTATAATATACAAAGAAATGACAGAAATAATTCTCAACAATAATTTAGTCTTTGGATCTTCTCAGCACAGCTAACTGGTCTTCAGCTGTGCTGGGAAGATCTTCACACATCTGCTCTGTGTCGTGTTGGGATCTTCCACTGGGTAGCCTAACACCTTCACAGGGACAGCACCATCATCGTTATAAATGTGCGGAAGGAGTGTGTCAGTGAACGTGTGTGTGAAGGTGTGCAGGTGTGTGTTAATATAAGGTGACTCTCCACCAAACAGACTACTTCAGACTACAACAGACTGGCAGTCTGTTGGCAAAAGTTGGCATTTAGTTCGCACAAACAGTCGGCCGACGGACTTATTATTACAAGCAGTGTTGCCATATTTTGTGAGAGAAATAAACAACCAGGTCCAGGAAAACAAGCCCAAAAGATCGACTATTTTCAAAAACTCTTGCAATAAAATGTGGAATATTTGGAATATTTTTGGAAACATTCTAACAACACAAATACACAAAACATTTTCATGAAAATATTTGAAAACCACCGGTTAAAACAATAATAAAAAAATGTGGAAACAAGCCTAAATAAACAACTACACTTTAGAAACAAACAAACTGCAACTACCACTTTTTACAAGCAACTTGAAAGAAAAAGAAGCCCAAAGTTGCTTATAATAAGCCGACATGGCAACACTGATTACGGGGGCTAGGGAAGGGGCAACAACCTTTTCTCTACTCCTGCTCTGATTTGTCTGACCAAACAATATAAACTTAGCTACAGTAGTTGTAAACATGGCACCCCTGTGTCCTTAATTGTTAATTAATGTTAACGTGTTTTGAAGGGTCAAGTCTAGACAACAATCGTCTCATTGGACCTGAAAATTAATTATCTGCCAACATTGCACCTGTTGAGGCACTATTTCATCACGCCTGCTGGGCCAGGTGTCATCGGTGGTAAACACACGCCTGCCTTTGCTTGCCCAGCTCATGTTTAATTAGTACCCACCTGGGTATAATCTGTTGTTGCAAGACGATCAGAGCTGTCCGCCTACCGAAACGTCTGGACACTTCTGAATGCAAGGAGATTGCAAGAACACCGGCGAGAACACAAAGCTACGCCCACTGTTTTAGAAACCAATCATATCACCACCCCAATATGAAGGACAGCCCTGAAACCTTTGATTGGTTCTGCAATGCCGATGTCTTAGTACTAGTTTCCTCCCAGTTTTAGCAAAGAAAGCTGAGAGATTACATCATTCTCTAGTTGCATTAGAGACTCACTGGCAATTTTCCATGTGCTGGAGCTCACAAACAACCTGTTCCTCTAGGGAACACAAGGGATGACACTGACTGCTGTTTGCTAAAACAAACAAAATGGAAATTGAGAAATATGTCAAAATCAGGTGTATAAGCATAAACATTTTAACAACTAAAGCTACAATTCAAGGCAGGTGTCACACAGAAGGCAAGTCTAGTCATAGTCGGGGATCCAGTCACCGAAAATTTCAGAGGACTTGTGATGTCATGCTATACTTTTTTTTTGTGTTTTTTCTATTAATTTGGTCATTAAGGTCCACAGAATGAGAGGCCTGCTCTGCTGGAAACATCGCGAAAAAAAGTTATGGCCATTTTTGTATAATGAAGCCTTTATTTTTTTGCCCATTTTCGCCTATTGTAAAAAACTAGGTTTCTTTTCTTAAAGTGCTCAGTAGGTTGTGTAGGCTGTCAATAAATGATTCCCAGATACACAGAACACATATGTGAACAACACCAAGTCCAAAAATACACTCACAAAGCCTTTCCAAATGATTTATAGACATTTTTGGTACCAAAAATGCACCCTTTTTTTGCATTTTCCCCAATACTTTCATCTTTACTTCAATAGTAATCAACTTTTCCATGGGTTATGACATCAGCCAATGTCTCATTCTTTTCATGAATCTTTATAGTCATTCCACAAAAAAAGAATTAAAATCAACCCTAAATTAAAGGAACTGTGGTGACTTTATTACCCTTATGCTCAAAATTCCCAGAGCCTTTTTTCCTTCTTAAAACACCTGTACCCCCACAAAAGAAACGTGTGCCATGGGTCATGACATCAGTCAATGACTTATCTTTTCAAATACATATCAGCAAATATTTTGATAACTTTAGTTTAAACATTTTTTACATTATTATTAATTTCATCATGCATCTCGCTAGCCAATCACAGCGCGTCTGTGAAGTTTGAAGTTAATTTCATCATGTGTCTTGCTAGCCAATCACAGCACGTCCTGTAAAGCTTAGCCTATGGGCGCATGTTTTCCACAGCATGGCGTCACAGCGAAAGACAAATTTTCACGACGGAAAGAAAAACTTTCACCACGGATGGGTCCTAAACCCTCTTATAGGAGCACAGCCCAGCACAGCCTACTAGAGCTTAAAACAGCATATTAGAGACCAGTAGAGTCTAGTACAGTACAGCCTAGTACACCCATGACTAGTCCAGCCTTTTGGGAGAACAGACTAGGGGAGGGTGGTAAAGGCTATACTAGCATGGAACAGGCTGGACTAGGCTAGACTAGGTTGTACTAGGCTGTACCAGACTCTAAAATAGGCTCTATTAGGCTGTACTGGTCCCTTGTCAGCCCTGTAGATACTCAGACCATTGGGATTAACCACTGTGTACACGGGCAATAGTTTGTGTGTGCACGAGCAATAGTTTTGCATGAATATTTGTAGGCCAAATTAAAGTACTGGCTTCTATAGCCTAATAGAGCCTAGTACAGCCTAGCACAGCCTACTAGAGCTTAAAACAGCCTATTAGAGACCAGTAGAGTCTAGTACATTACAGCCTAGTACACCCATGATTAGTCCAGCCTTTTGGGAGAACAGACTAGGGGAGGGTGGTATAGCCTAATACAGCCCAGTAAAGCCTAGCAAAGCCTGTTAGAGCTGAAAACAGACTATTAGAGCCCAGCAGACTCTAGTACAGTAAAGCCTAGTACACCCAGGTCTAGCCTAGTCCAGCCTGGTGGGAGAACAGAATAGGGGAGGGGTACAAGCTATGCTAGGACTGATAAGGCTGGACTAGGATAGATTAGGCTGTACTAGGCTGTACTAGACTCTAATAGGCTCTATTAGGCTGTACTAGGCTCTTGTCAGCCCTGTAGATCCTCAACCCATAGGGACTAACCACTGTGTACATGGGCAATAGCTTGTGTGTGCACGAGCAATAGTTTTGCATGAACCTTTGTAGACCATGATACAGATCTGCCTTGTACAGCCTAATATAGCCTAGTACGGACCAGCACAGCCTACTGGAATTTAAAACAGTCTATTAGAGACCAGTAGAGTCTAGTGCAGTAAAGCCTAGTACACCCAGGTCTAGCCTAGTCCAGCCTTTTGATGGAACAGACTAGGGGAGGGCGATATAGGCTTTACTAGCATGGAACAGACTGGACTAGTTAAGACTAGGTTGTACTAGTCTTAACTAGTTGGGTCACTCGACCGAGACTGCCCTCCTGGCAGTGACGGAGTCGCTCCATGCGGCTAGAGCGAACTCTCTCTCCTCTGTCCTGATACTCCTGGACCTGTCTGCAGCGTTTGACACAGTGAACCATCAGATCCTCCTCTCCACCCTTGAGGGGATGGGTGTCTCAGGCTCTGCACTCTCCCTGTTTGCATCCTACCTGACGGGTCGCTCCTACCAGGTGATGTTGAGAGGGTCTGTGTCAGAACCACAAAGGCTCGCTACTGGGGTTCCCCAAGGCTCGGTTCTGGGTCCTCTTCTTTTCTCTCTCTACACTACATCTCTTGGTGCTGTCATCCACTCCCATGGCTTTTCCTACCACTGCTATGCCGATGACACCTAGCTGATCCTCTCATTCCCCCCCTCTGACACACGTGTGGAGGCACGCATTGCTGCTTGACTGGCTGATATCTCAGAGTGGATGTCGACGCACCACCTGAAGCTCAACCTGGACAAGACCGAGCTGATGTTCCTCCGGGGAAGGGCTGTCCGCACCGAGACATGGCCATCACCATTGATAATGCTGCGGTGACATCAACTCGGACTGCGAAGAATCTGGGTGTGACCCTGGACGATCAATTGTCGTTCTCGGCAAACATCGCATCAGTGACACGGTCCTGCAGATTCCTCCTCTACAACATTAGGAGGATTCACCCCGTCCTCAGGGAGAAGGCAGCCCAGGTGCTCATCCAGGCTCTTGTCATATCCCGCCTGGACTACTGCAACTCCCTCCTCGCTGGTGCTCCGGCATCTGCCGTCCGACCTCTGGAGCTTGTTCAGAAAGCTGTGGCTCGTCTGGTGTTCAACCGCCCCAAGTTCTCCCACACAACTATCCTTCTCCGTTCTCTACACTGGCTCCCCGTAGCGGCTCGCATCGAGTTTAAAACCCTGGTGCTAGCCTATAGGGCAGTAAAAGGAACAGCTCCTTCTTACCTCCGGGCTATGGTCGATGCCTACACCCCTGCCCGACCACTTCGGTCTGCCACCTCGGGCCGACTGACTGCCTCGTCACTCAAGGGTCCTTCTGGGCGATCCACACGGTCACGACTTTTTTCTGTTCTGGCCCCACAGTGGTGGAATGGACTTCCCACTGATGTCAGGACAGCAGAGTCACTGCCCATCTTTCGCCGCAGGCTGAAAACCCACCTCTTCAGGAAACACTACCCTTCCTCTTTGCCTGGCCTACTTGTTGTTAACTAGTTGTACGAATGCTTGTTTTATTGTTGTATTGTTTATTGGATCTTGTTTAGTCGATACAGTTATTTGTTTTAGCTCCTGCTCATTTGATTTAGCTATTTTGTCTCATCTGTTTAAGGAAATAGGTAGCTGATATATTGCACTTTTACCTTAGCGCTAGGTATACTCTTGGTTGCTTGTTTTTGCAGAAAATGCACTTAAAACCTCTGGTGATTAGTAGTTTTCATTCCCTACCTATGTTGAATGCAATTATTGTAAGTCGCTTTGGATAAAAGCGTCTGCTAAATGACTGTAATGTAATGTACTAGGCTCTACTAGGCTCTATTAGGTTGTACTATGCTGTACTAGGCTGAACTAGGCTGTAATAGGCTGGACTAAGCTGTAATAGGCTGGACTAGGCTGTAATAGGCGGAACTAAGATGGACTAGGCTTTAATAGGTTGGACTGGGCTGGACTAGGCTGTAATAGGCTGGACTAGGCTATAATAGGCGGGACTAGGCTGGACTAGGCTGTAATAGGCTGTAAGGCTGGACTAAGCTGTAATAGGCTGGACTAGGCTGTAATAGGCGGAACTAAGCTGGACTAGGCTTTAATAGGTTGGACTAGGCTGGACTAGGCTGTAATAGGCTGGACTAGGCTATAATAGGCGGGACTAGGCTGTACTAGGATGTACTAGGCTGTACTAGGCTGTACTAGACTGTACTAGGCTGGACTAGGCTATAATAGGTTGGACTAGGCTGGACTAGTCCCGGACTAGGCTCTACTAGGCTGTAATAGGCTGGACTAGGCTGGACTATGCTGGACTAGGCTGTAATAGGCTGGACTGGGCTGGACTAGGCTATAATAGGCTGGACTATGCTGGACTAGGCTGTAATAGGCTGGACTAGGCTGTAATAGGCGGGACTAGGCTGTAATAGGTTGGATTAGGCTGTACTAGGCTTTAATAGGCTGGACTAGGCTGTACTAGGCTTTAATAGGCTGGACTAGGCTGTAATAGGCTGGACTAGGCTATAATAGGCTGGACTAGGCTGGACTAGGCTGTAATAGGCTGGACTATGCTGTACTAGGCTGTACTAGGCTGGACTAGGCTGTAATAGGCTGGCTCAAAATTCTGGGAATTCTGAGCATAAGGGTAATAAAGTCACCACAGTTCCTTTAATTTAGGGTTGATTTTTTTTTTTTTTTTGTGGAATGACTATAAAGATTGATGAAAAGAATGAGACATTGGCTGATGTCATAACCCATGGAAAAGTTGATTACTATTGAAGTAAAGATGAAAGTATTGGGGAAAATGCAAAAAACGGGTGCATTTTTGGTACCAAAAATGTCTATAAATCATTTGGAAAGGCTTTGTGAGTGTATTTTTGGACTTGGTGTTGTTCACATATGTGTTCTGTGTATCTGGGAATCATTTATTGACAGCCTACACAACCTACTGAGCACTTTAAGAAAAGAAACCTAGTTTTTTACAATAGGCGAAAATGGGCAAAAAAATAAAGGCTTCATTATACAAAAATGGCCATAACCTTTTTTCGCGATGTTTCCGGCAGAGCAGGCCTCTCATTCTGTGGACCTTAATGACCAAAATAAAAGAAAAAACACCAAAAAAAAGTATAGCATGAACTTAACAGGTTCAACCCATTTTCAAGATCTTTTGGGCCTGTGGATCCCCGACTATCAAGACTAGTACTACTTGTATGCCACAATTAGCTTTAACAAGTAGATTTTAAAATAACAAGACACAGAGGTTGGGTTAGGCTGCCTGGGTCGTTTGTCTGCAGTACCCCGGCGGCCTTGGGTCTCGAACTTTGTCTGCTTGTGCCCTCTGCGCCAGATAGGGCCAGAGCCCTGGCAGCGTAAACGAGCTTAGTGAATCAGGCCTAATGTTATTTCAACTGAAAAACCTTTCACTTGTTTGCAATCATGTTACTTCAGCATGCTTTCACTTACAGACTCCATTTAAACTTTAAAAGGTTGAGGTATATTATGACTTCCATTGCAGTGTTTAACTTTTTGATCACTTTTATACATTTGAAGCTATCCCACTTCAAAGCACATGTGGATCTCACAGTCTTTTCAGCTTTTCCAATACACACTAATGGTGTTTGCAAGAAGGGAGAGAGAGGGACACAAGAGGAATGACCCATGTTTTCGTAAAGTCACTGTGGCCACAATTCTTACACTACAGATATGTTTTTTATATCACCAAGTTCACACAGGTCTGCTCTCCGATTTAATTGAAAGAGCTGTGTGTTGCATACATTTTGAGTTAAGACCATTATTATCAACCCATGTCCCTCTGCACTGTAGCAATTACAGTAGTACACCTGGTGATGGTGAACACAATCAGAGATACCAAGTCAAAGAGAGCACTGCTTGGGAACAGTTTGTACTTTTTCGTATCATTTTTTGTCTTTAAGTGAGCCCACATTGTTTCCTCAGGAACAATATATTCTAGTTATTTATCATTGTAGGTCATTTCATGATCCACTGTAGGTCATGAAAATGACCTACAATGGGATGAATAGTTTCTAATGTACTGGTGATACTGTGTAGTGTGATTGACACATTACAGGACACACACAACAATATTTTCATATTAAAGTATTGATAATGTATGTTAAGCCCTGCCTCTACAGCTGCCTCTGCTCAGATGGGTGTTGTGAAAGATTACGTAGTGGCATGCGTTGGCACAGAGGGTGGCACAGCACGGTGTATAAAACTTAACAACCGGGCAATGGATTTAGAGAAGGGGGGGAGGGGATTAGGAGGACAGTCATGGGGGCTTCTCTAGTCATACAAATGTTTTCATACTTGACATTGTTCTCTCTCTTCTCTTCTTTGTCTTCCTCATCTTACTCTTCTTGTGAGTTACAGGCACCGTTTAATCTCAACAGCATTTACAAGCCTGGGGACATGGTTCTGGGTGCCGTGTTTGATATCCACCTCTACTCTGTCTTCCCTGATCTGTCTTTCACCTCCGAGCAACAGGACCCCATTTGTTATGGGTGAGTATCACAAATACAATAGCAAAGCAGGAGAACAGGGACCTTTGTGATGTATGGTTCCATAGGATTTGTTGACACTGTACATTTCTACAAATATACATATGCAAGGATACAGTGACATCTTTGTGTGTTAGTCTCAACATTGACGGGTTCAGGCTCGCCCAGACCATGGCTTTTGCCGTCGCAGAGATCAACAGAAACCCCAGCCTGCTACCCAATGTCACTCTGGGGTATATTCTCTATGATACCTGTTACACGCCCGGAGTTGCATTCCGTGCAGCGTTGTCATTGGTCAGTGGGAGAGAGGAGCAGATTCAACTGGATGAGAGCTGTGTTGGGTCTCCTCCAGTGCTCGGAATTGTGGGTGATCACTCATCACATTCGATTGCCTTCTCTAGTGTATTAGGTCCGTACAGAGTGCCCCTGGTAAGTTAATTAGGTGAGCCCCTTTTTACCATCACCTACTGTATTTGATACACTGCACATTGCTTAATTTTGGTTATTTGTTTTTTTTTAATCAAATATATTATATGATGTACAATTTATATCATATTTTTAAAGCCTGAAAGACAACACATGCAGGCAGAGCATGTGAGTGCGGAGCAGGCATATTTTGGTTTTCATGCAATGCATCTTGTGTTCCAGATTTGATTCACCCTGGGCCTGAGAGTAAGACTTCTAAGGGCACATAATGTCTTTGTATATAACTGGGGTTGGGGAGTCAGCTATTTGGTGTAATATTCAGAATGTTTTACTTGTATTGACATTCAGTGTAAAACATTAAACCCGTGCAAACCCCCCAAAACAGGACACACACTCTCTTCAGTGCCTTTTAGGAGGCCTGACCACGCGGCCATAACGACTGTATTTAACAGTTACAGGGAACGGGGGAAGGATCTTAGGGTTAGGGGCCCACGAAGAGGCTTCGCTGGTGCAGGGGTAAAAACGGACGGACGGCATGGGACAGGGGTCGTTACATGTTAAAATGTGCACACGTCGCATGTCCCTGGTTCTGTAAATGGATTTTTTTTTGTTATTGGCATCTCAGACAAGATGTTTATTTGTGTGTCATCATCAGTCAATCAAAGGTTACGATTTGACACAGAACTATTGCTGAGGGAAAGAGAGAGAGAGAGAGAGAGAGAGAGAGAGAGAGAGAGAGAGAGAGAGAGAGAGAGAAAAGAGAGAGAAGGGGCCCTAGTTTCGCCGGTGCCTTACCCATTCCCTAAACTTCTTTGCCATTTTTTACTATATTTAAAAACATTTTCAAATAGTTCAAATATCCAATCTACAAGCTCACAACGTGTCAATGTAGATCGGCTAGTTGAACTATTTGAAAATGTTTTTAAAAATAGTAAAACAATGGCGAAGAAGTTTAAGGCACCAGCGAAAACATGGCCCAGTGAGAGAGAGCATGCAAAAGCTAAATTATGTTACACAAGCTCTTGCACCGAGTGCCGCACTATGAGCTTGTAGATCTGCTATTTTTGAAAAATCATGAAAAGTTGTGCAAATATTTGAATTTTTTGTCTTTGAATTTGTAACTCAAATCTTTGCTTCTGGGGGTTTCTGGAACTAAATATTTTATACATGTTCGCTTTAAAAAAATATATAATCCAAGATTTTGCCACAAATGTTCACGATTTTTCAAAGATAGCAGATCTACAAGCTCATAGCACGGCACTCGGTGCCGCTTAATGGCTTAAATAAAAATAAAAAGTTGTATAGTACAGAACAGATGTTTTGTGTCTTTTTCAGATAAGTTACTATTCCATGTGCTCCTGTCTGAGCGACCGGAAGCAGTACCCTTCCTTCTTCAGAACAATACCAAGTAACACCGTCCAGGTGAATTTCTAAGTACATGTTCCACACATTTGACCTCTAGTGAGGGTAATTGATATTGCATATCACCTCATTTGCTTATATGTATTACTGCTGGGTCCTAAGGTCTCTGTTGACAGCATCAGAAGATAATTATTAGACCTTTTCGTTGTGGAATCTGTGTTGGAGATTCATTGATTTAGATCAGAAATTCAGTGGCCAAAGGTCAAGGATTTGAATGAACTACTTTAAGCACATATCCCTCCATCCTTATCCAATCAGGTGCAAGCTATGCTCCAGATTATGAGACGGTTCGGGTGGACCTGGGCAGGAATTGTGTTTTGCGATGATGTCTATGGCCACGATGTAGCCCAAATCTTCCAGTCTGAGCTGGCCCAGTCTGGTTGGGGTTGTCTGGCTTATTTTGAGGTTCTGCCCTGGGACAGTGACCCTGCTGAACTACAGAGGATTGTCTCTGTGATGAAGAAATCCACAGCTCGTGTGGTCGTCGCAGTTGAATATGGGATCCGTGTGATTAAACTCATGGACGAGGTTGGGATCCATGTTCATTTAGGACCTCATGATTCTAAGGAGTCTGAAATGAGTAATATTTAAGTGAAGACATCCTTTCGTTTGTAAAAAATCGATTGCTATTTAATTGCAAGCATTTTGTTTAATTGCAAAGCAACTTAATTGCGATTCAATTTATTATTATTAGTATTATTATTATCATTGTTATTGTTGTTTTTGTTGATCACAATCAACAGGTGGTAAAGCAAAAGGTGACAGGTCTACAGTGGATAGCATCTGTAGCCTGGATAACAGACCCAAAGCTCCAGACTCCTCGCTACCTGCCGTACCTGAGAGGCACCCTGAGTATTGCCCTCCGTCGTGGAGAGATATCAGGCCTCAAGGACTTCTTGTTGAAAATACATCCTCAAAATGACCTCGTCAACAGCCATGAAAATATCCTAGTGAGTCTTTTGTTTAATTTCAAGGTCCAAGGTGATCGTCTATATTGTTACATCTTGTGTACAGGTACATGAGATTGAAGAATAGTTTTGTTTGGCTCCTCGGACATTGACTGTGTTTACATGAACGATATTTCTTCATTCATAATTCTGATCAGAAATTCCAACTTAACGGTTTACATTGTATAAAAAAAGTGAACCTCGTTTACATGCCTCAAAGCATTTAATCAGAGTTAAGTATAACTGTTGACATTTGGCACTAAGTGGTTCTGCCTGTTTTTCTTTCTGTAAATTCTCTTCATGGACCCACGGTGCCATGTCATTATGCCGACAGCCCACTATTCCGACTACCCGTTAGTCCAACTAGCCCTGTTATAACTAACCGTATCCCTAACCTCACACTAACCTAATGGTTGGAATAATGGGATGTCGGAATTATGAGCTGACCACTGTGTCCTCAGCTAATTCTGTTTCTGCTCTTCTTTCTTATTGAGCAAATTACACACTCGAAAGTATTTTACAAAGTGACTATGCTGTGCTATATGCTTCCTATGATATCATTCTATAACTTTAATTTGACATCCTTGTATATAAATGTCAAAAGGTTTATACACTCTACTCTCAACTAGAAAGAAAATTCCTTCCGATCAGAGACCGCATCGGAATAATTCTCTTCCAAGTGATGTGTTTACAATATGTATTTTATTCTGATTGAGCTGTCGTTCTGAATATTAATGAGGGTCCATGTAAACATAGTCATTGTAGCAGCATAGGAACAGCGATACAGACAACATGATAGATAAAACATGTACAAGCTCACAACGCGTTTGCGTCACATTGTGAGCTTGTAGATCGGCTTTTTTTGTTGAAATGTTCTGAAATGTTTGAAGTGAAAGTCAAAGTATGTGTGTCTGTGGGGGTTATTGAAGAGCTTGTAACTACATTCGATCCATTGGAACACAGGTTTTCCAATGGATCTCAGCTTTGGACTTACTGTATGTGGTTTACACCTGACAAAGATTATTCTGTTTCTTAACTGTCCACAGCCCTCACACACACACACACACACAACCCCTCTTCTTCACTTTCTCCTCTCGGGAAACAACAGAAATGATGGAGCTTGCAACAAAAACTAATTTTATCCACTTTTTTTACACACAATAAAACTGATTCTGATACGGCTGGAGGGGAGATCAAATCCGCTGATGCGTGCGTCTGTCCGCGCGAGATAAACAGCATTTTAATCTACAATTTGAATCTGACGACTGTTTTTAATTATTTGCATGATACTGTATTTATGTTTAATTATCAATTTTGTTTCATCAGGTGAGGCGGTTTTGGGAGCACACATTTCAGTGTAAATTTGCACCCCTTCCATCAGAGTGGGTGGATGCTGGTGGAGGGGTGTGTACTGGACAAGAGGACCTAGCAACAGCAGAAACTACCCTGTTGGATGTGTCTAACCTCCGGGCAGAGTATAATGTGTACAAGGCTGTGTATGCTCTGGCTCATGCCCTCCATGACATGTTGCAGTGTGTGCCAGGAAGAGGGCCTTTCACTGGGCACAGCTGTGCCAGTTTGCAGACAATACAGCCATGGCAGGTGTGATATTAATATACGGTTCACTAGAGTTTCTTGTTGGATTTAATTTTGAATAATAACATAATGATATAATAAAAAAATAAAACATTATTACATTGTTACAAAGCATGAAAGATTGACATACTAATAAACTGTATAAATAATGTTCTAGTGATGTATAAATTGATGCATGAAAATACTTATCTGCAGGAAATGTTTACCAATGTTTCACTTTTTGTATGTATTCTGTGCTGGGACACAGAATTATAATTATTACAATTATTATAATGATAATATTAAGTCTCTTGCTCTTCATAATTTTGTTCATCTCCATTTCCAGCTCGTGTGGTACCTGGCAAAGATCAACTTCACTACATCATTTGGTGATATTGTATCATTTGATGAGAATGGTGATTCTTTACCAATCTGTGATATATTGAACTGGGCGTGGCTCCCTGATGGAAGCACACAGTTTCACAATGTAGGTGTGTTCAAGAAGTCAGCCTCCGCGGATGAAGAACTCATCCTTGATGAAGACAGAATCTTCTGGAACTTTGAAACCAAAAAGGTCACTTTGGCTTTATAAAATAATTTATGTTGTTAATGTTAATCACAATGTGAATGTAATTTCGTTTGAACTGAAATTGATCTCTGTTTCTTTCCTCGGTAGCCTCCTCGTTCAGTGTGCAGCGAGAGCTGTTCCCCTGGAACCCGTGTGGCCAGAAGGAAAGGAGAACCTGTCTGCTGCTTTGACTGCATTGCTTGTTCTGAGGGAGAGATGAGCAATAAGACTGGTTGGTTTACATTATGTGTGTACATTATGCTATCTTTAGGACGATACTGTACTTGTCTGTCCCTTTAACCTTCTCTTCTTTGTTAGACTCTACAGAGTGCACCAGTTGTCCAGAGGAGCTCTTTTCCAGCCCCCAGCGTGACCACTGTGTACCAAAGAGCGTTGAGTTCCTCTCCTACCATGAGGCCCTGGGTATCTCCTTGACAGCCATCTCATTGCTAGGCACACTTATCTGTGCCATTGTCCTGGGAATCTTCGTCTATCATCGAGACACACCCATGGTGCGCGCCAACAACTCAGAACTCAGCTTTCAACTTTTGCTGTCACTCAAACTGTGTTTCTTGTGCTCACTTCTGTTCATTGGCCGTCCCAGCCTCACCACTTGTCAGCTGAGGCATGCAGTATTTGGGATCAGCTTTGTGCTGTGTGTCTCGTGTATCCTGGTAAAAACTATGGTGGTAATAGCCGTGTTCAAGGCCTCCAAGCCTGGCGGTGCAGACATTATGAAGTTTTTTGGTGTTATGCAGCAGAGAGGAACAGTTCTGGCTCTTACTTCTATCCAGGTAATAATCTGCATAGCCTGGCTTGTGTCTGCCTCTCCAACTCCGCATAAAAACACACAATATCAAAGTGATATGATAGTTTATGAGTGTGATGTGGGATCAACAGTTGGTTTTGCAGTCTTACTAGGTTATATTGGTTTACTGGCACTCCTCAGCTTCGTCCTAGCATTCATGGCAAGGAATCTTCCAGACAACTTCAATGAAGCCAAGTTAATCACTTTCAGCATGTTGATCTTCTGTGCCGTGTGGATAGCCTTCATCCCAGCATATATCAGCTCGCCAGGCAAATATGCAGATGTAGTGGAGGTATTTGCCATTTTAGCATCTAGTTCTGGCCTTGTGTTTGCACTGTTTGGACCAAAGTGTTTTATAATCCTTTTGAAACCTGAGAGAAACACCAAGAAGTCCATCATGGGTCATGGTGCCACCAAGACGTAGAAGCATTAATTAATACATTTTCTGTACTATTTTATAACAATTACGTATAAGGATATATTTGATTGCTGATCACCTTGTTGGTAATAGATTCAGTTTTATACTAGATTAAACTACATCCAGTCAGAGATGCAAACATTTGTTATCTATCAATATTGATGAAACGTTGATTACTCTCCCTCAAAGACTGAGCTTGGTGATTTTAGACCTACAGTACATAGACAAGAAAAATGTGCAGCTCATCATTCTCTGTGAGTCAAAATAAAAGGCAAATTATTTATAGGTTTTGAATTGGAAATTTACCTGTTAGCTGCATTAGTTTTGAAGGCCTCCGGTTTCAATGGGTTAAAGCTGCTTTGTGTGATATTTTCATGATCAAAAGGTAAGAAAAATATATTGTCTTTTGAAGGCCATTCATGCAGATTTTTCTAAAGCATGTCTTCAACTGCTGGTCTAACTCTACGCTCCCTTGTTGCTCACCCCTCCCATAGCCTTGCTTCCCACTATGGCATTATTCAGTGCAGGAAAATCACTTAATTCTGCAAAGACTCCATATAGGAGGTGTAGGTGTCAATGTCATCAACATGTTTATGGACATTTCTTTCCAGTGTGACAGAAAGCAGACACTGATGTAAACACCTTCTCACATTAACTCATTTGCAAGTTAATTGTTTTTCCCAGTTATAACCAGTGGGACCAATCATGCAGTATACAGTAGGTCCTTGTAATGAGACCACCCCTATACTAATATACTAATTCATACAAATTAAGTATTCATCCAGGTTCAGGATAGTGCAGGCTACCAGTGCCACCCCAACTTCCCCAAATTTGGATTATTTGAAGTGTCCAAAGGCAGAGGACTTTTATTTTTTGTATTTTTTTCATCCAAGGTAAAAGTATGACAGTGTCAGTCTGTGGTGCAACATGTATTCTTGTGTAAAGATGGGACCAACAGGAAGTTGCTGTCATATAATGAAGAGGGAGCTTTGTGCTGCTCTGTTTGGAGAAACACACTATACTTGTTAGTAATAAGTCATACAACAGGTATTTCCGACCAAGCAATATGATTGGTTGAAAAAGGCTCTCTAGCCATGCTCAAACAAGCATGGCAGCACACCTATAGCCGTTCTCGTTTTTTGGGCGGATTTTGTTACTTTTTTTTAAACTTTATTTTGGTTTTAGGGTTAGGTTTAGGGTTAGGTTAGGGTTATGTTATTTAATTCTTATTTTTGCCTGATTTGACCGATTTATTATCAAAAGATTAATAATAAAAAAAATCGATTGGGTGGGCCAGCTTTCTATGTGGGCCCGCCCACCCGTGGCTACGCCCCTGAATGATACTAATCAACATATAACAAGATATGACAAGTCATAATATAGCCGCCAGCGGCAGGCTTTTTTTGCCCCAATACAGTCTATCACAGTAGAACCGAAATAGCAGAAAATGACTACATTACCCATGAGGCATTCTGAACGTACAACGCGTCCCCCTCTACCATTAAGTTACAGTGTCCAAGTTACAATACACAAAATACACCAAAATAATACTTTTCAATGGACTACTTGGGTAGCACTGATAACATTAACCACAGTAAGGTTCATAAAGTTTGTAGATTAGATGTTCCTATTCTCAGGGGAACATTAGCCAAAAATAGCAGATCTACAAGCTCACAACGCCTCTTGCTGCAAGGCGTTGTGAGCTTGTAGATCTGCTATTTTCGGCAGAGTTAAAATGGTTAAATGTCTGAAATGAACACAAATAAAAATACACAACACACTTATGACAGTCTATGAAGCTATCTATGAAATCTATGAAAATGTTTAATCTGCAACACAATTTCATACAATATGTAGTGGGGGTCCCTGCTTCATCTATCTCTCAGCTTAGGGGGTCCCTGCTTCTACTGTCTCTCAGCTAGGGAGTCCCTGCTTCATCTATCTCTCAGCTAAGGGGTCCCTGCTTCATTTCTCTCTCAGTGAAGGGGTCCTTGGCCTGAAAAAACTTTGAAGACCCCTGCTTTATAGACCATTTCCCCCCAATTTTTTTTTTTACAGTTTGAACAATATATTTTACATTGAGGTGGCCAGATGTCTGTAGTGCCCACCTATCCTGTTACTGTTACCATACAGACAGACAGACAGACAGATCAAGAGATGGCATTAACAACTGTACTGTACTTCATTCAAACACACTCAGCAAGTGAGCCCACTAGACAAGCCTACTTCGAAGAAAACGCACACGCGTGCTCGCGAACGCGCGCACACACACACACACACACACACACACACACACACACACACACACACACACACACACACACACACACACACACAGCTACATTATGCCACTCGCTCGCACGTTATGTGCTTGATTTGTCGTTCTATCGGCACTTTGTGTTTGGTGATGAACTCACCTAATGACGCTGCAGAGGTTGCAAGAGTTTGACAAACTTCTAGCCTTGTTACAAGACTATGCCCGTGTTGATCCAAGGCTAACGCACTTCCACAGTACAACAATGTTTAAGTCAGAGGAGCATGGTTTGGCCAAAACCTGCGATTAATCCACGTGTTGTTGTTTATATTCATTTCACCGGTACGCGCGCACGCACGCACGCACGCACGCACGCACGCACGCACGCACGCACGCACGCACACACACACACACACACACACACACACACACACACATAGTCCGTTTCATTATTGGGTTTGGGACATTTCCCAGAGAAGGCACGGAGTCTGAGTGGGGACAATGAATGAGAACTGAAATCCTCCTTCTTCAATATATGTTCCACCACAACTTTTTGTATGTCAGGGGGGTTTAAGTCATCTCCTGCTAGAGACACTGTTCTCCTGACACGTCTGGTGCCTCCAGTTTCTGTCTGTGGCTCATGCTGGTCAGGCACAGAGCTTTCCTGTTCAATTTTTCCCTCCTCCTCTCCAGGTTTTCTCAGTTCTTTACTCATTTGAATGAGCATATCTTTTAACACAACCTCAAAACTTCTGCCACTAGAGGTGGCTACTTCTGCAAGCTGTTTGAGGTAGTTCTCAGTGTGTGTGCCACCTACTGTAGCTGCATACTCATTTGCCAAGGAACGTATTTCATACACAACCCCTTCATCATCCATGCGATGTACCATTGGCAACAGGGGCTCTAATGCTTCTAAAGTAGCTTCGTCTTTGAATTCAACAATCAAGTTTTTGTGATCCGTACTGGTAGGGTCATCCACTGGAGTGACTTGTTCAATCGGCCCATACTGTTTCAAACATTTAAAGAGGGTTTCATCTGTTTCCTTGTGGTTATTTGCCTGCACCTGAGAAATGTCCTCCCAACAAAAAGCTACTCAAACCAAAACCTCTCCCAAATGCAGACAATCATATCGATACGGACGATCTATCGGATGATGAAATCATTCCATCCCACTGGTACACTGGATCTTCCAACTCTGAACTTTCTAGATTCACAACAGTAATTGATATTCCAAACCCTTCTGCTATGGATCCAACACCCATGGAGACCACACAGAACGCATCCTCTGATATAGTAGCAGAGGAGCGGAACCTATCTAACTTACCTGATGTCACTGACGACCCTGAAAATTCATACTTACCTGATAACACTGACAGCCCTGAAGGTTTAAACTTACCTGGAAGTGCAGAACCCAGTTCTGAACCGGCTGATGAACCCATGGATGTAACCGATTCCCCCAATTTACCACTTACCTCGGATTCCTCCGGCTCAGAAAATAGTGACGACCCTGCTCCCGTAAGGCGTTCAACTAGGACCCGGAGACCACCAGACCGATTTGGGTATTCAAAACCTGGGCAACCAGTATTAGATGCAGTTCAATCATTGTTTCATGGTTTAACTACTGCATTTACGTATGCCCTGGCAGGCCCAGGTGTCCCTCATTGTACCATGCCAAAGTAACCAATCGATCAAAACCAGTTGACACCAAACCAGTTACATGTCACGGGACGTACATGAGAACAGGGGGGGAAAGTGTAACCCAGGTAACTAACCAAGGTGACCAGGTGACAGGTAACCATGGTAACCAGGCAATCATGCAATCAGCAGGAAAAGTATAAATGTCTGGCTACCATGGTGTCATTTCCTGCCACTCCCTCCACTCCCTCCTCAGTGTTTGCTGGCAGCATGGTGTGCTGCTGCTGCTGTGTACTCTCTTATACTCTCATGCTTCATACTCAACGGTGAGTTAAAGTTGGTTCAGTGTCATTTGGTTGTTTGGTCATGGTACAATGTGTGGTAAATGTTTGGTAAATGTTTATTTTGAGTTAATGATGAAGTGTTTCATGACTTCATGTTTTGAGTATCATTTTTGTATTTTATTTTCTATGAGAATTTATTATTTAATGAATCATGAATAATGACACTATTTATTATTTAATGAAAAGTCATAAAATAATAATTTGTTTGGAACTTGACATTGTTGTACAACTAGATGACTGATTACTTTATTTCACCTGGCCTTTTAGGTCAGGTTTTTGTGATTCACCTGGATTCGATCCGATGTTGATGGCGAGCCTCCCACACTGACCCAACCGGACCCGGATTTTGGGGCCTAACTCCCTACCTCCACTCCGTGTGGTAGACAAAAGGACAGGTTCCATTCCCCTTGAATTCCCCCCTGAAAGATCCACTGACACAGAAAACTTTAAAGGGCCCCCTTTTTTATTTTCTTTATAAATGAAATGAACTGTTTGTTCTGACTTATTATTTTGTTCTAATACAATCCTTAAGTTGAAACTTTTGTGTCTGTCTTTAAATTCCTTGGGTTTTACACACATTGAGCTCACCACTGAACCTAGTATACTATCTAACAGTCGTTATCTTTGCGCAACTGGCTACACACACACACACACACACACACACACACACACACACACACACACACACACACACACACACACACACACACACACACACACACACACACACACACACACACACACACACACACACACACACACACACACACACACACACACACACACACACACACACACACACACACACACACACAGGTCTCAGACGCGATCAGACCGAGGCGTCATAACAGCTTGTTATCAACAGAAACTAACTTCCCCTAAGGACTTCACAATAAGAGCCAGTGGTAATGATTGATTAACTTAGTTTTATTTTGGTGTCTGCTTACAGGAAGTATATATCCATTTGCAGTAACGTCACACACAGAGCTATAAATAATAACTGTTGCGCTTATTTTCGTTTGATCTGCGCGCAACATTAAAACTAAAGTAACGAGCCTGTTTTGAAAATGTACTGAGTAGAAAGTACTAGTACTTGTGTTAAAATGTAACGGATAAAAAAGTAGTCCTAAAAATAAATACTGAGTACAGTGCAGATACTCAAAAAAAGTACTTCGTTACAGTAACAAAGTACTTGTACTTCGTTACTTCCCATCTCTGGCTTTAAGGCTAAATATTCATCTACAACACTAACTTACCGTACAATCCAAAGCTATTCCTGTCATACCTAAATACATTAATGTAGCCTAAGCCTAATAATCATTGGTGGAAAAAGTACTCTAATGTTTTATTTAAGTGAACGTATAAATACTGCAATGTAAAAGTACTCTGTCACAATAAATGTCCGGAATTCAAAATGTACTTGAGTAAAACAAGTAGGCCTACAAAAGTATCGGTATCAAAATGTACCAAAACTGAAAGTATTACAATGTTTGAAAACAGCAGATCTACAAGGCGCGACGCGTTGTGAGCTTAAGTACAGTACTTGAGTAAAGTAGTTTCCACCGCTGCACATAGTCAGTCGTGACGTCTTTGTTTAACTGCATTATGGCGTTTGCACTTTGTTCATTTACAGCCTGTACATCTACATAAACGTTCAGATTTAAAATATAAAGTGCTTAGACCATGGCCACAGATGTTACAATTCACCCGTCTCTCCAGCATTGTTCAATAAAAAGCATTTTATTCCGATCGGTGGCCATTTTCTCATACAGTTATAATGTATCAGACAGATATACACGGCCAAACCGACACAGCCGCATAGTTAAAAAAACCCCGGAGACAATGGCCACCGATCGGATTAAAATGCTTTTTATTGAACAATACGGAAGATACGGGTACTTATGAGGGCCCGTACGCAATTATAACACCCGTGGCCATGAGTTAAGCACTTTATATTTGAAATCTGAACGTTTATGTAGATGTATGGGCTGTAAATGAATAAAGCGAGTCTCTTTTGAAAGGCCCGTGTTAAGGACATTATGTTGCGAAAATATGAAGTGTTTACAGCACCATAACATGGTTAATACATTTTATTTTGGGATGTACAATACATGAACATTACGGGATTAGTAGGGGTGTGCCGATATATCGTCCCGCGATATATCGCGATACGTTTTCGTGACGATATGTATCGTTTTGGAAAAAAAAAATATCGTTTTTGAATTTTTTTTTTTTTTTTTTTTTTTTTTTTACAATCATAATAATCAGGCATGCAAACGGCCCCGAAGTGAAAAGAGTGACAACATGTTTTTTTTTCGGGTCAGGTGTCATACTATTTGGATTCAAAACGGCTATTGTAGCTGAAAAGCTACAAGTTTGCATGTCTGAATAATGCAAAAACAGAATTATTTGTTTGCATTTTCTTTTTTTCTCCTCCATATATTTTCATAATAAAAAAAGTGCGTATCGTATCGTATCGAAATCGTATCGAAGTTGTGAGCCAAATATCGTATCGTATCGTTTCGTGAAATTAGTGTATCGGCACACCCCTAGGGATTAGTAACGCAACTTGTGTCGACAACTAATGGAGAGTGGACATTACCGCGTTTGGCTAAAAACAGTTAGTTAGTAACATCATACAAGCATACAAGCTAACTATTAGCCACATTCGGCTAGCGCAGTAACATCATACAAGCATACAAGCTAACTATTAGCCACATTCGGCGATGTCGCGAAAATATGAAGTGATTACAGCAGCATAACATGGTTAATACATTTTATTGTGGGATGTACAATAGATGACAACGCAACTTGTGTCGATAACTAATGGAGAGTGGACATTACCGCGTTTGGCTAAAACAGTTAGTAACATCATACAAGCATACAAGCTAACTATTAGCCAAATTCGGCTAGCGCTCAGACGAATCCACTGAGAGAGGCAGACGAATCCACTGAGAGAGGCGTGTCTAGTCCCATAGCTTGGGAGGACGAGGGCGCCCGTTCAGAGTATGGGAAAGTATCCCATTGGCTGAAACGACAGCCAATCAGGCAAAAAAAGTGTTGCAAACATGTTGGAAATGTGTCGGGTTAGACTCAGAGAGAATATAGAGCCGCGCTTTCAGCTGGCGGCTAAAAATCAGCTGTGCTGATCAGGAGTCTTGACAGAGCAGAGCCGGCTAAGTGGCTAGGCTACCAGTTTGCAGTAGTAGCAGGGCTGCCAACACTCCTGGATCCTGCATGAGTCTCCTGGTTTTTGACCACATCTCCTGACACTCCCCTGGATCGTAATTTCTTCTGGTTTTCTCCTGGATTTGGTATCAAACTCCCAAAATTCACCAGAACACAGGAAATTACATCTACTATGTTCAAAAGTTTCTGGGGGGGAACCCCCAGACCTCCCGGTTCGGGGGTGTGGTCAGTGCATGCCAGTGCATACCGAGATATTAATGAATGGTTATTAATAAAGATGGGTCTTACATTACTTCAGTCATCAAATAAATTTTGTAGGCCTACTTTTTTATTGGATGAAATTGTACCCATTATTTTCCAATGCTAGTAAAGCAAGTCTGATAAAAGTATCAAACTCACAAAATTCACCAAAGCACAGGAAATTACATCTACTCATCGTTAAAATTGGGGGGAGGACCCCCAGACCCCCCGCTAGCCACGCCCCCAACCAATCTCCTGGATTCTGACAGGCCAATGTTGGCAGCCCTGGTAGTAGTAGTAGTAGCTAAATGTGGCATTGATTTATTTTTCTTTTTTCTATCGAATATCTTAATAACGATGAGATTGAGCTGACAGTTTAGTTTTGTTTCTCTGTGTTCAGTTTGGGAAAAGTTGTCTAGCGCACAGCCATCTCAATATTTGGTCTGAGTAAACATAGTCTGGGAGGGTTAGCGTCGGAGCTTGGACAGCAGGGGCGCGGCCACTGCGTTGTGATTCAAATCAACAGCCAATGAAGAAAAGGGGGCGGGATCCACATGCAGTGGGTGATGCATCTAAATAGGATCGACGGGAAGCAATTTCCCCTTGAGAAATTTCGGCCGCCATTGTTGTGTACTGCTGTTTGCCTCTCGTCGGACTTTTTAGACGAGTTGCACAGCTCTCAGACCGGTAAGAGGCGTGTCCGCTCAGATTCAGAGCGTGACGTACATCCCGCCCACAAATACCAGGGCTGTGGCCCAGAAGTTCATCGCCAGAGCTGGCGAAAACTTCTGGGAACTCAGATTAGAGTAAACAAGGACTCTGTCTCTGTCAGACCCCATCATGTATTTACAGGATAACAAGAGATAACACTTGCAAAAAGGTTGTTATTTTGAAAGCGAAAGCCCCCACATATGAATACATTTTATATGTTTTATTTTGATGGTAATTATTGTATAATCACAATATTACACTCGATGGTGGCTTTACTGTGATTGGCACTTCAGTGACGCTTGCGGAACTCGGCTCCACCTCATCCTGACCGCATCACTGTCATGTCAATAATCACGATAACGCACACATGCTGGTGTAATATTGCTTAATTGAAAATGTGACATCCTATTCTTCTTGCAGTGAGTGGTTTTGAATGTTTAAAATGGTAAATTATGCATTTATATAGCCCCTTTATCCAAAGCACTTTACAATGTGCATTACATTCACCCATTCACACACTAATTCACACACCAATGGCAGAGGAAACCATGCAAGGCACCATCCTGCTCATCAGGAGAAGTTAGGGGTTCAGGGCTCAAGGACACTTCAGTAACATGGGGAGCCAGGGATCGAACCGGGAACCTTCCAATTCCCAAGCAGCCACTCTACCCAGACGCGGTCTTTGCTATAGGCATAGGCAAAGAAATCATGCGTGAAAATGCAACAACAAGACCGCTTAACTAATTTATAAGCTTTACTTCATTTCACTCTGAGGCCCCCCCCCTCAGTTCATACTGCAATGGTCTATTCCATAGGCCGCCGCCCACCGGCCAATTGCAAGGCGAGCTGCCCAGAAAGATACATTGTCAATTAAATTAAGTCCCCTGTATGCAAATGACATCCTGCACATCATTCTACATTCATTCAAACTCTCATAGCATGATGCCAACGTATGAGGCTTGGGGACTGGCAACACACCCTGGTGCGCACGCACACGCACACACACACACACACACACACACACACACACACACACACGTTTTTTAATTGACCCGGGCCTTAGAGACCATTTAAAGGTTGAAACTGTACAATAACACCAATTAAATATCACATGGGTCAGTGCCTTGTTAAATAAGCTATATTCTGATTCAATATTTTATTTGAAGAGATTGTCAATTTAACTCCTTTAATATAGATGCCAAATTTCCCTATAATGATGTGACATGTAGAGTAGAATAATGTAACTTTATATGAAAACGTTACAAAATCATTCACTGTTAATTCACAGTAAATATCATCTCGGAATTCAGTCATTATAGAGGTGAGTGGAATCTGTGGAAGTTGAGGGTTTAATGTTGAGTTATTGCACAATATGTTGCTTTGTGGGAGTGTAAAATATTTGTGTTTGAGGTACTGTTAAATTTATTGGCATTTTGTTCAAAACAAACCCCTCATGCAACTAGATGCCAATCTTGGTTTGGACTATGAAAAATCTGACATATCCGTCTTGATCACATAACTATAGAGATAATGTGTGCTGATTTGCGTGATGTTTGGACAAAATCTAAACAGCAATTTCGGGTCAACACTCTCTGTACCCGTAGCGTGAAGCCTTAGTTAAACATAAACTGCTTCACTGTCGGGAGCGAATCTCGGACATGATTATCCTCTAGTTTGAGTGGTTCAAAGACAGTGAGTTAATAACACAGTCTTTCAGTAGGCAACAAGCCGAGTGTTCAATCACCCCATCGGGGCACTCACAAACACACCGGGCCTTAATACCACCACTTTTACTGAACCATATCCATTCATATTCTGAAGCCTTGTGTAAAATAGATGCATGATAGTAAGCCTACAGTACTTACTACTAACTAGAATAGTGTGTTTCTACCTGTCATTGCAGGGGATCCGGGGATCCCCAGGGGTCCTTGAGGGGGTTCCAGGGGGTCCCCAGCAAAATGTGTTAAACAGAATCAAAATCAGCTTAACTACTTTTACCCCACATATTTCAGGAAAAGCAAGGTCTCATGCACACCTGATCAGCTCAGAGACAGGTGCGTACTGTAGGTAGGGATCAGACGTATAGAATGAAATAAAAAACAACCTGCACACCGTCTACACAATGCACTTTAAAATGAAGCTGTTAACATGTTATCAATGTCTGCTTTATGTCACACTGAAAAGGAGAGTCCATGAACGTGTTGATGACATTGTTACCTACAGTATGCATTATAGAATGGTCTTTGCACAAGTGCTTTTCTTGCACTGAATGACTAGACCTACCATAGTTGGAAGCAAGGCTATGGGAGGGTTGAGCAACACGGGAGCTTAAGAGTTTAGCCGGCAGTTGAAAGTATGCTTTAAACAAATCTACATGGATGGCAATTGGCCGTCACATGCACATTGGTTGGTAGTGTTACACTATGAAACCTTTGTGCAGAGTTGTTGTTTTCAAGCCTTTTGACCATGAAAATATCACACAAAGCAGCTTTAACCCTTTGAAACCAGAGGCCTTCAAAAATAATGTTGTTGGACAGCATAGGGCTCGTTTTCTCTGCCTAGTATCACCTTTCTAGGCGCCAATGCCCTGGCACAGTTGTAGCCTATGAGAAGGCCAACTTTACAACTCAGGAGTGTTGGTATTTCATCTGTGATAGCTGAGAGATGAGTCCAGTGTTTGGCTGTTTCACAGGTTGGTATGTGCTCCCGGTTGACAGGTATACAGTCTTTTGTGTATGCTGAAGGGAGGTCGATGTGTACTGAGGAGCTATAGCCCCTCACACGGACACCTGTTACTTTTTCACTATGCATAACTGTATTCTCTCCCAACATAGTGGTTAGTTTTAGCTTAACTGGGAAACGATCCATTTGCAACTCACTGCTCACCTCCTGATCAATAAAAGCAGTGTCACTTTGTGTGTCTAAGAAGGCATATACAAGTTTTTCCTTGTTTGGATTTTGGACAGATGACACCCATACCGGCACAATCATTGAAGTGCTAGCAGACTGTCCTTCTCTGGTGATCTTGTGAGACAGAGCTGATGCAATGTCATCTGTATCCTGTTCTGCTGAATTATCCTTCTGCACAGGTTTGTCTCCATTTGGTTTTTTAACATAGTTATTGTCATGAAGACAGGTGGGATGTTTCCCCTTGCATGTATCACAACTGTGACGGCGGCGACATTCTTTTGCACTATGTCCCGCTTTTGTGCATCCATAACATAGTCTATTGTCCTTTATATATGTCCTTCGGTCCTCAAGGGACTTTTCCATGAAGTTGGGGCACTTATAGAGCTGATGATTACTGTCCTTGCATAACATGCATGGGGCACCTTTGGTTGGCATTTCTTTGTCACTGTCTACAGTTGCCTGAGTACTGTAAACATTTACCGTGTTCCTTTTTATATCCTTTGGGTCCCTTTTATCCTTGGGTGAGTCATAAGAGCGAAGAGCATAGATAGAAGTAACTGGGTTACATGCAATCTCTGCTTCGACTGACATAAATGCAGCAAAAACATGGAAACTGGGGAATTCTTTACTTTCCATGAGGGCCTTAGTGACCTGCCGATTCCATTGTGACACTAACCAATCTGGCAACTTCTGTACTAATTTTTGGTTTTCTTCAGAGTCACTCAGTATGTCCAAACCTTTAACATATGGCATAGCCTGTAGGCAAGCATTCAGAAAATCTGAAAAGTTCCTTATTCCTTCTGCATCTTTAGCATTTATTTTTGGCCAATTTGTTAGCTTGTCCCTAAATGCTTTCTGAATGACAAAAGCCTGGCCGTATCGCTGATTAAGTTTGGTCCAAGCATCTTGATAAGCATCTTCATCGCTTCGGTAGAATGTGCCTTCAATACATTTGTGAGCTGGGCCACTAACATATTGCTTTAGATAGTATAGTTTGTCTGCAGAAGAAATGCCCTTTCTATCTATAAGCGACATAAAGGAGGCCTTCCACTCAATGAATCGAAGGGGTTCACCATTAAAGACTGTGGGCTCAGGCATGGGAAGTCTATTAAATGCTATGCTGTCCTGTACAGCTTGTGCCAGATAAGACACATCAGTGAGAGGAGGTTGTGTGGCCACATTGCTGGGGGACTGCATGGCATTAGGGGGTATGAAAGGCTGACTATCAGGGTCCAGCTTAACAGACTGGATTTGGGGCTGCATAGAGGAAGGAAAGACAGAGCGCTGGATATCAGGCTCACCCTTAACAGACTGAATGTGGGGCTTTACATTAGAAGAGAATGTGGGGCGCTGGCTCTCGGGGTCACACTTAACAGATTGGTTGTCCGTTTCCCTTTGTACCTCTCTGTTATAGACCTCAAACCTGGCTCGTGCTGCCGCCAAGTCCCTTTCCTTTTGTAGGGTTTCCAATTCAGACTCCTGTAACTGCAATTGCTCCTTTAGATTCCTTATTCTTTCCTTTTGTTTTCTTTCCTCTGATAATGCTTTACATTCAGCTTCCTTTGTTGCTACCTCAGCGGCTGCTTCTGCGCGTTTGGTTGCCATACATACGGAAGCAGAGTGATGACTGGCAATAGAAAGTGCTACTGAGGGTGGCACAGAGGTGGGCTTAACTTTTGCCTGTGTCACAGAGGGAAGCTTAACATTTGGTTGTGCCACAGAGGGAAGCTTAACATTTGGTTGTGCCACAGAGGGAAGGCCCCTATTTGAAGGTGCTGCAGAGTGATGGCTTTTATTTGAAGATATCACAGAGTGATTACTTCTATGTGAAGATGCCACAGAGTGATTGCTAACATACACTTGTGATGCAGTTGAACCATAAATAGAGCGGGCATATTCACAATCCAATAGCCCACGAAGCCGTCCATTGACACCCTCTGCATCATAATCTCCATCAACCTCTGTTATCCTATCATATATAATTTTGGTGATATCCTTAGTTACAGCTTCACATGCATCAATTTTACGTCTTAGTTCAGTTGATGGTGTGATCTGATCTCTTATTTCCATATAGGTCCTCGTGACTACATTTTGTGCTTTTTCAAGAGGGTCTAAGAGGGATGTCAGATGGGTTTCTGTTATGTTTGTTTTAAGCTCTTGTCTTGTCTTACGGGCCACAATCTTCCACTGTTCATACAGGGTAATTAGTCTTTTTTCTTTCTTACTCAACTCCTCTTGTTGGTAAGCATGCATTTTTTCTGTTGGAACTCGTTGACGTTCAGAATGGCGAGGTTCCTTTGTGGCCTCTAGTACACGACTCTGCAGATCAGCCATTAATTTCTCTTTCTCTTCAATTTTTTCTTTTAATTCACTTCTTAGTGCAAAGTTTTCTGTTTCATTTTGGAGATTGTCTTTATGTTCTTCAATCTCCTTCTGGAGAGTTATAATCTGTTTCTCCATATTTGTACTCCAAGACAAGGCTTGTGTCCTCCTTTTGAATGACTTTAGGATGTTACCTTCAGATGTCTTTGACCATCACATCAACTTCAACTGTCTGCTGCCCGTGTAGGATGAGTGCCGTTGAACCGTGGAATCCCCTTGGTTGTGCAACAGGATCGCTGAAGAGATGAGGGTCGAAGCTTTTACTGTAGCGTCCCCGCCCAAAGATGGTCTTTTACTGGTGGTATAGATGAGGTTTATTTTAAAACCAACAACGTAAAAGCTGTCACAAAACAAACAAACAAACAATTGGACATTAAACATTTTCAAATTACAAAAACAATCATTCACATTGAGCAACACTATTACAAAACAGACCTTGCTTAGACAAATAAAATACATGACAAAATACAACACACTTTAAACAAATGAAAATATACCTTGTGCCCATTTAGGCAGGGGGCTAAACCTTTACTGTCCAGCAAGCAGACCTCACCCTGGTACTGCTGCAAACATTTGAGTCTCTGGCTGAGCAGACAGGTGATAGTAGTGAGAAATCAAGCAAACACCTTCAAAATAAAAGCATCTCAAAAGCACCTCACAGAAACATAGAATTAACATAAATGCAATGCACCTGTGACCTGTGACCTGACACACAAAATCAAATACCAAAATAAAAGCACAGTGCCTTGGGGTCATTTACACTACAATTCAAGGCAGGTGTCACACAGAAGGCAAGTCTAGTCAAGACTAGTACTACTTGTATGCCACAATTAGCTTTAACAAGTAGATTTTAAAATAACAAGACGCAGAGGTTGGGTTACGCTGCCTGGGTCGTTTGTCTGCAGTACCCTGGCGGCCTTGGGTCTCGAACTTTGTCTGCTTGTGCCCTCTGCGCCAGATAGGGCCAGAGCCCTGGCAGCGTAAACGAGCTTAGTGAATCAGGCCTAATGTTATTTCAACTGAAAAACCTTTCACTTGTTTGCAATCATGTTACTTCAGCATGCTTTAACTTACAGACTCCATTTAAACTTTAAAAGGTTGAGGTATATTATGACTTCCATTGCAGTGTTTAACTTTTTGATCACTTTTATACATTTGAAGCTATCCCACTTCAAAGCACATGTGGATCTCACAGTCTTTTCAGCTTTTCCAATACACACTAATGGTGTTTGCAAGAAGGGAGAGAGAGGGACACAAGAGGAATGACCCATGTTTTCGTAAAGTCACTGTGGCCACAATTCTTACACTACAGATATGTTTTTTATATCACCAAGTTCACACAGGTCTGCTCTCCGATTTAATTGAAAGAGCTGTGTGTTGCATACATTTTGAGTTAAGACCATTATTATCAACCCATGTCCCTCTGCACTGTAGCAATTACAGTAGTACACCTGGTGATGGTGAACACAATCAGAGATACCAAGTCAAAGAGAGCACTGTTTGGGAACAGTTTGTACTTTTTCGTATCATTTTTTGTCTTTAAGTGAGCCCACATTGTTTCCTCAGGAACAATATATTCTAGTTATTTATCATTGTAGGTCATTTCATGATCCACTGTAGGTCATGAAAATGACCTACAATGGGATGAATAGTTTCTAATGTACTGGTGATACTGTGTAGTGTGATTGACACATTACAGGACACACACAACATTATTTTCATATGAAAGTATTGATAATGCATGTTAAGCCCTGCCTCTACAGCTGCCTCTGCTCAGATGGGTGTTGTGAAAGATTACGTAGTGGCATGCATTGGCACAGAGGGTGGCACAGCACGGTGTATAAAACTTAACAACCGGACAATGGATTTAGAGAAGGGGGGAGGGGGTTAGGAGGACAGTCATGAGGGCTTCTGTAGTCATACAATACATGTTTTCATACTTGACATTGTTCTCTCTCTTCTCTTCTTTGTCTTCCTCATCTTCCTCTTCTTGTGAGTTACAGGCACCGTTTAATCTCAACAGCATTTACAAGCCTGGGGACATGGTTCTGGGTGCCGTGTTTGATATCCACCTCTACTCTGTCTTCCCTGATCTGTCTTTCACCTCCGAGCAACAGGACCCCATTTGTTATGGGTGAGTATCACAAATACAATAGCAAAGCAAGAGAACAGCGACCTTGCTGTGATGTATGGTTCCATAGGAGGATACAGTGACATCTTTGTGTGTTAGTCTCAACATTGACGGGTTCAGGCTCGCCCAGACCATGGCTTTTGCCGTCGCAGAGATCAACAGAAACCCCAGCCTGCTACCCAATGTCACTCTGGGGTATATTCTCTATGATACCTGTTACACGCCCGGAGTTGCATTCCGTGCAGCGTTGTCATTGGTCAGTGGGAGAGAGGAGCAGATTCAACTGGATGAGAGCTGTGTTGGCTCTCTTCCAGTGCTCGGAATTGTGGGTGATCACTCATCACATTCGATTGCCTTCTCTAGTGTTTTAGGTCCGTACAGAGTACCCCTGGTAAGTTAATTACTTGAGCCCCTTTTTACCATCACCTATTTGATATACTGTACATTGCTTAATTTTGGTTATTTTGTTTTTTGAAAGACAACACATGCAGGCAGAGCATGTGAGTGGAGCAGGCAGATTTTGAATATAGGTTTTCATGCAATGCATCTTGTGTTCCAGATTTGATTCACCCTGGACCTGAGAGTAAGACTTCTAAGAGCACATAATGTCTTTGTATATAACTGGGGTTGGGGAGTAAGCTATTTGGTGTAATATTCAGAATGTTTTACGTATTGACATTCAGTGTAAAACATTAAACCTGTGCAAACCCCCCAAAACAGCACTCTTCAGTCCCTTTTAGGAGGCCTGACCACACAGCCATAACGGCTGTATTTACTGTAACAGTCACAGGGAACAGGGAAAGGGCCAGGGGTTAGGGTTAGGGTGCCACGGCGAGGCTTCGCTGGTCCAGGGGGTAAAAGGGGTAACAACGGACTTGAAGGAATTTTTATTTTAATATTTTTTAACTCTTTAAGACCGGGAACGCATCTGTGTGTCATTTTTAGATTTCGTTGGGCTATTCAAAAATAGCAGATATACAAGCTCATAGCGCGGCACCGAGTGCCGCGCTATTAGATATGCTATTTTTGAAAAATCATGAAAAGCTGTGCAAATATTATTATTTTTTATTTTTTTTTGCGGACATTTGTAACTCAAATCTTTGCTTCAGAGGGTTCCTGGAACTACAAATGTTCGCTTTAAAAATATATATAATCCAAGGTTATGCCACGAATTTTCAATATTTTTCAAAGATAGCAGATCTACAAGCTCATAGCGTGGCACTCGGTGCCGCACTATGAGCTTGTAGATCTGCTATTTTTGAATAGCCAAAGAAATCTAAAAAGGACACACAGATGCGTTCCCGGTCTTAATGGGTTAAATAAAAATAAAAAAGTTGTATAGTACAGAACAGATGTTTTGTGTCTTTTTCAGATAAGTTACTATTCCATGTGCTCCTGTCTGAGCGACCGGAAACAGTACCCTTCCTTCTTCAGAACAATACCAAGTAACACCATCCAGGTGAATTTCTAAGTACATGTTCCACACATTTGACAGATACCTCCCTCTAGTGAGGGTAATTGATATTGCATATCACCTCATTTGCTTTTATGTATTACTGCTGGGTCCTAAGGTCTCTGTTGACAGCCTCAGAAGATAATTATTAGACCTTTTCGTTGTGGAATCTGTGTAGGAGATTCATTGATTTAGATCAGAAATTCAGTGGCCAAAGGTCAAGGATTTGAATGAACTACTTTAAGCACATATCCCTCCATCCTTATCCAATCAGGTGCAAGCTATGCTCCAGATTATGAGACGGTTCGGGTGGACCTGGGCAGGAATTGTGTTTTGCGATGATGTCTATGGCCACGATGTAGCCCAAATCTTCCAGTCTGAGCTGGCCCAGTCTGGTTGGGGTTGTCTGGCTTATTTTGAGGTTCTGCCCTGGGACAGTGACCCTGCTGAACTACAGAGGATTGTCTCTGTGATGAAGAAATCCACAGCTCGTGTGGTCGTCGCAGTTGAATATGGGATCCGTGTGATTAAACTCATGGACGAGGTCGGGGTTGTGATCCATGTTAATTTAAGAACTCATGATTCTAAGGAGTCTGAAATGAGTAATATTGAAGTGAAGACATCCTTTCGTCTGTAAAAAATCGATTGCTATTTAATTGCAAGCAATTTGTTTAATTGCAAAGCAATTTAATTGCGATTCAATTTATTATTATTAGTATTATTGTTATCATTATTATTATCATTATTATTGTTGTTGTTTTTGTTGATCACAATCAACAGGTGGTAAAGCAAAAGGTGACAGGTCTACAGTGGATAGCATCTGTAGCCTGGATAACAGACCCAAAGCTCCAGACTCCTCGCTACCTGCCGTACCTGAGAGGCACCCTGAGTATTGCCCTCCGTCGTGGAGAGATATCAGGCCTCAAGGACTTCTTGTTGAAAATACATCCTCAAAATGACCTCGTCAACAGCCATGAAAATATCCTAGTGAGTCTTTTGTTTAATTTCAAGGTCCAAGGTGATCGTCTATATTGTTACATCTTGTGTACAGGTACATGAGATTGAAGAATAGTTTTGTTTGGCTCCTCGGACATTGACTGTGTTTACATGAACGATATTTCTTCATTCATAATTCTGATCAGAAATTCCAACTTAACGATTTACATTGTATAAAAAAAGTGAACCTCGTTTACATGCCTCAAAGCATTTAATCAGAGTATAACTGTTGACATTTGGCACTAAGTGGTTCTGCCTGTTTTTCTTTCTGTAAATTCTCTTCATGGACCCACGGTGCCATGTCATTATTCCGACAGCCCACTATTCCGACTACCCGTTAGTCCAACTAGCCCTGTTATAACTAACCATATCCCTAACCTCACACTAACCTAATGGTTGGAATAATGGGATGTCGGAATTATGAGCTGACCACTGTGTCCTCAGCTAATTCTGTTTCTGCTCTTCTTTCTTATTGAGCAAATTACACACTCGAAAGTATTTTACAAAGTGACTATGCTGTGCTATATGCTGCCTATGATATCATTCTATAACTTTAATTTGACATCATTGTATATAAATGTCAAAAGGTTTATACACTCTACTCTCAACTAGAAAGAAAATTCCTTCCGATCAGAGACCGCATCGGAATAATTCTCTTCCAAGTGTCGTGTTTAAAATATGTATTTTATTCTGATTGAGCTGTCGTTCTGAATATTAATGAGGGTCCATGTAAACATAGTCATTGTAGCAGCATAGGAACAGCGATACAGACAACATGATAGAAAAAACATGTACAAGCTCACAACGCGTTTGCGTCACATTGTGAGCTTGTAGATCGGCTTGTTTGAAGTGAAAGTCAGGGTATGTGTGTCTGTGGGGGTTATTGGAGAGCTTGTGACTACATTGGATCCATTGGAACACAGGTTTTCCAATGGATCTCAGCTTTGGACTTATGTGGTTTACACCTGACAAAGATTATTCTGGTTCTTGACTGTCCACAGCCCTCCTTTGAAACACTGACCACTGAAATGGTACTATATTATAATGAGCATTAGTAAGGACCAACTATATGAAGACACACACACACACACACACACACACACACACACACACACACACACACACACACACACACACACACACACACACACACACACACACCTTCTTCTCTTTCCCCTTTCAGAAATGATGGAGCTTGCAACAAAACTAATTTAATCCACTTTTTTTACACACAACAAAACTGCTTCTGATACGGCTGGAGGGAAAATCAAATCCGCTGATGCGTGCGTCTGTCCGCGAAATAAACAGCATTTTAATCTACGATTTGAATCTGACGTCTGTTTTTAATTATTCACATGATACTGTATCTTGCTACCATAATTGACGGCCACAGTCATGGAGTGTACACGAGTGTATGTGCTCAATTGCCAAGCAGACACATGGCCCAACTAACTCCACATTTTCCCCCAAAATTCCTCAATATTCTGCCTGTGACACCAGCTGCTTCGCATCCCATCACTGTACTTGCAGGATGTACAATTAATATCAAACGCATTATGCTCCAATACTTATGCAAATCACTTCGCCAACACAAAATTCACGTCCGGGTGTTTCTTTTCACCAGCCAATCACCTTTCACGTTGCCACGTCCGTTGCCACGTCGCGCTGACGTACGCTAAACAGCGTACGCTGCCGTGCGCACAATGCAAAGTTTAATTATCAATTTTGTTTCATCAGGTGAGGCGGTTTTGGGAGCACACATTTCAGTGTAAATTTGCACCCCTTCCATCAGAGTGGGTGGGTGCTGGTGGAAGGGTGTGTACTGGACAAGAGGACCTAGGCACAGCAGAAACTACCCTGTTGGATGTGTCTAACCTCCGGGCAGAGTATAATGTGTACAAGGCTGTGTATGCTCTGGCCCATGCCCTCCATGACATGTTGCAGTGTGTGCCAGGAAGAGGGCCTTTCAATGGGCACAGCTGTGCCAGTTTGCAGACAATACAGCCATGGCAGGTGTGATATTAATAAACGGTTCACTAGAGTTTCTTGTTGGATTTAATTTTGAATAATAACATAATGATAAAATAAAAAATAAAATATTATTACATTGTTACAAAGCATGAAAGACTGACATACTAATAAACTGTATATATAATGTTCTAGTGATAAAATTGATGCAAGAAAATACTTATCTGCAGGAAATGTTTACCAATGTTTCACTTTTTATATGTATTATGTGCTGGGATACAGAATTATTATTATTTCAATTATTATAATAATAATATTAAGTCTCTTGCTCTTCATAATTTTGTTCATCACCATTTCCAGCTTGTGTGGTACCTGGCAAAGATCAACTTCACTACATCATTTGGTGATATTGTATCATTTGATGAGAATGGTGATTCTTTACCAATCTGTGATATATTGAACTGGGCGTGGCTCCCTGATGGAAGCACACAGTTTCACAATGTAGGTGTGTTCAAGAAGTCAGCCTCCGCGGATGAAGAACTCATCCTTGATGAAGACAGAATCTTCTGGAACTTTGAAACCAAAAAGGTCACTTTGGCTTTATAAAATAATTTATGTTGTTAATGTTAATCACGATGTGAATGTAATTTCGTTTGAACTGATATTGATCTCTGTTTCTTTCCTCGGTAGCCTCCTCGTTCAGTGTGCAGCGAGAGCTGTTCCCCTGGAACCCGTGTAGCCAGAAGGAAAGGAGAACCTGTCTGCTGCTTTGACTGCATTGCTTGTTCTGAGGGAGAGATGAGCAATAAGACTGGTTGGTTTACATTATGTGTGTACATTATGCTATCTTTAGGCTGATACTGTACTTGTCTGTCCCTTTAACCTTCTCTTCTTTGTTAGACTCTACAGAGTGCACCAGTTGTCCAGAGGACCTCTTTTCCAGCCCCCAGCGTGACCACTGTGTACCAAAGAGCGTTGAGTTCCTCTCCTACCATGAGGCCCTGGGTATCTCCTTGACAGCCATCTCATTGCTAGGCACACTTATCTGTGCCATTGTCCTGGGAATCTTCGTCTATCATCGAGACACACCCATGGTGCGCGCCAACAACTCAGAACTCAGCTTTCAACTTTTGCTGTCACTCAAACTGTGTTTCTTGTGCTCACTTCTGTTCATTGGCCGTCCCAGCCTCACCACTTGTCAGCTGAGACATGCAGTATTTGGGATCAGCTTTGTGCTGTGTGTCTCGTGTATCCTGGTAAAAACTATGGTGGTAATAGCCGTGTTCAAGGCCTCCAAGCCTGGCGGTGCAGACATTATGAAGTTTTTTGGTGTTATGCAGCAGAGAGGAACAGTTCTGGCTCTTACTTCTATCCAGGTAATAATCTGCATAGCCTGGCTTGTGTCTGCCTCTCCAACTCCGCATAAAAACACACAATATCAAAGTGATATGATAGTTTATGAGTGTGATGTGGGATCAACAGTTGGTTTTGCAGTCTTACTAGGTTATATTGGTTTACTGGCACTCCTCAGCTTCGTCCTAGCATTCATGGCAAGGAATCTTCCAGACAACTTCAATGAAGCCAAGTTAATCACTTTCAGCATGTTGATCTTCTGTGCCGTGTGGATAGCCTTCATCCCAGCATATATCAGCTCGCCAGGCAAATATGCAGATGTAGTGGAGGTATTTGCCATTTTAGCATCTAGTTCTGGCCTTGTGTTTGCACTGTTTGGACCAAAGTGTTTTATAATCCTTTTGAAACCTGAGAGAAACACCAAGAAGTCCATCATGGGTCATGGTGCCACCAAGACGTAGAAGCATTAATTAATACATTTTCTGTACTATTTTATAACAATTACGTATAAGGATATATTTGATTGCTGATCACCTTGTTGGTAATAGATTCAGTTTTATACTAGATTAGACTACATCCAGTCAGAGATGCAAACATTTGTTATCTATCAATATTGATGAAACGTTGATTACTCTCCCTCAAAGACTGAGCTTGGTGATTTTAGACCTACAGTACATAGACAAGAAAAATGTGCAGCTCATCATTCTCTGTGAGTCAAAATAAAAGGCAAATTATTTATAGGTTTTGAATTGGAAATTTACCTGTTAGCTGCATTAGTTTTGAAGGCCTCCGGTTTCAATGGGTTAAAGCTGCTTTGTGTGATATTTTCATGATCAAAAGGTAAGAAAAATATATTCTCTTTTGAAGGCCATTCATGCAGATTTTTCTAAAGCATGTCTTCAACTGCTGGTCTAACTCTACGCTCCCTTGTTGCTCACCCCTCCCATAGCCTTGCTTCCCACTATGGCATTATTCAGTGCAGGAAAATCACTTAATTCTGCAAAGACTCCATATAGGAGGTGTAGGTGTCAATGTCATCAACATGTTTATGGACATTTCTTTACAGTGTGACAGAAAGCAGACACTGATGTAAACACCTTCTCACATTAACTCATTTGCAAGTTAATTGTTTTTCCCAGTTATAACCAGTGGGACCAATCATGCAGTATACAGTAGGTCCTTGTAATGAGACCACCCCTATACTAATATACTAATTCATACAAATTAAGTATTCATCCAGGTTCAGGATAGTGCAGGCTACCAGTGCCACCCCAACTTCCCCAAATTTGGATTATTTGAAGTGTCCAAAGGCAGAGGACGTTTATTTTTTGTATTTTTTTCATCCAAGGTAAAAGTATGACAGTGTCAGTCTGTGGTGCAACATGTATTCTTGTGTAAAGATGGGACCAACAGGAAGTTGCTGTCATATAATGAAGAGAGAGCTTTGTGCTGCTCTGTTTGGAGAAACACACTATACTTGTTAGTAATAAGTCATACAACAGGTAGTTCCGACCAAGCAATATGATTGGTTGAAAAAGGCTCTCTAGCCATGCTCAAACAAGCATGGCAGCACAACTATAGCCGTTCTCGTTTTTTGGGCGGATTTTGTTACTTTTTTTTAAACTTTATTTTGGTTTTAGGGTTAGGTTTAGGGTTAGGTTAGGGTTAGGTTAGGGTTATGTTATTTAATTCTTATTTTTGCCTGATTTGACCGATTTATTATCAAAAGATTAATAATAAAAAAAATCGATTGGGTGGGCCAGCTTTCTACGTGGGCCCGCCCACCCGTGGCTACGCCCCTGAATGATACTAATCAACATATAAAAATCAGCTGTGCTGATCAGGAGTCTTGACCAAGGGGCAAGGCTGAGATATTTACTATGAGGCCAACCCGGATGTTTAGTAAATGTCCAGCGAGAGGCGCTGTTTCACCCGTGCCGACCTGCTGAGTTCAGGAAGAATTTATTTTAACGCAAGCCGATGGGTTTTTGAGAGACAGCGAGATCCTAATGTGGCGGTGGCGTGCGCCGCGGCGGTTGTGGCGGACGCCGCGTGCGCCGCGGCGGTTGTGGCGGACGCCGCGAGCGCCGCGGCGGTTGTGGCGGACGCCGCGAGCGCCGCGGCGGTTGTGGCGGACGCCGCGAGCGCCACGGCGGTTGCGGACGCCACAACCGCCGTGACAACCGCCCAAAGCGCCGCGAGCGCCACGTAGGGTCCGCCATCCGATCCATCGACCATATCTGCGCTCTTCTGGCGCAGCCCCCCCCCCCCCCCCCCGGGACGCCCCCCCGCCCAAGGGGTGGATAGTAATAATTGTATATTTTGCGCATTTGATCCAGAGCAGTTGAGATTTGATTCGGCCATATCTTCTGAATTTAACTTGTATTTTTATAATTGTATTTTTTATATGATCTGTAAAGTTTATATTTTCATTTGCTACCAGGCATGAATTTATTATAATTTATTAGATATGTTTTTCCTTATTTTCTTTCTTTATTTACACGTGCGTAATAAACGAAGCATTTCAGATTTCATCCGCCCAGATCTTTCTGAATTTTACTTGAATTATTATAATTTTAATGTTTATATGATCCGTAAATTTTATATTTTCATGTGGTATCAGGCATGAATTTATTTTAATTCATTTTATTATTTTATTTCATTTATTTACATGCGCGCAATTACACACGCATCTAACTATTGGACTCAGCTCTTTGCTCTTATAAGCTAGCTCTATAGCTCTTATCGGTCATAAGTCATATTCAGATAATGTCCTCATAGAAAGCGATATATACAAATGCAAAGTGTAAATTAATCTCTTATATATTTGCTTTACGAGCAGGGGTTCTCTCCGATGGCTTGGAGGGTCTCGGTGCGGCTGCAGAGTTCACCTTGAAATGTGTCATTACAATTTTACTGTAGCCTAATCCACAAAAGTGTGACTGACTGTTAATTCCTTGTGTCAATACATTGTGTTTTTATCACCGGTGGCAGTATTATTATTATTATTATTATTATTGTTAATAGACCTTGCAACATATATGTTAGAGCAACTTAAGTGCTTGCAGAACTTAATAATATAAGCACACTTATTCTCCAGGCAGACAGACAGAAACTGTCTGTCTGTCTGTCTGTCTGTCTGTCTGTCTGTCTGTCTGTATATTATGTTACGTGCATAAATTAAGCTTGGGTCATTGGTCAATGAACCTGGTGTGTCGGTCAGAAAATAACTGATCTATAAACTCACAACTCATCGCATCCTCATTCATTTCACTGGTTAAATGCAACAGACAGACAGCCAGCCGATCAACAAGCTCTGCAGCGCGATAGATAGATAGATAGATAGATAGATAGATAGATAGATAGATAGATAGATAGATAGATAGATAGATAGATAGATAGATAGATAGATAATATAAATATATTATACTGTAGGCTACACGGTTATAACCAAACATAATTATGATAGGCTATATTATTATATTAGGCTATTAACATTATGCAAGCTAATTATATTTACCATGGTTACGTCAATAAGAAGACAGACAGATCTATATATCTGTCTGTCTGTCTGTCTGTCTGTCTGTCTGTCTGTCTGTCTGTCTGTCGGACGGACGGACGGACTGACGGACGGACGGGCACATGTAAATAAATGAAATAAAATAATAAAATAAATTAAAATAAATTCATGCCTGATACCACATGAAAATATAAAATTTACGGATCATATAAACATTAAAATTATAATAATTCAAGAAAAATTCAGAAAGATCTGGGCGGATGAAATCTCAACATTTTCGTTTATTACGCACGTGTAAATAAAGAAAGAAAATAAGGAAAAACATATCTAATAAATTATAATAAATTCATGCCTGGTAGCAAATGAAAATATAAACTTTACAGATCATATAAAAAATACAATTATAAAAATACAAGTTAAATTCAGAAAGATATGGCCGAATCAAATCTCAACTGCTCTGGATCAAATGCGCAAAATATACAATTATTACTATCCACCCCTTGGGCGGGGGGGCGTCCCGGGGGGGGGTCCCGGGGCGGGGGGGGGGGGGGCACGCAGGTGGGGGGGGGGGGGGACAGGTGGGGGGGGGGGGCTGCGCCAGAAGAGCGCAGATATGGTCGATGGATCGGATGGCGGACCCTACGTGGCGCTCGTGGCGCTTTGGGCGGTTGTCACGGCGGTTGCGGCGGTTGTGGCGTCCGCCACAACCGCCGCGGCGCTCGCGGCGTCCGCCACAACCGCCGCGGCGCTCGCGGCGTCCGCCACAACCGGCGCGGCGCTCGCGGCGTCCGCCACAACCGCCGCGGCGCCCGGATGGCGGACCCTACGTGGCGCTTGCGGCGCTTTGGGCGGTTGTCACGGCGGTTGTGGCGTCCGCCACAACTGGCGCGGCGCTCGCGGCGTCCGCCACAACCGCCGCGGCGCTCGCGGCGTCCGCCACAACCGGCGCGGCGCTCGCGGCGTCCGCCACAACCGCCGCGGCGCCCGCCACCGCCACTTTGGGATCTCGCCCCTCCTGGGGTTTTTACCAACTTTCAGACTCGATTTTCTTACCTTAATAAAAACTTTCATAAATACTATATGCTTCCAGTCGCTAGTTTAAAGTCTCCTTTCAATCATCATATTTTTCTTTTTGGTAAATTATGGTCCCATTTATTCTAAAATTGACGATAAAGTAGTGTGCTGTTGGAGGGGCGTGGCTTCATCCTGATGATTTTGATTGACATCTACACAGAAGGTGGGCGTGTCATTCAGTCAGTCCTGTGCTGAGTTTGCAGGTGGGTGTAATTCAGATGAAACTCCGATGAAAGTGAACTTTGTTTTAGAATTTCATCTTATGTTTAGCATATTTTGACTTATCAGTAACTTTAACCCTTTCACAGCTTGTGTATTCTATCTATCACGTTCATTTTACGGTGATTTTGGAGGGCGAAAATGACGTGTTCGGCTGTCGGATGCACTAATCGATGGGGTGGAGATTATTCTTTTTTCCGGTAAGTAGATTTATATTTCATTTGTTTTGGTGATAGCTTGTTTGTTGATTGCCATTTTTTGGAATATGATACAAATATGCATGCACTAACGTATGCACCATGCATCGTGTTGTAGCAGTCAGTATGAAATCTTGCTTCGCGTGTAGCATCGTCGCCGCTTGCCGTGTGAAAGGAAAGGACCTTTAATGTATGGCTGATATATACTTTACAAATCAGTGTCGCTTGCCTTGAAAAGTTTGTAAGTCAAATTGAACATCGTGTCGCTAGCTTGTCAATCAGTTTGTCCACGGATATTATCAAGACGGCCGGGGTCATTCATCGGTCATCATATGACTTGCTTGTATCGTCTTGCAGGCCAGGGTTATCAAACATTTTTGTCTAGGGCACATGTACATAATGTTTTCATCCACGGCACCCCTGAATTACATTGTTACTTTGTAGAACCTTACATTTATGTCATATTACGATACGTAAATATGTAAATATTTCCCCCTATAATACAATATGTAAGGAGGAAAACTTGAGAGAATATCTGTTTCCATTATGATGACAGATACAGTAAATAACTATATACTTGACTTTTAATCACGTGAACCCCAATATCCCTATTCTAGGGTGAAATTTTGCCAAAAATAGCAGATCTACACGCTTGCAAGCTTGTAGATCTGCTATTTTTGGTTGTAGATTGAAAAAGAACGCACGAAGTACAGTGCCAGCAATACGTGTAGAGGGTGTAAGTGGTTGAGAAACCCATGTCTATTGTGGTTTATGTAAACATGAACGTCGAGTGCATTTATTTCGTGCAATCAATTCTCAAAATGCTGTTTGTAGAAGTAACCTACATCCACACAGAATGCACATGTAAGGAAGCTATAAAGAAGAAACATATTTAATATTCAATGCTATTACGATGTTCACCGTGAATATACAGTCTATGGAATAAAGTCATCCACCCAGTATGAATGAACACTTTTGCGTCCCTTTTTAGAAAAATTACATGGTGTTGTAGGAGGTTATGTGTTCATAAAACATACATACATACGTACAAGCTTAGGACACATTGCACCCGTGGCGAGTGTGTCTAATTGTGGCTTAATGTGACACATTTTAATAATGGCCCAAAGTGCTCATATTATTTAATGTACATTGTCCCTTTTATAAATGTACAATTTTAATTGCAGATTCAAAATGTGTGATGCTTTGTCGGTATTAACTTTTAATATTCACATCATTCCATTTGCACAACAGTTAATGTGTGTCTGTCTGTCTATCTAACAGTTTTCCTAAACAAAAAGAGAGGCTGAGGGTATGGATTGTGAGGATGAGGAGAGACCGTTGGGAGCCTAAAGATTCCTCAACACTGTGCAGTGCTCACTTTGAGGCTGATCAGTTCCTCCCAAATGTGAAGGTAAAACAATGTCCTTGAATTCTTCAGAGTGATCATCAAAAGTGCATTCTGTTTTAACTACTGATAATCAGTTTGTTTTTAAGACAGTTATTGAGGATATGCTCACAGCATGGCAAAGAACTGACATTACATAAAATTCCCCAAAAAGTAGCATCATGATTGTCAGATGTACAGAGGACAGGAAATCCACTTTTCCAGTGTTCTATCTCTCACTCAGATGCTGCTTTGGGTGTCTATGGAATTAAAACTGCCATCCCTCTCATAGTATCTCAGGGATGGCAGTGACATCCAACTACAGTGTTGCAAAATATATGCTCAGGCCAAAATGCTTTTAAGGACATTTTCTACGTGTTCTGCAAATGTAAATACCATTGGGGTTATTCAAGTAATTTCGTAAGTAAGCAATAGATTTATGCTTGCTTATTATGCTTCCCCATTTTTAGATTGAATAGTAATTGAAACATAGCCATTTTAATCTCCTGGCAGCCATCAATGACACTTTCTGCCTTTGTGGGAGCTACATTTTCCTAGATTATTTTTGTATGCTTAGTTAGCATGCCCAATAGTAACATAATTCATAATTTGTATGAATTTATGGTGTGTTCAACCTATACTGAGCCATCTAATATTGGAGTTTCTGCATACTGGCCAATAGTGGGCCAGCCCAAGTTGAATGCAGGGCTTTTGAAAATCTTACACCCACACCTAACACCATGTCAAAAATCTAAAACCTGTCACTAAGTGCACAATCTTTATGAGTGTTGACATAATTCTCTCACAGCTATTACAACTATAGCTTGTAGCAGTTTGTCCGAGCTAATCTCGCAAACCGCTGATGCTTGTGCACATTGCCAGTAGGTCACAAACATATCTCCACTATTTTTTCTCACATATGTTTTACACTTTTTGCAATATCTAACTGTAATTGTATTTATCATGTGATTATTTTCACAAATGTGTTCAATTATGCCAATTATCTTATTAAATATGCACAATACCAAACGTTCCTCAGCAGAAATGGATTCTACTGGTATAATTACCTTAGGGTCAACTGTTTATAAGAACATTGGATTCCAAAAAGTATTGTCTAGAAGTCATATAAATGATTCACACACATCACGGTTTCTTATGGCTTGTTTAGAGTGATTACTGTCATTAAGCTACTGAATTGGAAGATGTATCATACCAAAATATAAACTAGAGACATGTAGGAATACAAAAATACAAAAACTTTACGGCCCTGGACTAAAAGGCTTAGAGTGGCATACAACGATGCCATGAGGTTACTACTTTGTGTTCCTAGGTGGCATAGTGCCAGTCTGTTGTTTACTTCTGTTGATGTGCCCACTTGTGAGGCACTGTTAAGGAAAATGATGTACACTTTTATGCAGCGCCCGTAAGTGTCTAACGACAGTATCATAGTGGAACTAAGAAACCCTATGTTGTTACTATTAGGGCAGGTACACACTGTAGGACTTCTAAGTGGTTGTGGAGTCATCTGATCCTTAGGCATTTCTTTTTTATCTTTTCCCCATGTTGTATGTCATCGTATGTTACCTTCTGTCTGAAATAAGGATTACTATATACAGATAATTGTATATCAGCTAATTACACAGTACATTTTGTATCTATAGCTGGTGAGGAAAGTGGCTGTATGCCATTTATTTTTGTTTTAAAGTAAAAAAAAATTAGTATAGGATACACACTCTTAAGAAGTCTGTATCACAATATACCTCCTCTTTTTCTGTATTTTCTATTTAGGGCACTAAGGGCAGGAAACTGAAGCACGATGCTGTGCCTACCATCTTCAACTTCCCAACACGTTTGATGTGGAGGAAGCACGTTGAAAGAACCAGGCAGACTAGGGCAGTAAGTATGGCTGTTGAGGTAAGTGACATTCCGTCTATCAGTACCCTGCCTCAGTTTCATGAGGCAGAGGTAAGTGACATTCCGTCTACCAGTACCCTGCCTCAGTTTCATGAGGCATCAGGACCTGTTGCACCTCTGTGCGTTGATATTGAAGCTGTTACCGACAATGGAGATAGTGGTTTTGATCCTAACAATGCCATTGTGATGCAACACACTGATGAGACCATGGTTGTTGACAGCGTGTATCATGAGGACATTAGTATGATTGTTGATGAGGTTGTAATTGCTAATCAAACTGAGTGTAGAGTTGATCAACAAACAATTGAGCATGATCATAGGTATTGCAAAGATATTACAAAGTCACCACAACCGCACACCTCTGTGGTGACTGATCGTAGCTGCCCTATTTTGGAGTCTCCTAGAACACTAAAACGTAATCAGGGTAAACTAAGGGGTACGCTTGTTATTCTTCGCAAAAAGCTTAGGTTGAAGAATCAGCAGACAAGGAGATTGAAATCTAAAGTAAAGTCCTTGAAAGAAATTACAAAGACTCTTCAGAAAAGGTTGCTGATCTCAAATGAATGTGCGTCTCTGCTGGATTCTCTAAGTGATGTTCCTAAACAAATTGTATTTAGAATGCAACAGAAGAAGTCAGCAGCATTTTCTGAGGAACTAAAACAGTTTGCGACTACATTACACTTTTACTCTGCGAAGGCATATGATTTCGTGAGAAAGGAGTTCCTAAAAGCATTGCCACACCCTCAAACAATTCGCGATTGGTACAGTAGTGTCAAGGCAGATCCAGGATTTACCTGTGCATCCTTCACAGCTCTGAAAAGTCATGTAGCTAAGAAAAGGGAAGAGGGTAAGGATACAATCTGCTCACTGATGATGGATGAAATGTACATTCACAAGCAAATTGAGTTTGGTGGAGATCAAATTCATGGCTATGTCGACCTTGGTAACGGTGAAATAGACAACACAGTAGCCACGCAAGCACTGGTCCTCATGGTTGTATCGGTCAACGAGTCATGGAAAATCCCCATTGCATACTTCCTCATCAGCAGCATGACTGGACAAGATCGGGCCAACATTGTCAGAGAGAGCCTTATTCGCCTTCACAAAATCGGTGTTCAGGTTGTGTCACTGACATGTGATGGACCGTCGTCAAACTTTTCCATGATCCAACATCTTGGTGCCAAAATTAACATCACAAACATGACACCTCACTTTGATTTTCCAGTGGAAATAAATAATGATGATGCAGCTGAAGGCTCCCCTGCTCTCCCACATGAAGATGAAGGTCCCCCTGCTACCCCCAAAAAGGTACATGTCCTGTTGGATCCATGTCACATGTTAAAATTACTGCGAAATGCATTTTCTACAGCTGAAGTGATGGAAACAGAAGATGGGCAGCAGATCAAATGGGAGTACATTAAACAGTTAAACACACTTCAAGAGAAGGAAGGTCTGCGCCTTGGAAACAATCTGAGATTGGCACACATCCAGTGGCGACAACAAAAGATGAAGGTCAACCTAGCAGCACAGCTGTTCAGCAACAGTGTAGCACATGCCCTAGACTACTGTGACAAAAACCTCAAATATCCCCAGTTCAGTGGATGCACGGCTACAGTAGAGTTTATAAAAATAATTGATGCAGCTTTTGACGTCCTTAATAGCCGCAATCCAATTGGTAAAGGAACTAAAGCACCTATGAAGCCGTCAACAATTCATCGTGCCAGGGATATTCTACAGAAAGCAGAGTCATGTCTCCGTGGGCTCAAGATTAAGGACAAGAAAAATAATTGGGTCTACATGCATACCACTCCGCGGAAGACTCCCATTTTGGGCTTCATCGCATGTTGTAGAAGTGTCGTCAACATTTATGAAGACCTTGTGGAGAGACCAAGTGCACCAAGCAGATACCTTCTGACATACAAGTTGAGTCAGGATCATCTGGAGCTGTTCTTCTCTGCTATCAGAGCACGTGGGGGTTTTAACAACAACCCCAATGCAAGACAGTTCCGTGCGGCCTACAAGCGACTTCTTGTAAGGCACCAGGTGAAGACGGGCACAGGCAACTGTCTTCTTCTTGACAACACGGACATCCTGGATTCAGCACCAGCAAGCGTCAACATTGCACGCCGAATAGATGTGGAGCCTGTGGAAGTGGTTTTCCCCGAAGAAGACGACATTCCTAACCTCCCCGATGAGATGAACCTCTCAGCATTCAAGCAGGACGCCATCATGTACATCGCAGGCTTCATCGTAAAAAAGATTAAGGAGAAGATCACCTGTATGCCTTGGTCACAGGCGCTGACGAAGGAATTTGACCCCACACCTTCTTTTATTAAATTAAAGAGCAGAGGTGGCCTACAAAATCCATCTGACGGCATTTTAGCAGTTAGCCAGGCCACCGAGAAGTACTTTCAGAGAATGCTGAATCTTAATGGGGGGAAGGTTCCACAAGGACGGGGAACAACTGCATCAATTGTGAGCGAAGTCCTTGAAGATAGTTTGGGGAAAAACCTTTTCCCGGAATTAGACGGCCACATGTTTGATATGTGTGTAGAAGCAAACCATGTACACGTTCTGGTCAAGATGGCATCTGCCTTGTTCTGCAAAGTCAGGTTGAATCATTTGGCAAGAAGGAAGACAGAACAAATTAAAGAAGGCAAGCTTGTACGCAAGCGACTCACCAAATTAGTTCATTTTTATGGTGATTAATGAGAGTGCAATGTGCTGTACAATTTCATGTACTGTGTCAACATTAATTTTGTCACGTTAATTTTCTATTTGTATATACATGTTGCATGTTCTGTTGTTTGTCTTTTGTGACCAAGTGAAGTGCCACATTTTTGTCACGTATGTTAATTTATATTTGTATATATATGTCGCATGTTCTGTTGTGTGTCTTTTGTGAGCATGTCAAGTGCCACATTTTTGTCACGTATGTTGATTTATATTTGTATATATATGTTGCATGTCCTGTTGTGTGTCCTTTGTACATTTGCACTCTCATTTAAGAATGGCCAGAAATCACAATATTCATGGACACACAAATCAAACCCTGGTTGTCTCCGCCAGGCCGAAAGGCATGGCGAGAGAGTATGTTTTACCCCCTGTCCGTCCGTCCGTGTGTCCGTGTGTCCGTCCGTGTGTCCGTCCGTCATTCGATCTGTCTGTGTACAGCTAATCTCCGGCACCGTTGGCTTACTCGCAGCCAAACTGTGCACACACAGTCCCTGGATACCAGAGCAGAACCTCTGCCCCAAATTTTTCACAGGGACCTGTTATAGCGCCACCAGGAGGCCGATTTGTGCAAAACACATTTTTTGACAGTACTCCTACAGATTTTGTCCAAAAATCCCGCAAATCGGTACACAGTATCTCTACAGTCATTAAACGAAACGGGTCTTTCAGATTTCTCATATTCCATCCTGATTGGCTAAAAATGTCTTCCAAAGTTTGCAGGAGTGCTCCGTTTTGAACAAAATGCCTCAAATCATGAACACAGCATGCACTTTCCGAGAAATTTTGCAAGCACATTCCCATTAGGCCGAGGAAGAACTACCATTTGAACATTTTTAAATCAGCCTCATGGTGGCGCTATAACAGGCCGATTCGTGTTTTTACCTATAATTGCACCGATCTGTGTAAAACTTTGTATGCACACTCCCTATAGGTCAAGGAAAAACCTTTGCCCTGCATTTTTCACATCTTAAAACTACTCCTTCCAATTGCATCCAAATTTCACGCAAATCGGTACACATGATCTCTATAGTCATGTGATCACGACGGATGTGTTTGATTTTTCATACTCCATACTGATTGGCTAAGATTGACATCTAAAGTTTGCATTATTGGCTTGTTTTGAACAAAATTCTGCAAATCATGAACGCACCGTCCAATTGCGCTCAAACTTTGCACGCACATTCACACTATGTTGAGGAACAAATGCCACCCTTTTAACATTGGCCTGTTATAGCGCCACCAACAGGTCTAATTCAGCAAAACACATGTTTTTGACAAAATGCCTCAAATCATGAATGCAGTCAGTGTCCGATTGTCGTGCAAGGCCTAAGAAGAAATAGCACCCTTTTCACGTTGGCCTATTATAGCGCCACCAGGAGGCCACAGTAGCCTACCTGACCTGGCGGAGACCTGTGCTCCGAGGAGCACTTTTTCTAGTTTCCTATGTAGAAATATTTCTTAGAGCCAGCAAAAAAGTGGCCTGAGTATTGATTATTTCAACATGAAAGCCAAACGTTGCCCACCCATCTGAAGTTCCCATTCATTGTACACTCAGCTGTTGAATCTGTTTTTTGACTAAAATCAAACCCTGGTTTCATGGTTTCCTATGTTGAAATATTTCTTAGAGCCAGCAAAAAAGTGGCATGAGTATTAATTATTTCAACATGAAAGCCAAACATTGCACGCCCATCTGACGTTCCCATTCATTCTACTCTCAGCTGTTGAATTTGTTTATTGAGGCCAATCTCGCTAAATGTTGACCCTTCACTGCATGCCTCAGTATTTGATTATTTACTTTCCCTCAACAAAATAGTTCAATATTTCTTGGAGTCTGCAACAAAGAGACACAAGTAGGTAGTGAACTATATGTAGCATTTGAAGTAATGCCACCTCCATATGTGAAACGTTATGAATGTATTGTACATAGTTCCCATGTAGCTCATATTTGTATATGGACCAAATGAAATGTCTGTATACAGTTAGAAAAATGCAATAAAAGTTTTTTTTTCCTCAAACTGCAGTTTTAATATTGCCAAGTGTTATTTTTTATGCATTTGTGTAGTGGTGTGTTTGTGTTGTTGTGTTTTATTTGTTTCATTACATGATGCATTTAATATTCCATTTTATGTATTACTCGACTTGTGTTTGCTCTTCATATTTTCTAGTTTATTTCATTTATATGTGTGTATGTGTGGTGTTTTGGGTTCTTTTTAAGTGAAGCTGCTTTAATCTACCCCTTTGTCTGCCAGAGACATGCAATTACCAATACATAATACACCTGTAGTAGAGATGCACCTGTTTTCTTCTAGACTCTCCTGTCTGTCTGTCTAGTCTCTCTCCTTTCGCTCTTCTCTCCCTCCACATCTCTCTATTTAGGAATCAACACGAGGCACTTGAGATGACCGCAAACACATTTGACATCCCACAACCGACTCTCGTCAATTAGTACATTTTGAAGGTGATTAATGAAAGTGCAATGTGGTGCAAGTGTACAAAAATGTACTGTGTCAACATTATTTCTGTCACGTTCATTTATATTTGTATATACATGTCGCATGTTCTGTTGTGTGTCTTTTGGCGATGTGCCACATTTTCGTCACGTATGTTAATTTCTATTTGTATATAAATGTTGCATGTCCTGTTGTGTTGTCTTTTGCACATTTGCACCCTCCTAAATTGATATGCGTGTATGTGTGCTCTTAGGGGTAGATTCAAGCAGCTTCATTTCAGCCTCCCAGACAATCAGTTTGCAATTGTCACTATACCTGTTGTAGATATTTTTTTTAACCAGTCTGTCTAGTCTTTCTCTCTTTTCGCTCTCTATCCCCTTCCTCTACATCTCTCTCTAGTAATTCACAGGAGTGCAGTAAGGACTTGCGATGACATCAACCACACTTGTGCTCAACGGCCGCCAGGAAGTACTGAGACTACATCCCACCACCCAGTCTCGTCGTTGCAGGGTTAGTCATCTGTACTATTTGCTCATTCCATTCCTGTGTGAAATCTTCACAAAAAGCTATTGTTAAATTAAACATAGCTGTTAATGCTCATACTCTGTTGTATTTTTTCAAATAAGATGTTAGTGCTTCTTGCACTTGAGAATCATCGTGAGAACCTTCCAGCAGCGCAGAAGAGGTTTTTAAGATAAGTCATGCACACATACAGTAATCTCTATTATCTCGTTATTATTATTATCTATTATTATATTATTATCTCAGACTAGGAGTACGTTCACTAAACCTTGTCTTTTTCTATTCATTCTATTCCTTCTATTCTCTCTTTCTAGCTTTCTCTCTCTTTCACCTTTCTCTTTCTCCTTTTCTCTCTTTCTCACAGGTGTTCCAATGATTGTCGGGTGCCATATTGAAGGGAGAAGCAAGCGGAGACTGGACGTCAATCATCTCTTCATCTTGGGACAAAGGCTGTTTCTTACATCACTCATCATTACTCTGCAATATGTAGAAGACTGTCATCCAGAACTCATCACCCACATTTACAATGATTTATTGGTGGCTGTTAATGACGTCACTGCTGTTGTGTACCGTTGAAATAGACACGGCCATTAGGTAAACACCCAAATGTGTTCAACGTCGTGAATTTTTTTTGTTTTTACCTTAATGCACACCACAATTTGACTTTATTGTAGCCTTCCTTTTAGCCTTTAAGATACTCAACGTGGTCTTCATAACATGAAGGTGACTGTAGGTTAGTTAAGGTAGTTTACGATATATTGTCAGACTTACACATTGTACATAAGTGATTCTCAAACATTTTACTTTCATGAACCCCCAAATTTGACATGCATTAGGCCACAGACCGCCTGCTGAAATCCATAGTGTAAATTTAACTTTTATAGTGTACAATTTGATAAAGAATTGATCTGTAAGGGTACAGTTTCAGATTATGTCACTTGGTTATTCAGGTGTTGGTTGAACTGTAACTGAACGTCTTGGCCCGTTCTGCATACAATTATGTATATCGTTGCTGTCGGGTAGAAACCCTGTCCAACTGATCCATTGTAGTTGTTTTTTAGTCACAAGAGCTTTTAAATCATTTTCATTAATTCGTCATCTAAAACCCACATACACACCAAACAACATTCAGTTTCTCTTAGTTTCAACAGTAAATAAACAGATCTACAAGCTATACAAGGTTTCTGCCAGACAGCGACGAGTAGGCTGTGTTGCAGCCACATCACTGTGTTAAGGATGTTTGCATTAACCCAGTAAGACCTGAGGCTGATTGTACGTACAAATGTCTTCTAAATTCTCTGTTTTCCGAACAACTGATGTTGCTATGTCATTGGTACTGAAATTGTTCCATGTCAAAGACACCCAAAATGATATGTATTTTGCTGTTGGACCACCATCTCAAAATATTTTGTTCCATAGACCCCCAGAAGCCATCTATCTGTCGATCGATCGATTCATCTAACCAGATTTTCAATCTAGTCTGCTTAGATGAATCTAACCAGATTTCAGATGATCGATTCATCTAACCAGATTTTCAATCTAGTCTGCTTAGATGAATCTAACCAGATTTCAGATGATCGATTCATCTAACCAGATTTTATACTTTGTGCTGTTCTAAAGTAGCATCTACAGCGTCACTTTGTGCCAATCGATCGATTGATCGCATGGCACAAAGTGACGCTGTAGTTGCTATTTTTGAATAGCACAAAGTATAAAATGTGGCTTAATGCTTTCCCACTTTTAATGGGTTAATAAACAGGTGTAGTACCTACTGTTTTCAAAAGGCCACTGAGTGCATAGGGATATACTTATTTTGTCTGTTGAAGATGGAGGTCTGGTAATCTAGTTTTTGCAGGTTCATTTATTACTCCGGTTCTTATACTGCTATGTTAGTGAGGGTCCATTGTGTGGCTGACCCCGAATTCATCTTTGTCAGACCTCCTGAATCTTTCTATTTTTTTAATAAATGAAGGCAATATTTTGTTTTAATAAATGTATTTTGCTTTCAATCTAATCATTGATTATAGTATCATCTTTACATATTGCTTGTCTTGTTTAAAAAGTCCAGGTGCCATTATTCAGGAGTCCTTGTGTGTGTGACAGTTAACTTAGCTTGGGAGGAAAAAACTATAAAAATATATTCATGTTTAAAGTTTCTGGTTTTACTCTTAAGTGCAAGGCAGGAACAAAGGGACCTGAAAGAGTATTTGAATGTACATTTGCTATGGTTAAAACCTCAAAATAAGTGATGCTGTTGGTAGAATCAGAATAATATTTATTAACAACTCAAGTTCAACCACATAGTCCACAAAAGGTTGGTTCACTGGTATTGGGTCCATGAGGAAGCAAAAGTCAGGCGAAGTGGTAGTGGACTTCCTGGAGGGAGAGACACTACCCTCCACTAATGACCCTTGCACCACCCGCTGTAGGGTGAGACCTTGTCTAGAGACCAGAGACCATGGGGTGGTAAGACTGGGGTGGTATACAGGGAATTAGGAATGGGTGTAGGGGACAAGGAAGAGCAGCTGGGAAGAGTGAACAGTGTTATGGACACAAATGCTGACAAAAAAATATCAAATTACAGTATATTAACAAAAACACATCGTCACACACGGCCTGACACTGTGAACAATGTTCAGTGCTACAAATAAATCCATTAAAACTCACCTTCAACAGCAGAAAACTATCAGACTTGAACTGTTTACTGTTGCTGAAGTTGGGCTTTAATGGACTCAGCAAAACTGTTTAAAAATATATCATTTCCCCTATTGGTGAAATGAACTCCATCACGAAGAAATAGCCCAGGAGTGTCAAACTTTATGTGAGGGTGATCTACAAAGCTGCCACTTAAACAATGAACATATGTAGCCATAACACTGTTCACAAACCGGCAACCCTTGTTGATCTTCCCCGGATTGGCACCAGTCTTCCATCTGCATCTCTGGGTGATGGCAGAGAAGACTATCTTCATCTGTGGATGCTGCAGATGGAGCTGGTGCAGGTCCTCCTTCATCACTGCGACTAGTTTGGCACTTGAGATGTCTCCAAGGTCATTGCCGCCGCAGTGGATCAGGAGGACATCCGGTGCTGCTCTCCCTTGTAGGGCCTGGTTAAGGAAGGGGAGGAGGTTTTTCCACCGCAGACCACCCCAGCCAAACCAATGGATGTAGCTGATGGCATCCACACCAAGGTTGTTCCCCATGGTCTCTGTAGCTCTCTGCTCACCGCGCCGGACATAGCTGTCCCCAATCACCCAAAGTGACACCATAGCTGTTGAGAAACATAAAAAGAGTTGGTTACACACATTTTAATAAAGTCAAGGCGATTCATATGACAGGTGTAGACTCAATGTACTTAAAATGAAATAAAAACCAGACTGGGCCAACGTGAAATATGACAATAATGACAATAATGATAACAAAAATAATAAATTAATACATCAGACCAATACAAGACATTATTAAATAGTTTATAAGAACAGTAAAAAGAGGAATAAATAGAAACGTTAGGCTGTACTAAAAAAAAATCTAGAAGCATAGTTTTAACCTTAGCTGTAATGTTGGTATTAGCATGCTTTTAAAAGAAAAAACTAGTAGCAGACCGTAGTTCATGTGGTAGATCATTTCATAGTAGGACCTTAATGTATGTATTGTATCATTAGAGGTTTAATGCAGCCACAAGCAACCTAACTATTAATGTTTGATTGTTTGGAAAATAGCAGATCTACTAGCTCACAATGGTGTTCTATTTTCAAATAGCCAAAGTTTAAATATGGCTGAAGTGGTTAATGTATGTTTTGTAATATTTCAAATCTAGAAAGTAACTAGTAGGCTAACTAAAGTTTTCAAATTATTGTAGTGGAGTCAAAAATACAATATTTGCATGAGAGTGGAATCGAAGTAAAAGTATTGGGGGGGGGGAAATGGAAATAAGTATAGTAAAAAAAGACCTCCAAATTATAATACAGTACTTGAGTAAATGTACTAGTTACATTTACTATAGCATCTAGGCTGCTGTTTTAAATAGGAGACATTATCTGATGATAAAGGGGAAGCAGCTAAGATATTCATTGACAATAATACGTTCAATAAAATGAATTATATTACTTGAAAATAGTGAAAAGATGCATGATAGGAGTGATGTTTCAAAGTTATGGTTACTCTTTCTTAGATGTAATATTTGTTCATTGTGGTGCATGCATGCAATTAGAAACCAGGATTAACACAGGCCAAGTATAAATAAACATTTTACCTCGAATTGAAAGACGACGTTTAGCGTTGATAAAAAAGTAGCTTTTTCTGTGACGCAGATCAGTGTGAGTGGGCGTGTACAAGGCTCTGTTGGGCGTGTGTGTGTTCCACATGGGACCCGCCCCCGCTTCGTGACGCTTTGGTCACATGTCTGCGTGACGCTTTGGTCACATGTCTGGTCTGAACCAATAGCGTATGAGACCTGACGGTGTTTACTGTATATATTAACTGCACACAGCCAAGGAAAGGCTTCATTTTCGGGCTGTAGAAAGCAGCGGAGTGGCTTTGTCCATTCTTTTTTACAGTCTATGGTCTTGACAGAGCAGAGCCGGCTAAGTGGCTAGGCTACCAGTTTGCAGTAGTAGCAGGGCTGCCAACACTCCTGGATCCTGCATGAGTCTCCTGGTTTTTGACCACATCTCCTGACACTCCCCTGGATCGTAATTTCTTCTGGTTTTCTCCTGGATTTGGTATCAAACTCCCAAAATTCACCAGAACACAGGAAATTACATCTACTATGTTCAAAAGTTTCTGGGGGGAAACCCCCAGACCTCCCGGTTCGGGGGTGTGGTCAGTGCATGCCAGTGCATACCGAGATATTAATGAATGGTTATTAATAAAGATGGGTCTTACATTACTTCAGTCATCAAATACATTTTTGTAGGCCTACTTTTTTATTGGATGAAATTGTACCCATTATTTTCCAATGCTAGTAAAGCAAGTCTGATAAAAGTATCAAACTCACAAAATTCACCAAAACACAGGAAATTACATCTACTCATCGTTAAAATTGGGGGGAGGACCCCCAGACCCCCCGCTAGCCACGCCCCCAACCAATCTCCTGGATTCTGACAGGCCAATGTTGGCAGCCCTGGTAGTAGTAGTAGTAGCTAAATGTGGCATTGATTTATTTTTATTTTTTCTATCGAATATCTTAATAACGATGAGATTGAGCTGACAGTTTAGTTTTGTTTCTCTGTGTTCAGTTTGGGAAAAGTTGTCTAGCGCACAGCCATCTCAATATTTGGTCTGAGTAAACAAGGACTCTGTCTCTGTCAGACCCCATCATGTATTTACAGGATAACAAGAGATAACACTTGCAAAAAGGTTGTTATTTTGAAAGCGAAAGCCCCCACATATGAATACATTTTATATGTTTTATTTTGATGGTAATTATTGTATAATCACAATATTACACTCGATGGTGGCTTTACTGTGATTGGCACTTCAGTGACGCTTGCGGAACTCGGCTCCACCTCATCCTGACCGCATCACTGTCATGTCAATAATCACGATAACGCACACACGCTGGTGTAATATTGCTTATTGAAAATGTGACATCCTATTCTTCTTGCAGTGAGTGGTTTTGAATGTTTAAAATGGTAAATTGTGCATTTATATAGCCCCTTTATCCAAAGCACTTTACAGTGTGCATTACATTCACCCATTCACACACTAATTCACACACCAATGGCAGAGGAAACCATGCAAGGCACCATCCTGCTCATCAGGAGAAGTTAGGGGTTCAGGGCTCAAGGACACTTCAGTAACATGGGGAGCCAGGGATCGAACCGGGAACCTTCCGATTCCCAAGCAGCCGCTCTACCCAGATGCGGTCTTTGCTATAGGCATAGGCAAAGAAATCCTGCGTGAAAATGCAACAACAAGACCGCTTAACTAATTTATAAGCTTTACTTCATTTCACTGAGGCCCCCTCTCAGTTCATACTGCAATGGTCTATTCCATAGGCCGCCGCCCACCGGCCAATTGCAAGGCGAGCTGCCCAGAAAGTCACCTTGTCAATTAAATTAAGTCCCCTGTATGCAAATGACATCCTGCACATCATTCTACATTCATTCAAACTCTCATAGCATGATGCCAACGTATGAGGCTTGGGGACTGGCAACACACCCTGGTGCGCGCACGCACGCACGCACGCACGCACGCACGCACGCACGCACGCACACACACACACACACACACACACACACACACACACACACACACACACACACACACACACACACACACACACACACACACACACACACACACACACACACACACACACACACACACACACACACGTTTTTTAATTGACCCGGGCCTTAGAGACCATTTAAAGGTTGAAACTGTACAATAACACCAATTAAATATCACATGGGTCAGTGCCTTGTTAAATAAGCTATATTCTGATTCAATATTTTATTTGAAGAGATTGTCAATTTAACTCCTTTAATATAGATGCCAAATTTCCCTATAATGATGTGACATGTAGAGTAGAATAATGTAACTTTATATGAAAACGTTACAAAAACATTCACTGTTAATTCACAGTAAATATCATCTCGGAATTCAGTCATTATAGAGGTGAGTGGAATCTGTGGAAGTTGAGGGTTTAATGTTGAGTTATTGCACAATATGTTGCTTTGTGAGAGTGTAAAATATTTGTGTTTGAGGTACTGTTAAATTTATTGGCATTTTGTTCAAAACAAACCCCTCATGCAACTAGATGCCAATCTTGGTTTGGACTATGAAAAATCTGACATATCCGTCTTGATCACATAACTATAGAGATAATGTGTGCTGATTTGCGTGATGTTTGGACAAAATCTAAACAGCAATTTCGGGTCAACACTCTCTGTACCCGTAGCGTGAAGCCTTAGTTAAACATAAACTGCTTCACTGTCGGGAGCGAATCTCGGACATGATTATCCTCTAGTTTGAGTGGTTCAAAGACAGTGAGTTAATAACACAGTCTTTCAGTAGGCAACAAGCCGAGTGTTCAATCACCCCATCGGGGCACTCACAAACACACCGGGCCTTAATACCACCACTTTTACTGAACCATATCCATTCATATTCTGAAGCCTTGCGTAAAACAGATGCATGATAGTAAGCCTACAGTACTTACTACTAACTAGAATAGTGTGTTTCTACCCGTCATTGCAGGGGATCCGGGGATCCCCAGGGGTCCTTGCGGGGGTTCCAGGGGGTCCCCAGCAAAATGTGTTAAACAGAATCAAAATCAGCTTAACTACTTTTACCCCACATATTTCAGGAAAAGCAAGGTCTCATGCACACCTGATCAGCTCAGAGACAGGTGCGTACTGTAGGTAGGGATCAGACGTATAGAATGAAATAAAAAACAACCTGCACACCGTCTACACAATGCACTTTAAAATGAAGCTGTTAACATGTTATCAATGTCTGCTTTATGTCACACTGAAAAGGAGAGTCCATGAACGGGTTGATGACATTGTTACCTACAGTATGCATTATAGAATGGTCTTTGCACAAGTGCTTTTCTTGCACTGAATGACTAGACCTACCATAGTTGGAAGCAAGGCTATGGGAGGGTTGAGCAACACGGGAGCTTAAGAGTTTAGCCGGCAGTTGAAAGTATGCTTTAAACAAATCTACATGGATGGCAATTGGCCGTCACATGCACATTGGTTGGTAGTGTTACACTATGAAACCTTTGTGCAGAGTTGTTGTTTTCAAGCCTTTTGAACATGAAAATATCACACAAAGCAGCTTTAACCCTTTGAAACCAGAGGCCTTCAAAAATAATGTTGTTGGACAGCATAGGGCTCGTTTTCTCTGCCTAGTATCACCTTTCTAGGCGCCAATGCCCTGGCACAGTTGTAGCCTATGAGAAGGCCAACTTTACAACTCAGGAGTGTTGGTATTTCATCTGTGATAGCTGAGAGATGACTCCAGTGTTTGGCTGTTTCACAGGTTGGTATGTGCTCCCGGTTGACAGGTATACAGTCTTTTGTGTATGCTGAAGGGAGGTCGATGTGTACTGAGGAGCTATAGCCCCTCACACGGACACCTGTTACTTTTTCACTATGCATAACTGTATTCTCTCCCAACATAGTGGTTAGTTTTAGCTTAACTGGGAAACGATCCATTTGCAACTCACTGCTCACCTCCTGATCAATAAAAGCAGTGTCACTTTGTGTGTCTAAGAAGGCATATACAAGTTTTTCCTTGTTTGGATTTTGGACAGATGACACCCATACCGGCACAATCATTGAAGTGCTAGCAGACTGTCCTTCTCTGGTGATCTTGTGAGACAGAGCTGATGCAATGTCATCTGTATCCTGTTCTGCTGAATTATCCTTCTGCACAGGTTTGTCTCCATTTGGTTTTTTAACATAGTTATTGTCATGAAGACAGGTGGGATGTTTCCCCTTGCATGTATCACAACTGTGACGGCGGCGACATTCTTTTGCACTATGTCCCGCTTTTGTGCATCCATAACATAGTCTATTGTCCTTTATATATGTCCTTTGGTCCTCAAGGGACTTTTCCATGAAGTTGGGGCACTTAAAGAGCTGATGATTACTGTCCTTGCATAACATGCATGGGGCACCTTTGGTTGGCATTTCTTTGTCACTGTCTACAGTTGCCTGAGTACTGTAAACATTTACCGTGTTCCTTTTTATATCCTTTGGGTCCCTTTTATCCTTGGGTGAGTCATAAGAGCGAAGAGCATAGATAGAAGTAACTGGGTTACATGCAATCTCTGCTTCGACTGACATAAATGCAGCAAAAACATGGAAACTGGGGAATTCTTTACTTTCCATGAGGGCCTTAGTGACCTGCCGATTCCATTGTGACACTAACCAATCTGGCAACTTCTGTACTAATTTTTGGTTTTCTTCAGAGTCACTCAGTATGTCCAAACCTTTAACATATGGCATAGCCTGTAGGCAAGCATTCAGAAAATCTGAAAAGTTCCTTATTCCTTCTGCATCTTTAGCATTTATTTTTGGCCAATTTGTTAGCTTGTCCCTAAATGCTTTCTGAATGACAAAAGCCTGGCCGTATCGCTGATTAAGTTTGGTCCAAGCATCTTGATAAGCATCGTCATCGCTTCGGTAGAATGTGCCTTCAATACATTTGTGAGCTGGGCCACTAACATATTTCTTTAGATAGTATAGTTTGTCTGCAGAAGAAATGCCCTTTCTATCTATAAGCGACATAAAGGAGGCCTTCCACTCAATGAATCGAAGGGGTTCACCATTAAAGACTGTGGGCTCAGGCATGGGAAGTCTATTAAATGCTATGCTGTCCTGTACAGCTTGTGCCAGATAAGACACATCAGTGAGAGGAGGTTGTGTGGCCACATTGCTGGGGGACTGCATGGCATTAGGGGGTATGAAAGGCTGACTATCAGGGTCCAGCTTAACAGACTGGATTTGGGGCTGCATAGAGGAAGGAAAGACAGAGCGCTGGATATCAGGCTCACCCTTAACAGACTGAATGTGGGGCTTTACATTAGAAGAGAATGTGGGGCGCTGGCTCTCGGGGTCACACTTAACAGATTGGTTGTCCGTTTCCCTTTGTACCTCTCTGTTATAGACCTCAAACCTGGCTCGTGCTGCCGCCAAGTCCCTTTCCTTTTGTAGGGTTTCCAATTCAGACTCCTGTAACTGCAATTGCTCCTTTAGATTCCTTATTCTTTCCTTTTGTTTTCTTTCCTCTGATAATGCTTTACATTCAGCTTCCTTTGTTGCTACCTCAGCGGCTGCTTCTGCGCGTTTGGTTGCCATACATACGGAAGCAGAGTGATGACTGGCAATAGAAAGTGCTACTGAGGGTGGCACAGAGGTTGGCTTAACTTTTGCCTGTGTCACAGAGGGAAGCTTAACATTTGGTTGTGCCACAGAGGGAAGCTTAACATTTGGTTGTGCCACAGAGGGAAGGCCCCTATTTGAAGGTGCTGCAGAGTGATGGCTTTTATTTGAAGATATCACAGAGTGATTACTTCTATGTGAAGATGCCACAGAGTGATTGCTAACATACACTTGTGATGCAGTTGAACCATAAATAGAGCGGGCATATTCACAATCCAATAGCCCACGAAGCCGTCCATTGACACCCTCTGCATCATAATCTCCATCAACCTCTGTTATCCTATCATATATAATTTTGGTGATATCCTTAGTTACAGCTTCACATGCATCAATTTTACGTCTTAGTTCAGTTGATGGTGTGATCTGATCTCTTATTTCCATATAGGTCCTCGTGACTACATTTTGTGCTTTTTCAAGAGGGTCTAAGAGGGATGTCAGATGGGTTTCTGTTATGTTTGTTTGTTTGTTTTTTTGGTATTTTTTTATTGTTTTTTTTTTTTTTATTGGAGAGGGACAGGGAAAGTAGTCTGACAGGAAGAATGGGGAGAGAGATGGGGGGAAGACATGCAGGAAAGGCCGACGGGAACGGGACGCGAACCCGCGGCACACTGCTATTAAGGATTTGCAACCAGGGTGCCTAGACCGCGACGCCACGGTCTAGGCCATGTTATGTTTGTTTTAAGCTCTTGTCTTGTCTTACGGGCCACAATCTTCCACTGTTCATACAGGGTAATTAGTCTTTTTTCTTTCTTACTCAACTCCTCTTGTTGGTAAGCATGCATTTTTTCTGTTGGAACTCGTTGACGTTCAGAATGGCGAGGTTCCTTTGTGGCCTCTAGTACACGACTCTGAAGATCAGCCATTAATTTCTCTTTCTCTTCAATTTTTTCTTTTAATTCACTTCTTAGTGCAAAGTTTTCTGTTTCATTTTGGAGATTGTCTTTATGTTCTTCAATCTCCTTCTGGAGAGTTATAATCTGTTTCTCCATATTTGTACTCCAAGACAAGGCTTGTGTCCTCCTTTTGAATGACTTTAGGATGTTACCTTCAGATGTCTTTGACCATCACATCAACTTCAACTGTCTGCTGCCCGTGTAGGATGAGTGCCGTTGAACCGTGGAATCCCCTTGGTTGTGCAACAGGATCGCTGAAGAGATGAGGGTCGAAGCTTTTACTGTAGCGTCCCCGCCCAAAGATGGTCTTTTACTGGTGGTTTAGATGAGGTTTATTTTAAAACCAACAACGTAAAAGCTGTCACAAAACAAACAAACAAACAATTGGACATTAAACATTTTCAAATTACAAAAACAATCATTCACATTGAGCAACACTATTACAAAACAGACCTTGCTTAGACAAATAAAATACATGACAAAATACAACACACTTTAAACAAATGAAAATATACCTTGTGCCCATTTAGGCAGGGGGCTAAACCTTTACTGTCCAGCAAGCAGACCTCACCCTGGTACTGCTGCAAACATTTGAGTCTCTGGCTGAGCAGACAGGTGATAGTAGTGAGAAATCAAGCAAACACCTTCAAAATAAAAGCATCTCAAAAGCACCTCACAGAAACATAGAATTAACATAAATGCAATGCACCTGTGACCTGTGACCTGACACACAAAATCAAATACCAAAATAAAAGCACAGTGCCTTGGGGTCATTTACACTACAATTCAAGGCAGGTGTCACACAGAAGGCAAGTCTAGTCAAGACTAGTACTACTTGTATGCCACAATTAGCTTTAACAAGTAGATTTTAAAATAACAAGACGCAGAGGTTGGGTTAGGCTGCCTGGGTCGTTTGTCTGCAGTACCCCGGCGGCCTTGGGTCTCGAACTTTGTCTGCTTGTGCCCTCTGCGCCAGATAGGGCCAGAGCCCTGGCAGCGTAAACGAGCTTAGTGAATCAGGCCTAATGTTATTTCAACTGAAAAACCTTTCACTTGTTTGCAATCATGTTACTTCAGCATTTAAACTTTAAAAGGTTGAGGTATATTATGACTTCCATTGCAGTGTTTAACTTTTTGATCACTTTTATACATTTGAAGCTATCCCACTTCAAAGCACATGTGGATCTCACAGTCTTTTCAGCTTTTCCAATACACACTAATGGTGTTTGCAAGAAGGGAGAGAGAGGGACACAAGAGGAATGACCCATGTTTTCGTAAAGTCACTGTGGCCACAATTCTTACACTACAGATATGTTTTTTATATCACCAAGTTCACACAGGTCTGCTCTCCGATTTAATTGAAAGAGCTGTGTGTTGCATACATTTTGAGTTAAGACCATTATTATCAACCCATGTCCCTCTGCACTGTAGCAATTACAGTAGTACACCTGGTGATGGTGAACACAATCAGAGATACCAAGTCAAAGAGAGCACTGCTTGGGAACAGTTTGTACTTTTTCGTATCATTTTTTGTCTTTAAGTGAGCCCACATTGTTTCCTCAGGAACAATATATTCTAGTTATTTATCATTGTAGGTCATTTCATGATCCACTGTAGGTCATGAAAATGACCTACAATGGGATGAATAGTTTCTAATGTACTGGTGATACTGTGTAGTGTGATTGACACATTACAGGACACACACAACATTATTTTCATATGAAAGTATTGATAATGTATGTTAAGCCCTGCCTCTACAGCTGCCTCTGCTCAGATGGGTGTTGTGAAAGATTACGTAGTGGCATGCGTTGGCACAGAGGGTGGCACAGCATGGTGTATAAAACTTAACAACCGGGCAATGGATTTAGAGAAGGGGGGGAGGGGATTAGGAGGACAGTCATGGGGGCTTCTGTAGTCATACAAATGTTTTCATACTTGACATTGTTCTCTCTCTTCTCTTCTTTGTCTTCCTCATCTTCCTCTTCTTGTGAGTTACAGGCACCGTTTAATCTCAACAGCATTTACAAGCCTGGGGACATGGTTCTGGGTGCCGTGTTTGATATCCACCTCTACTCTGTCTTCCCTGATCTGTCTTTCACCTCCGAGCAACAGGACCCCATTTGTTATGGGTGAGTATCACAAATACAATAGCAAAGCAGGAGAACAGGGACCTTTGTGATGTATGGTTCCATAGGATTTGTTGACACTGTACATTTCTACAAATATACATATGCAAGGATACAGTGACATCTTTGTGTGTTAGTCTCAACATTGACGGGTTCAGGCTCGCCCAGACCATGGCTTTTGCCGTCGCAGAGATCAACAGAAACCCCAGCCTGCTACCCAATGTCACTCTGGGGTATATTCTCTATGATACCTGTTACACGCCCGGAGTTGCATTCCGTGCAGCGTTGTCATTGGTCAGTGGGAGAGAGGAGCAGATTCAACTGGATGAGAGCTGTGTTGGGTCTCCTCCAGTGCTCGGAATTGTGGGTGATCACTCATCACATTCGATTGCCTTCTCTAGTGTATTAGGTCCGTACAGAGTGCCCCTGGTAAGTTAATTAGGTGAGCCCCTTTTTACCATCACCTACTGTATTTGATACACTGCACATTGCTTAATTTTGGTTATTTGTTTTTTTTTAATCAAATATATTATATGATGTACAATTTATATCATATTTTTAAAGCCTGAAAGACAACACATGCAGGCAGAGCATGTGAGTGCGGAGCAGGCATATTTTGGTTTTCATGCAATGCATCTTGTGTTCCAGATTTGATTCACCCTGGGCCTGAGAGTAAGACTTCTAAGGGCACATAATGTCTTTGTATGTGGGGAGTCAGCTATTTGGTGTAATATTCAGAATGTTTTACGTATTGACATTCAGTGTAAAACATTAAACCCGTGCAAACCCCCCCAAAACAGGACACACACTCTCTTCAGTGCCTTTTAGGAGGCCTGACCACACGGCCATAACGACTGTATTTAACAGTTACAGGGAACGGGGGAAGGGCCAGGGGTTAGGGTTAGGGGCCCACGACGAGGCTTCGCTGGTGCAGGGGTAAAAACGGACGGACGGCATGGGACAGGGGTCGTTACATGTTAAAATGTGCACACGTCGCATGTCCCTGGTTCTGTAAATGGATTTTTTTTTTGTCATTGACATCTCAGACAAGATGTTTATTTGTGTGTCATCATCAGTCAATCAAAGGTTACGATTTGACACAGAACTATTGCTGAGGGAAAGAGAGAGAGAGAGAGAGAGAGAGAGAGAGAGAGAGAGAGAGAGAGAGAGAGAGAGAGAGAAAAGAGAGAGAAGGGGCCCTAGTTTCGCCGGTGCCTTACCCATTCCCTAAACTTCTTTGCCATTTTTTACTATATTTAAAAACCTTTTCAAATAGTTCAAATATCCAATCTACAAGCTCACAACGTGTCAATGTAGATCGGCTAGTTGAACTATTTGAAAATGTTTTTAAAAATAGTAAAACAATGGCGAAGAAGTTTAAGGCACCAGCGAAAACATGGCCCAGAGAGAGAGAGAGAGAGAGAGAGAGAGAGAGAGAGAGAGAGAGAGAGAGAGAGAGAGAGAGAGAGAGAGAGAGAGAGAGAGAGAGAGAGCGCGTGTGCAAAAGCTAAATTATGTTCCACAAGCTCTTGGATGGCATGCATCCAAGTTATCCAAGGATGCAGTCAGTAATGTGTATTTTGTGTTAGTTTGTTTGGAGCAGTGGGTCAGGTGTTTAGCAGAGAGGGGGTAAATGTAGTCGAGAGGTGAGTGGCGTTGAGCAGAGTGACAGGTTGAGTGGAGCATGAGAACAGCCTCGCCATGTCGTCATTCCACTCACATGCTTTGCTTGAATGAGCTTGTAGATCTGCTATTTTTGAAAAATCATGAAAAGTTGTGCAAATATTTGATTTTTTTTGTCTTTTAATTTGTAACTCAAATCTTTGCTTCTGGGGGTTTCTGGAACTAAATATTTTATACATGTTCGCTTTAAAAAATATATAATCCAAGCCACAAATGTTCACGATTTTTCAAAGATAGCAGATCTACAAGCTCATAGCACGGCACTCTGTGCCGCTTAATGGCTTAAATAAAAATAAGAAGTTGTATAGTACAGAACAGATGTTTTGTGTCTTTTTCAGATAAGTTACTATTCCATGTGCTCCTGTCTGAGCGACCGGAAACAGTACCCTTCCTTCTTCAGAACAATACCAAGTAACACCATCCAGGTGAATTTCTACGTACATGTTCCACACACTTGACAAATACCTCTCTCTAGTGAGTGTAATTGATATTGCATATCACCTCCCGCTTTTGTGTATTACTGCTGGGTCATAAGGTCTCTGTTGACAGCATCAGAAGACAATTATTAGACCTTTTCGTTGTGGAATCTGTGTAGGAGATTCACGAATTTAGATCAGAAATTCAGTGGCCAAAGGTCAAGGATTTACTACTATGTGAATGAACTTGTTTAAGCACATATCCCTCCATCCTTATCCAATCAGGTGCAAGCTATGCTCCAGATTATGAGACGGTTCGGGTGGACCTGGGCAGGAATTGTGTTTTGCGATGATGTCTATGGCCACGATGTAGCCCAAATCTTCCAGTCTGAGCTGGCCCAGTCTGGTTGGGGTTGTCTGGCTTATTTTGAGGTTCTGCCCTGGGACAGTGACCCTGCTGAACTACAGAGGATTGTCTCTGTGATGAAGAAATCCACAGCTTGTGTGGTCGTCGCAGTTGAATATGGGATCCGTGTGATTAAACTCATGGACGAGGTTGGGATCCATGTTCATTTAGGACCTCATGATTCTAAGGAGTCTGAAATGAGTAATATTGAAGTGAAGACATCCTTTCGTTTGTAAAAAATCGATTGCTATTTAATTGCAAGCATTTTGTTTAATTGCAAAGCAACTTAATTGCGATTCAATTTATTATTATTAGTATTATTATTATCATTGTTATTGTTGTTTTTGTTGATCACAATCAACAGGTGGTAAAGCAAAAGGTGACAGGTCTACAGTGGATAGCATCTGTAGCCTGGATAACAGACCCAAAGCTCCAGACTCCTCGCTACCTGCCGTACCTGAGAGGCACCCTGAGTATTGCCCTCCGTCGTGGAGAGATATCAGGCCTCAAGGACTTCTTGTTGAAAATACATCCTCAAAATGACCTCGTCAACAGCCATGAAAATATCCTAGTGAGTCTTTTGTTTAATTTCAAGGTCCAAGGTGATCGTCTATATTGTTACATCTTGTGTACAGGTACATGAGATTGAAGAATAGTTTTGTTTGGCTCCTCGGACATTGACTGTGTTTACATGAACGATATTTCTTCATTCATAATTCTGATCAGAAATTTCAACTTAACGGTTTACATTGTATAAAAAAAGTGAACCTCGTTTACATGCCTCAAAGCATTTAATCAGAGTATAACTGTTGACATTTGGCACTAAGTGGTTCTGCCTGTTTTTCTTTCTGTAAATTCTCTTCATGGACCCACGGTGCCATGTCATTATTCCGACAGCCCACTATTCCGACTACCCGTTAGTCCAACTAGCCCTGTTATAACTAACCGTATCCCTAACCTCACACTAACCTAATGGTTGGAATAATGGGATGTCGGAATTATGAGCTGACCACTGTGTCCTCAGCTAATTCTGTTTCTGCTCTTCTTTCTTATTGAGCAAATTACACACTCGAAAGTATTTTACAAAGTGACTATGCTGTGCTATATGCTGCCTATGATATCATTCTATAACTTTAATTTGACATCATTGTATATAAATGTCAAAAGGTTTATACACTCTACTCTCAACTAGAAAGAAAATTCCTTCCGATCAGAGACCGCATCGGAATAATTCTCTTCCAAGTGTCGTGTTTAAAATATGTATTTTATTCTGATTGAGCTGTCGTTCTGAATATTAATGAGGGTCCATGTAAACATAGTCATTGTAGCAGCATAGGAACAGCGATACAGACAACATGATAGAAAAAACATGTACAAGCTCACAACGCGTTTGCGTCACATTGTGAGCTTGTAGATCGGCTTGTTTGAAGTGAAAGCCAGGGTATGTGTGTCTGTGGGGGTTATTGGAGAGCTTGTGACTACATTGGATCCATTGGAACACAGGTTTTCCAATGGATCTCAGCTTTGGACTTATGTGGTTTACACCTGACAAAGATTATTCTGGTTCTTGACTGTCCACAGCCCTCCTTTGAAACTCTGACCACTGAAATGGTACTATATTATAATGAGCATTAGTAAGGACCAACTATATGAACACACACACACACACACACACCCACACACCCACCCACCCCTTCTTCTCTTTCCCCTTTCAGAAATGATGGAGCTTGCAACAAAACTAATTTAATCCACTTTTTTTTACACACAACAAAACTGATTCTGATACGGCTGGAGGGAAAATCAAATCCGCTGATGCGTGCGTCTGTCCGCGAAATAAACAGCATTTTAATCTACGATTTGAATCTGACGTCTGTTTTTAATTATTCACATGATACTGTATTTATGTTTAATTATCAATTTTGTTTCATCAGGTGAGGCGGTTTTGGGAGCACACATTTCAGTGTAAATTTGCACCCCTTCCATCAGAGTGGGTGGATGCTGGTGGAAGGGTGTGTACTGGACAAGAGAACCTAGGCACAGCAGAAACTACCCTGTTGGATGTGTCTAACCTCCGGGCAGAGTATAATGTGTACAAGGCTGTGTATGCTCTGGCCCATGCCCTCCATGACATGTTGCAGTGTGTGCCAGGAAGAGGGCCTTTCAATGGGCACAGCTGTGCCAGTTTGCAGACAATACAGCCATGGCAGGTGTGATATTAATAAACGGTTCACTAGAGTTTCTTGTTGGATTTAATTTTGAATAATAACATAATGATAAAATAAAAAATAAAATATTATTACATTGTTACAAAGCATGAAAGATTGACATACTAATAAACTGTATATATAATGTTCTAGTGATAAAATTGATGCATGAAAATACTTATCTGCAGGAAATGTTTACCAATGTTTCACTTTTTATATGTATTATGTGCTGGGACACAGAATTATTATTATTTCAATTATCATAATAATATTAAGTCTCTTGCTCTTCATAATTTTGTTCATCACCATTTCCAGCTTGTGTGGTACCTGGCAAAGATCAACTTCACTACATCATTTGGTGATATTGTATCATTTGATGAGAATGGTGATTCTTTACCAATCTGTGATATATTGAACTGGGCGTGGCTCCCTGATGGAAGCACACAGTTTCACAATGTAGGTGTGTTCAAGAAGTCAGCCTCCGCGGATGAAGAACTCATCCTTGATGAAGACAGAATCTTCTGGAACTTTGAAACCAAAAAGGTCACTTTGGCTTTATAAAATAATTTATGTTGTTAATGTTAATCAAGATGTGAATGTAATTTCGTTTGAACTGATATTGATCTCTGTTTCTTTCCTCGGTAGCCTCCTCGTTCAGTGTGCAGCGAGAGCTGTTCCCCTGGAACCTGTGTGGCCAGAAGGAAAGGAGAACCTGTCTGCTGCTTTGACTGCATTGCTTGTTCTGAGGGAGAGATGAGCAATAAGACTGGTTGGTTTACATTATGTGTGTACATTATGCCATCTTTAGGCTGATACTGTACTTGTCTGTCCCTTTAACCTTCTCTTCTTTGTTAGACTCTACAGAGTGCACCAGTTGTCCAGAGGACCTCTTTTCCAGCCCCCAGCGTGACCACTGTGTACCAAAGAGCGTTGAGTTCCTCTCCTACCATGAGGCCCTGGGTATCTCCTTGACAGCCATCTCATTGCTAGGCACACTTATCTGTGCAATTGTCCTGGGAATCTTCGTCTATCATCGAGACACACCCATGGTGCGCGCCAACAACTCAGAACTCAGCTTTCAACTTTTGCTGTCACTCAAACTGTGTTTCTTGTGCTCACTTCTGTTCATTGGCCGTCCCAGCCTCACCACTTGTCAGCTGAGGCATGCAGTATTTGGGATCAGCTTTGTGCTGTGTGTCTCGTGTATCCTGGTAAAAACTATGGTGGTAATAGCCGTGTTCAAGGCCTCCAAGCCTGGCGGTGCAGACATTATGAAGTTTTTTGGTGTTATGCAGCAGAGAGGAACAGTTATGGCTCTTACTTCTATCCAGGTAATAATCTGCATAGCCTGGCTTGTGTCTGCCTCTCCAACTCCGCATAAAAACACACAATATCAAAGTGATATGATAGTTTATGAGTGTGATGTGGGATCAACAGTTGGTTTTGCAGTCTTACTAGGTTATATTGGTTTACTGGCACTCCTCAGCTTCGTCCTAGCATTCATGGCAAGGAATCTTCCAGACAACTTCAATGAAGCCAAGTTAATCACTTTCAGCATGTTGATCTTCTGTGCCGTGTGGATAGCCTTCATCCCAGCATATATCAGCTCGCCAGGCAAATATGCAGATGTAGTGGAGGTATTTGCCATTTTAGCATCTAGTTCTGGCCTTGTGTTTGCACTGTTTGGACCAAAGTGTTTTATAATCCTTTTGAAACCTGAGAGAAACACCAAGAAGTCCATCATGGGTCATGGTGCCACCAAGACGTAGAAGCATTAATTAATACATTTTCTGTACTATTTTATAACAATTACGTATAAGGATATATTTGATTGCTGATCACCTTGTTGGTAATAGATTCAGTTTTATACTAGATTAAACTACATCCAGTCAGAGATGCAAACATTTGTTATCTATCAATATTGATGAAACGTTGATTACTCTCCCTCAAAGACTGAGCTTGGTGATTTTAGACCTACAGTACATAGACAAGAAAAATGTGCAGCTCATCATTCTCTGTGAGTCAAAATAAAAGGCAAATTATTTATAGGTTTTGAATTGGAAATTTACCTGTTAGCTGCATTAGTTTTGAAGGCCTCCGGTTTCAATGGGTTAAAGCTGCTTTGTGTGATATTTTCATGATCAAAAGGTAAGAAAAATATATTCTCTTTTGAAGGCCATTCATGCAGATTTTTCTAAAGCATGTCTTCAACTGCTGGTCTAACTCTACGCTCCCTTGTTGCTCACCCCTCCCATAGCCTTGCTTCCCACTATGGCATTATTCAGTGCAGGAAAATCACTTAATTCTGCAAAGACTCCATATAGGAGGTGTAGGTGTCAATGTCATCAACATGTTTATGGACATTTCTTTCCAGTGTGACAGAAAGCAGACACTGATGTAAACACCTTCTCACATTAACTCATTTGCAAGTTAATTGTTTTTCCCAGTTATAACCAGTGGGACCAATCATGCAGTATACAGTAGGTCCTTGTAATGAGACCACCCCTATACTAATATACTAATTCATACAAATTAAGTATTCATCCATGTTCAGGATAGTGCAGGCTACCAGTGCCACCCCAACTTCCCCAAATTTGGATTATTTGAAGTGTCCAAAGGCAGAGGACTTTTATTTTTTGTATTTTTTTCATCCAAGGTAAAAGTATGACAGTGTCAGTCTGTGGTGCAACATGTATTCTTGTGTAAAGATGGGACCAACAGGAAGTTGCTGTCATATAATGAAGAGAGAGCTTTGTGCTGCTCTGTTTGGAGAAACACACTATACTTGTTAGTAATAAGTCATACAACAGGTAGTTCCGACCAAGCAATATGATTGGTTGAAAAAGGCTCTCTAGCCATGCTCAAACAAGCATGGCAGCACACCTATAGCCGTTCTCGTTTTTTGGGCGGATTTTGTTACTTTTTTTTTAACTTTATTTTGGTTTTAGGGTTAGGTTTAGGGTTAGGTTAGGGTTATGTTATTTAATTCTTATTTTTGCCTGATTTGACCGATTTATTATCAAAAGATTAATAATTAAAAAAAACGATTGGGTGGGCCAGCTTTCTATGTGGGCCCGCCCACCCGTGGCTACGCCCCTGAATGATACTAATCAACATATAACAAGGAGGAATGACATACAATAGATGTCATTTTGACTGGAGAGCTAGGACGTGGCTTCTGTGTTCATGATCTGAGAAGGATCCTGGAGGAAAGACACAGAAGTAGTGCTGTCAAAGTTAGCGCGTTATTGACACATTAACGCATGAGCGAATTAACCGCGAGGTGTGAATGAGCTGCACACAAAGTTGTGTGTTCTCTCTCTCTCTCTCTCTCTCTCTCTCTCTCTCTCTCTCTCTCTCTCTCTCTCTCTCTCTCTCTCTCTCTCTCTCTCTCTCTCTCTCTCTCTCTCTCTCTCTCTCTCTCTCTCTCTCTCTCTCTCTCTCTCTCTCTCTCTCTCTCTCTCTCTCTCTCTCTCTCTCTCTCTCTCTCTCTCTCTCTCTCTGGCTGAAAATGTTGGGGCCTGTGCCCTGGTACATATCAAACGGGGGTCCTATAAATTAAAGAGCCAGAATCACTGGCCTAGATAGTCATTTAGGCTAATGACCACATAGTAGACTATTATGTCTTCCTAGCTTACCAATCACAGCATTCAAGTAACATGAATCTACAGGTTGATAATGTTTTATTTGTTCTTACAAAATGAATTGTGGCCACAAGTAGCATGTTATGTCAAGTTATTGTTATGATGATTATATCCACAAAAGGAACCCACGACAACAGGTGATTTAGCCCTACATATATTAGCACATTTTCGTCATGTAGACAATAGAGGAAGTTTATTTATTTATGGTAAACATGTACTTACTGGCAGTATGGACGATCGGTAGCTTAGCTACCTACTTAGCATAGTTTGGATCTGCTATTGTGACATATAGCATTTTTACGTTTAATACTTTCAATACATTTTGATGGCATAGTTTGGATCTGCTATGGTGAAATGTAGTATTTTGTAGCTACGTACTTACCATAGTTTGGATCTGAATTAATACATTGAATAACATATTATTCAATGTGAGAGTATGTGACGCGTTGTGGGCTTGTAGATCTGCTATTTACAAAAACTTTTGACAAAATGTGAAAAACGTGGAATGTTTTTGCAAACATTTTTAGACCACAAATGTTATGCTG